>NC_083747.1:11438000-11795000 GCF_033458585.1 Syngnathus typhle | reverse complement strand
AAAGTTCCTCTTTTAGCTGCGAAGCGGCCGCCTCCGCCGCTGCCTCCGCCGCCTCCATCTCCTCCTCCGCTCGCTCTCAGGCTCCCACTCGCTTCCACTTACTCCCACAACTCTTTGCCACTTTAGTTTCTCCCTCGTGCCCCGGCCTGGCCGGAACGGCCAGCGTTTGGCGCTGCTTTGAGCTCATCTCGTCGTAAAAATGTCAAGTCGAGCGCTCGTCTCGTGCGTGCAGTATTTCGTGGCTAGGCGAGCGAAACACAAAAACCAAAAGGCCAGGCCATTTGAACTGGAACTCTGGTAAGTCGCTGCAACTCTTAGCTCTTCTTTCCAGGCACGTCTACGTCAGCACGCTTCAATGGAACGCTTGCTTCGGGTGACAAAAGTACTCGCGTGTTAAGTTAAAGTTAAAATCCCAATGATCGTCACACACACATCTGGGTGTGGTGAGATTTGTCCTCTGCATTTAACCCATCCCCGTGTGATTTTAATCCATCCCCTGGGGGAGAGGGGAGAAGTGAGCAGCAGCGGTGCTGTGCTCGGGAATCATTTGGGGATCTAACCACCCAATTCCAACCCTTAATGCTGAGTGCCAACCAGGGAGGCAATGGGTCCCATTTTTATAGTCTTTGGTATGACCCGGCCGGGGTTTGAACCCACAACCTTCCAGTCTCAGGGCGGACACTCTACCACTATGCCACTGAGCTGGTGTGTGAGGACATGTACTAAAAGATGCAACAACTCTGAAAACAAAACATGACAAGCAGTTCACCCACCAACCGCCTGACTGACTTCATGGTCATCTAGAGCAGTGGTCCCCAACCACCAGGCCGTGGATCGGTATCAGTCCGTAGGTCACTTGATACCGGGCCGCCAAGCCACACGGGAAAAAAAATATATCGGTTTTTTTTTTATCGACGATCAATTAATTCAGGTCAAGACACTTGTCCCGGTCACGCAACATGTTTCCCCAATCGAGCCCGCAAAGCTAGCAAAAATGAGTAAAAATTTATTTTGAAAAATATAAAGATTCTCTCCCAATTACATCCGCCGGTTCAAGTCAAGACGCTCGTCCCGGTCACGTGATGTGTCACCTCGTGACGTGTCACCTCAGCGAGCCCGCGAAGCAAACAAAAATGAGCAAGAAACAGAGATGTTTGGAAAGCTTCTTTGGAAAGGCAAAAAAGCCCAATGAGGAGACGGAAGAAGAAGAGGCTACGACTTCTAAGAAAAGGAAAGCTGCATTGAAAAAAACATTTCTGGAGTCCTACTTATCGCCACAGGTGACTCTGACGCGCCAGGCCCACTCTGCATAATATGTGGCGACAGGCTAGCTAACGAGGCAATGAAGCCTTCAAAACTGGTTCGGCACATGGAGACCAAGCCTCCTGCATTAAAAGACAAACCTTAACCACTTCGGGTGTCATTGTTTCCGATTACGCCTAGATGGGACCGGCTCGTTTCTGAGAAACAAGCTCAGTGTTCCCACTAATTCAACGTAATGGTGAGTTTTATTTTTATCGTCGTTTATATATACTTGTTTTTATGCCAGTCGTATCATTTTATTTCATCGTATTTATATTTCTTATAAATGTATTATTTATTTATATAAAGGCCGGTCCGTGAAAATATTTCTGACACGTAACCGGTCCGTGGCGCAAAAAAGGTTGGGGAGCACTGATCTAGAGGAAAAGCCAAGTGGTGTAAAAGTCACCAAAGTCACCACTTCGGCCAGCAACCGACACCAAGCGAGGGCGACTATCGAGCACAATTTGCTCGCTTGGCCGTGTACGACGGCTGCAAACAAGCCTCACTGTGAATCCATCACCAGTTTGGCCATCAGAAAATCCACACAGTTTTCCAAAAAGCAGATTTTTGCAAGTGTCACATTGGGATCCAACACCAAGAACCTTGGTCCGCTTTCACGGCGCACGACGGAAATGGTGAAGATTGATTCTTGATGATTTGCACAAGCTTTTTTTGCGGTTTAGTCGATCATCGTAAATGTCGACGATTCATCGAGTAAATGTTACACCTCTCTAAGTTTGCATTTTTTGGGGGCCAAGTTGTTTTATTTTGCTGTTGACAGTAAACATTCAGTTGTATTTTGAAGAACCTCTTCCAGTTTGCACAGTTTGACTTTGAATGTAAAGGAGCTGACTCTGTACTTTAGCGTCTCGAGGACGCGTTGGCGTACTTTTGCCACCACTGGTGCTATTGCTAAGCTCGGAGGTGGACTTGGAGCCACTTTGACCCTTCAACATTGGCACGACGACATCTCTCGGATTGGAAACGTACGCCTTCGCTTCAACATTGTTTTTTGCCAACTACCGATTGCCCCGAGACTAAATGTGCAAAATCGGAAATTGACATCTATCTGCAAATTCCTTGACGGCGGGATTAGCGGCAGGGTTGATCAGAATCAGATTTTGGGTTTTTTTTTTTTCATTTTGTGCGCCTACGTTTGAGTAGGAGTAGCTACTTGGCGCTTGTAGGAACATGACGGAATGTCATCCAGGCAGGATGAGCGAGCGGACCCGGCGGCAGCCGCACACTCGAACGCATCATAGCCACAAATGCCGCATGGACCCACGCTGCGTGTTAGCGCGCGCGCGTACGCGTGACTGCACGCACCTGTCGGCTATGCTGGTGATTTCAAACGCATATGGATGCCATGTCAGCCAGAGCCGAGGAACGGAGGAGGAGAAACGGAGGAGGAGGTGGTGGAGAAGGAGGAGGTGGAGGGTGGGTGGGAGGGGGGGGGGGTATTGGCAAGGGATGCAGAAGCAAGGGAAGCCAAGCAAGGGAAGGGAAGGGAAGAAAAAGGAAGGGAAGGGAGGATGGGCAAAATACAGAAGGCAGAGGGTGACAACGTGAAGCTCCCTGTGCACAGCAGTGAAAGAAGAAAGCAAGAAAGACAGCTGTACCTTGGATGGGAACATAGGACATGTTCCAACGGCATTGAACGGAGGTTGCGGCAGGTCTTGGCGTTACACGGAGCAAACACTGTACTAAAAAAGAAAAAAAAGACAGAAGATGACTCTAAAAGAAAAAGGCAGGCGGCGTACTCCTTCCTATGGGAGCCGATGATGATGGTGAAGATGCCAATAGTCCGCCGTGATCACCATCGGCATCCTAAAAAGCATCATGGTGAGGAAAAGAAGAATCCACCACCGCCGCTTTCCGAAAGCGCGCGTGGCTCCCTCCCTGTGCATCCAAAAAGAGACGACAAGATGCATAAACGTGTGCGTGCGCGTGCGTGCACGCGTGTGTAAGCGAGGGAGGGGGACACGAGTGGGTGAGAGTGAGCTAGAACCAGAGCGAGCCAACTGCCGCTACTGTGGAGCCTAGTTGGGTTCCAGGCAGGGAACGCCCAGTTTCAATATGATTGGGTGCTGCATCTGGGCGGGAAAGAGTCAACGTACAGCATCCACATCACCGTGGGCCACCTTGAAATCAATCACGTTATGATGTAAAACTTATCACGTTAGAACCTGCTACAAAATCTGTTTTTGTGGGGGGAGAGAAAAAGGCTTCTAAATAGCAACGACACAAGCGATGATTGTTTTGGAACATTTGTGTTTTTCACAATTGCAAAACCACTTAAAACTTTGGAAATAGGTGATCTTTAAATGCTTAGTTTTTTATCATCGTCCCTGGAGATTGAGATATGCTCGGAATTAAAAAATGAATGGACATCATCATTGTGTCAAGCCATTCTCATCCGCATTTCCACTTTTATACAAGTTAAAAGCAAAGAAATAAAATGTACCAAAAACTAAAGGATGACCTACCTGGAGAAAGCAACCACTCATTACAGCGGGGGCGTGTCTTGGCAAATCTGCAATGGATTCCGGAGAAACGCAACCAACTGCGCATGCGCATAGATTAAGTTTTTCCGAAAATAACCAACAAACTCTACATAAGATTCGTATTGTCCACTTTAGGAGTTGCTGTTTAATTTTGGACTAGCGGCTAAGAGCAAGCTAAGCTGATGAGAAAGAAGGAGGCGACTTGTTTAAAGGCCCCAATTAGCGCCTCCAATTGGGCCGCCGCACCAGAAAAACGGTCCAATTGTATCATGCTCGGAGGAGCCATACTCCAAGGTATTTTCTTTTTCTTCCTCTACGGTTGATCAACAAACTCAAAAGCATTTTTCTGTCTGCGGGCCTTTCAAAGACACAAATCACGTCTTGTCTCCTTTGGGTGCCTGACTGACGACCGGAACTTCCATTTCGGAAGCGCATCCGGGGAAACCAAAGAGCCAAAATGGTGTCTTTCGATTATGGAGTGTTGCCTTCTCTGAACGTGGGAAAGTGCGCCTTCAACAGACAAGTCTAGCACAAAACAACTTCAACGGCGACTGTAATTTCTTCAAACCGTCTATATGTATTTATACGTGTAACTCAGTTTTAAAAAATGACAGACGTTATGTGTCTTTTTTCAACAGGCATTATTCCCCAAAAAAAGCTCTATGGATGAGTATTTCACTTCGCGGAGGGACCAAAATGCAGCATCGTGCTTTGGTTGAAGAGTTGAAGTGTTGTCGCCGCCCAGTGGTCAATAGTAGCAACACCCCGTTTCACAATTTAGACTTCACTTCAAATAAATACGCAACTTTTATCTCCAGAACATGTGCGTCTTTATTCCCTCCTTCCTTGTTTTGAGAGAACCAGCTAAAACGAGCACTTGACCGTACAAACATAGCATTAAAAAACACACAAAATACATTCCACACCATTGCAGGCCCTTCTCCGTCCCGAATGCAAAATAATAATGTGGCTGCCCAATTAGAATCATTTCATAGACTTAAGACTGACATCTGATTAGCAGTGACCAACATGTCTCAAATATTAGTTAAGAAAGCTACAATCGCTTGGTGACAAAATCCAATGCGAGAACTGTGCCAGATGACTTGGGGTATATTTTAGCATTGGGGGGGGTCCTCGATTTTATGAAGTTTGTTGGAGATTCGAAACTCATTCGCTTTGCTGGACAGCAAATTATTACGTCACTTGTACTACAGATGATTGCAATAATTGATCATCTGTCGATACTTTGTGTGACATGCATGTGTGTAGAGTGCTATTTTTAATCATTACATCAAAACCCATTACAAAAATGTTTTTTCCATGGTGGAGGGATGGGGGAATCTGGAACGGACAACTTGCATTTCCATTCATTTCAATGGGAAAAACTGATCGGTCCTTTTTTGTTCTGAATTACTTGAGTTCTGTTAGCTTAATGCTAACACTGAATGGAAAATGTCATAGATGGGCTAAGGACTAGCATCTGCCTGGTAGTTTTATAAACCTTTGGGCACCGCATAGTTGTGACGCAATACACGCACTTAGACAGATCAAAGTAATATGCACAGGCATATATTGGTTATGTTTTGCAAAGAACGACGAATATTTCGGAGTCTCCATTTGAGCCAAAGTGTGTCAAAACCAGTTGAATTCCATTTACAGGCTATGAAACAATGCCATTCTGACATGTCTTTTATCAGGCATAATATCAGAGTGCTAATTTTCTGGTTCAAAAAGACGACAACTTTTTATGTTGTGTTTTGGGGGTATGGCTGCCACCCGGATTAAAGGCTGAAAAATGTTTTGAGACGGGTGTGTTTTGTGTTCCCAGCCAACTCAACTCATAGCTCAAGGCACCACTATCCAAGACGGAACCAACCAGCTTTTGAAGTCTCTGTGAAAGCGAAGCGCCCTGGCGGGGCCGCGGCTCCCCCAAAAGGCAACCGGTCAAAGGTTCTAATCGCAGCGGCCCACACGAGCGCACCGCCGGGCCCGAGCAACCTGCGTTTTGCCTCCTCTTCTCTCGGGGATCAGTACAAGCCCACGTTGTCCCACTCCACCAGGTACTGCACCTTCCCATCGGGCGTGACGCGTCTGGCCAGGATTCTGACCGCCTCGCCTCCGCCCCAGCTCCTGGGGAGCCGCCCGTCGTGCGCCCCGTCCGGGCTTCCAGCCCCACCCGGCAGGGGGCAAGGCGGCGAGTCGCACAGCAGGAGGTCTTCCGCTTGCTTGTGTCCCGGCTGGTGCAGGCGCTCGCTGGAGTTGAGCGGGTACGGAAAGCAGGGCGGAGCTACTCGGCGGCCGTCCTCCGTGCTGGCCGCACCAATCGAAGGAGGAGAGGAAATACAATTTAGCCGTTCGTCCGCAACCGGTCCACTGTCAAGTTCACCCACAACGATTCGCATCTACGATTCACTTCAATGAGTATATTTCAAACCCTCAGCCTGTCAACGGCCTTTTCTGTAAGTCATTCGTGAAAGCCGATCGACATTTGCAAACCTCGGCTTAGACTTTGGAAAGCTATCATCAACATTTTGGCTTTTTTTTTTTGGGCGACTGATGCCAAACCAGGAAACTGGAAAAAGTCATTGCCTGTTTATTTGCAGCGCTAACTGACTAACGTGCAGCTGAAGCCGAATCTGTCAGAAAACCAGCCAAACGGCGATTGTTTGCAATCATCTTCTTTTGACTGAACCCAAAGACAATCAATCTGCTTTGCCGAAAAGGCAAAACATTTCTTATCGAGAAGCTGAATTTGATGTGGGCGCAAATGCGGCTTGCTTTGATTGCGAATGCGTTGCGGACGAATGAAAGAATTGCCAAGCAGACCGCTTTCTGAAGAGCAACAACCTGCTGGAGTGATGCAGACCTCTGGCGAGCGCCGTGTGGTAGAGGGCGTACATCCGCTTGGGGGGAGAACTGTGCAAGAAAAAGTAGGCACCACTTTGTGAGCCTCTGAAAAAGCCTTTACGCAATTTTTTAACCGCTCCAATTCAAAGCAAAAAAACCAAAATGACAGCCAGCACGCGTCACCTCAGATGGAGTTCTTCCTGGGACTTTGCAGGCGCATACAGGCCGTCTCCTCCCGCGTAGCCGTGGCAAAATGGCAGCGGCTCCACTGCGTTGGACGGAACGGGCGGCGGACAAGCCTGGACGCCGGAGACAAAGCGAGATGCCGCCACGTGGTCGGCATCATCATTTGCTACCGATCGTGGCGAGCCAAACCGGCGGCGCCGGACCGATTGAAAGCTCGTTTGGACACTGACCTGTGTCTCGGTGATGCGCCGCTTTGATTTACGTGATTCGGGTGCAGGTGGCCTCCTCTGACACGGCAGCGACGGCGGGCTGAAACGTAACAATAAGGATGCAAATGAGAAATCGGGAAATTCTCGACAAATATGAGTCCACTTTTTGATGGTTCTTATGACTCGTCACAGCACACAAACTTTTCCAAAAATGGATGTAGATGTCGCCCTGTAGCCACAAAAGTAAAACATCCAATTCGTGGCAGTGCAAGAGAAAAAAAGAGAGCGGAATGGAAGTGGGGGCCAGTGCACCCTCTGGTGGACAAATTGAGCAACGCTTATTTATTTATTTATTTATTTATTTATTTATTTATTTATTTATTTATTTATTTATTTATTTATTTATTTATTTATTTATTTATTTATTTATTTATTTATTTATTTATTTATTTATTTATTTATTTATTTATTTATTCTTTGCTAGCTTAGTCGGATTGAACGATTGCTGTCAGTTTTGTGAGCAAACAAGACGCTGACCTTCTGCGATGGGAAATGCTGATGGGCGGCTCAGTGATGAGGGGCGACGAATCGGACAACAGCGGCGGCGGCGCTCGAACCTGAAGACCAAAAAGACACTTCTTCTTCTTGATTTCTTTTCCAGAGACAAACCTGTGCGGGAAAATATTTGACGTATGACACAAAAGAATGAAATAAGCCGACAAAGGCATTTGAAGGCACGGAATTTGTGGCTATCTCACCGGTCCTTTTGGGAGTTGAGTGCGTTGAGGAGATTGTGACATCGCTCTTGCCTTGGTGTATCAGAGAGCTATGCAAAGAAAAAGAAAAAAAAACGGCTCTGCTTTCTCTTTTTAAGCTTCTGTCAACTTTGCACTCTAGAATGCTTTGAATTCGACATTAATGACAGCTAATGGGCTTCGGGCCCGTGTTGCAAAAACCAAATTTCGTCCGATTTCATCATGGTGCTTTTAAGCGGAGGATTCGCAGTACCTCGCCCAGGAGCAACGAGTCCCAGTTCTCGTTGGTGAAGGACAAGATTTCATGGTCAAAATCAAAGTATTTTCTCTTGCAGCACAGGGACAGGTGGTAGAGCACCAAGTGGGCCAAGTCCACCCTGCATTGGGAACGAAGAAAGAGAAAGAAAGTGAGCCGCTTTGCACGCGACATGCGTGGCTATCAAATGTTCTGTCGTCACCAGGTCATGGGGAGTCTTTTGACTGTTTCGGGTCCTTTATTACACACTGAGCACTGGAACTGATAAAACCTGAAACAAATGCAAAGAAAACAGTCAAAACAATTGCAAAGCAAAGAGGAAACCCTCCAAGCATGATATTGGAATGGAACTGATGTCAATCCACTTCCGGTTTGGAGCCAGGTTTGCGTTCTCGCAACCCGTGCGTCGACAAAATAATTCAATAAAAGCATCGTTGGGTGCTCAAGCCAAAGCTCAGCTGTTTTTCTGCCATTTCAAAAAATCATGCGAGTGACTGACGCCGGATCTCGGTTGACATGGCAACAACATTGCCGAGCAGCAGCCCTTCTATGGGCTGAAAGTCACGCGGCAGAGTGCAAATGAAACACGCCCCTCTGTAGCGTTATTGTGATACGGTTTTAGCTCTGTTGCTAGCTTAACGTCGCGTGGGAAGGGACTTACCGGTCGCCGTAGAGGATAGGCTTGCTTAGACACTGCGTGCAGGCCTCGTGGAACCACTGGCCGCAGCTTCCGCACTGAAGCATCTTCAGGTTCCACCTGCACGAGAAACAAACTTTCAGTTCCTTGCGTGCGTCAGAATTTGCCGTACGGCCTCACTCACTCTCCGGGTCCGGCGCAGTAGCAGTAACACTGCTGCTGATTGGACAGGTGCTGCGCGTCCCAGTCCAAAGACGTCAGCTGATACGGCAACCGCAGCTTCATGGAGTGCATCAGGCGAGCAAAGCGGCCACGTTTAATGGCACCCCCTCTCTGGGGAGGGCGGGATTTCAGGACGGGGTGTTAGTGGCCGGACGCTCAGTCATACCAGAACTATCCATTGTGGGAGTTAGCAAATAGCGAGGGCCGACCGCCACGATAATACGGTTTCTATTTGCGACCTTGGTTGCCACGGCAAAGACGCACTGGCGACAGATCCAGGATTCGTCGTCGGCTTCGGGCTCGATGCTGGGCGTGTGGCACTCGGCGTGATAACCTGCGGGAGGGAGGGAGGGAGGGAGGTGAGAGGGAGGCCTTTGACATTTTGCGCAAGGGCACAGCCCCTGTTGCGCCGCCACGCATCGCTTTACCACTCCATTTGCGTCCTGGCAGAGGCAGCTCTTTTGAGCTCAACGGGCACGCACGCACACGAGCAGCCATGATTGTCAGATGGAAAAAAATCTTAGCTTGTTCCCTGCCTTTATTTTGATCATTGGGGGAATTTGGACCTCATTCTTGCCATTTTGGTTATTTCCATCTTTGCCACATTCAAGATGGCGTCTGATTTATTTGGGCTGTCTATGCTTTTCAGCGCAGACATTTTTCTTGAAAGGAGTCACGCAAAGAATGCTGGGTATTGGGCCAAGCACCGCCATCAATCACACGTCAATCAAGATTCCGACTCGGCACCTCGTATCTTTTTCCGCTAATGCCTTTTCCCCCCAAAATATGTCATTGGCTTGCCTTCCAGTCACTACGACGTTTCTGCAAGGGACGCGCATAGATCATTTATGACGGCGCCTTGTTTATTTTCCTTTCCGAGTCAGATCGTCAAGGTCGGTGCAGGAGCAAGATGACGGTGCGTGATGAGGTGCTCCTCCTTACCATGGCGACATTTCAGACAATTTACGAGGGGTTCTTTAAGAGGCGGGGCCTCGCAGATACAGCAAACGTCTTCCTCGCCGGCTGCGACTGCATGAGAAGAAAAGGAAAATAAGGGCTACAACAATTTGTTATCCTTCTTATCCTTCATCAAAAGCGCAAATTGAAGCTCCGGCTTGGGCAACATTTTCTTTTGACGAATATGTTGGGGATTCCCCCCCCCCCCAGTCAAAGGGGATTCCCCCCCTCCCAGTCAAAGGGCAACATTGTGATGTTTTTTTTTTACATCCATCTCAGTGCGCCCTCTGCTGGTGACTACAAATGAGGTCAAAGTGGCCTCAGGCTCGTATTGCAAACGTCACACAGTTTACTGGTTTTCCGAGGAAGAGCTCGTGACGTTGACGCCAATTTCAGTCGACAGGTCCAAAACAAGATGGCAGCCCCTGAGACGGACGACATGCGATGCCAGCCGTTCGTCACAATACCGTTTTTGGCTGAGTGGGGCCGTGCACAACATATTCTTGCAAATGTGATTTTGGACTGACAGAAGAGTTTTCCTCACAGGAGTGGATGTCTTTTCTCAGGACCCAGAACTCGGAGTTGTCCTCAAACCTGACCAGGCAGCATTGCTTGACGGTGTCTACCTGAGATGGGTCGATTAGTCGGGGGAGGGGGGGATTGACACAAAGCGTCAGGCTTCAAATAGGCAAAAGGGTACACGAGAACGCACTTACCCGCTTGACGTTGCCCAGGTAGAGGAGCCCGTCGCTCCATCTGGCCAGCACGTCGTCACCCTCGCTCACTCCCCCCATCCTAAGCCCACCGACACACGCACACTCACAGATGTGCAAATGGAAAATGGGATTTATGCGCTCCCCACTTGAATGAGGGAAGGATATGGCCGGGAGGAAGAAGAGGAAGATGAGGTGTTTACACCCCCCCCCCCCACCCCGTTTTGGATACGTCGTCAGTGGGGTTAAACGGCTCTTCTCCCTCCCTTTACCTTTTTTTTTTTTTTTTTTTTATAGGTGAGCAAGAAGACGAGCGCACACGTGAGCGAGCGAAACAAGCAACGATGCCAAAGTGGCTCATGATGACCGCCGCTGCCGTCCACTTTCAGCAGCAGCAAAACTTGCCTACCTTCTGTCAAGTCCAACTCCTTCCTTCCTATTTCCTTCCGTCCGTCCTTCCTTCCTTCCTTCCCGTCGGGGTCACGCCGATTCGCGGCCAGGCTACGTGTGCATCATCATCTTCATCATCATCATCAGCAGCAGCAGCTTCTTCTTCACCGCTGCCTGTGCATGCGTGCAAGTGTCAGTCAAGAGGAGGAAGAGCAACTAGGAAGCCAGCATGCCTCCTCTGCCGCCTTGCTTTCTGCCGCTCTCCTTTATGTTTCTTTTTTATTTCGTTTTCTTTTTTGCCTCAGCGTTACCGATCGCCTTCGCTGTTTTATTCTGAGCAAGCAACTGCCAGCGTATATCAAGCCGCCAGAGACGCCATCTTCCTCCTCCTCCCCCTCCTCTCTCTCGCTGTCTCTCACTGAACGACTTGTTGTGACGCAGACATAAAACACGGAGATAGAGAGGGAGGCAGATACAGATAGAAGGGGGAGGCTGCTCGGTGACGGGTGGACAGACCCCCCCAAATTGGGGCATGATGATGATCATGATAATAATGGTGGCGAATGGCAAGATTTCGGGATGGGCGGGGCGAGGGGTGGGGGGGTAGGCGGCAGCGTGCAAACCTCTAAACGGTCAATTAGGCAGCCAATTAGGGAGTCTTGAAACACCTCGTTAATTGCCGGGGCTGCCTGGAAGTTGGGCTGCAGGGAGGGATGCCCCCGGAAAATTACATCATTATTTGTCTCCTGTGGATGGATAACACACCTGAATAGCATTTGACCCAAAACTCCATGGTGTGACCTTATAGATTGTTCTCAGCACATTCGATATCAATTATACCCCCAATAGATGTTTTTATCCACAGTGGTGTGAAACATCCAAATGACATTTTCAACTTTTTTGCTGAACAATTGATTAAGGAGGATTTACGCATTTCAGGACATAAAAAATGTCTGGTGGGCTATTAGTACATTTTGAAAAGATCATTTTGAGGTGTGTTGTGGAAGTGGATGAATTTCACTTCACTCTTTGAAAATCTTGACGAGTGTAGCTTTTGTTTATATTTGAATGCATATGGGTGAAAAGTAGTGACAGGTTGAAGCTGCTTGCCTAAATCACGTTTTGGTGGCGTGCTGTGAGATTTGAGATTTTCTTCGTATTGGCAAACGGGCAGCATAGTGGAAAGTGGCGTTTCAAAATGGCCCCCGGCTGCCAGCACCTTCTCTCATGGTGGTCTTTTTCCTGCAATTCAAAATGTGTCCACCAGGAGGAGTGCATGCTACGTGAAGAAAATGCTCATTTCAAGTTGATTGATAGACTCAAAAAAAAGCTTTTTTAAACACTGACTAATCTTTTTTTTTTTTTTTTTTTAACTTAATCACTCACATGATGATGACAATTCCATGACTAAAACGATCACCTTCGAATTGTTGGGACTTGGGACCAATTTAAAGATAAATTCCTTTTGAGAAGACACACTTTCTTGTAATTTTACTGTCACCTTTGTTTTGGTTTCCCTCTGAATACCGAGAGAAATTTTCAGAATTTTACCTTTCCAAATTGACCCTCTCCACACACACACACACACACACACACACACACACACACACACACACACACACACACACACACACACACACACACACACACACACACACACACGCACACACGCACACACGCACACACGCACACACACACACACACACGTACACAAACTGTTACAATATACGCGTCCAGTTCGAATGGAAAGACTGTGGTTAATAGCTTTTTTTTTGCACATATTACGTTATTGTGAAGCATTTTTAACTTTCCACTAATCTAAATATCTGCAGTTATTATTACAATCCCTAACCAAGAGCGTTTAAAAAAAACTGTATACATATTTTGTTACCGTAATACCTACAAAAAAACATTACAAAAAATCTGACCTCCCCAAATGGAAAAGCAAATTTCAAAAGCAGAGATTTTACGTAAATTATTAGATTACATCTTTCATTTTCTCCTTTTTACTAGTCTATTACACTTACACTTTGCTACTTTGGTGGTTATTACACTGCATTGCCGAGTGTGATTGATTCCGTTTTATGAACGTTACGGCAATGGCTGTTGCGCCTGTACACTGCGTCCCCCAACTGGCCACCGGCGGTACTGCAGGTTCCACCCCCTTCCCTAACTTTCTCACCGACTTGGTCTATCCTCTTGTGCGAAACCATGGCGCTTCGACCCGACCTCTTCGCTGTATACGTGGCGTCGCAAGTTATTTTTCTATGCGCGGGATCGGCCAATGCGGACGGCGTTTCGTCGTTGCTGCAGCCGTATGACTTTTTGTACTACTCAGGAGTGCGTTCGTATTTCAACGGGCATTGGGCGAAGGCTGCGGAGATGATTGAGAAGTCCATTGTGACCAAGGAGGCTCTGTTTAAAGTCCGACGACAGTGTTATGAGGAATGTGGAGCAACGGGAGAAGATGCACTCCAAAAACTAGGTACGTAAGCCACAGTCATAAAATAATGTTCTGGTCTTGGCACAATCGTGAGTTATCATATCTACGTCAACGTTTCCCAACTCTTATTGAGCCAGTGCACACATTTTACATCAGAAAAACAATAATAATAATAAACGGCACACCACCAAACAAAACAAAAAGTGGACTCAATCATCACCTCATGGCAGAGTACTGTCACTATACGTGTCTGGCATAGCTCGGTGCACAAAGACACAAATACATAAATCTCAGATGTCAAATGAAGCTAAACCTGACCCTCATGGTCATCTTTTCCTCAATTCAAATAGTAGTTATCTGTCATATAAAGGATAATACACTGCTTCTTTGAGATACAAGAAACCCAACATACAAGTTTTTTTGTGGAGTAACACATGTATAGTAATAATACTCACGGGCATATATTCTTCATCCTCTGCGAAGAACGTCAAAGATGCCTGTTGTCACCGCTTCTCTGTATTGTCAGACACTGAGGAGGGGAGCCTGTGGGACCTTTTTGCCCTGGACTGGGTGCAGAAGAAGGCAGAGTGCTTGAGATTCTGCGTGGGACGCTCGGTCAGCCATGTGGGACAGCTACCCGTTTCCACGGACATCGATTACGAGTTCGGCAGCCGCAACGTCTACAACTTTCTGCAGGTTACATACTATAAGGTGGGTGACCAATTGCAAATGGTTGCTAGTTGCTGGAGACTAACCCCTTCCCTTCAGATCAGTCTATTACTCTTTGTTGCATTGCTTTCTGTAGATATGAATAAAAAGTTTTACAATATTGTCGTCAGATGGAGAAACTGAAGAAAGCAGCAGCGGCAGCCCAGACATACTTTGTGGCTAATCCTACTCACCTGGAGATGAGGAACAACATCGAGAAGTACCGAAGGATGGAGGAAGTGACCGACGACGCCTTCTACGACCGGGAGATGGACAGCGAGAAGCACTGGGTGAGGAAGAAGAAGAAGAACAATGTGCTTTGACGCTCTAAAAGGGCCTAGATGCAAGCTGCACGTTGAACAAATGATGGTCTGGTTGTGTGCAGTTTCTGTACGATTCGGCCGTCCAGCACGAGGAAGCGTCCGAGTGGACGCAGGCGGTGGCCGCGTGGCGAACGTGCCTGAACGAAACGCTGCGTCACATCGACGAGTGCAGGGTGCAATGCGTGGTGGCTGCACAGTGCCTGCCCGAGGACCGGGGAGTGGACAGCGTTGACGGGGTCTTCGAGAAGGCCGCAGGTACACACACGCAAGTGACTTGTCGAATGAAATAAAACACTTACCTGAACACAACTTTTTTATTTTCAGTTCTTTCCCTCTCGCTGTTATCGTGCCAGCAGTCGTGCATAACTCAGGTGTCCATGCGTCCCGGCAGGATCTCCTCTCAGAACGACTTGCTGCCCACTCAGCTGGAACACCTGCACATTGCGCAGTTTAAAGGTCCGTGTTAGCCTTTGCAAATGCCTCAAAGACCGAACAACTAACTTTTTTAAGATAAAGTTTTACTTTGCGGCTATCTTGTGGCATCTTGGTGCTAAGGGACAGTTAAATCGAGGGGGAGCTGCTTCATTGAGTCAGCCATAGCCATGTCTACTAAAAGTAAAGTAGTGCTTTGCTGCCATCCGGTGGCAGCTATTGGAAACTACAAAGATTGGACTACTGGGATTACTCCAATATTTGCGCATCCTGTCTTCAGCTGGAGATGTGAGAGGCGCCGTGCAGACGCTTCGTTCCCTGCTGCTCTTTTACCCCTCAGACAAGGACTCCATAGACAATTTGCAGCTCTACCAAGAGACACTAGGGGGAGACAATGAGTCACAGCCTGCTCAGGTAAAGCCTCCACACCAATGGTCACATCCTTTTTCTACATGCTTGTCCGATCGGAGCTGACTTTGGTCAAGAGGGAGAGTTCAAGTCTGAAAATGTTTTGGATGTGGGAGGAAAGCATAGTGGGAAAGATTTGTCTCATTTTTGTCTCGTACATGTCTACAGGAGATCGTCCACTATGTCAAACGCTCGTTGCAGGAGAAGGAGCTTCTCTATTTTGGCATGGAGAACCTAAATTACACATTCATTGACCCAGTAGGTCTTCATCATGAACTTTCATTTGCTTAGGGGGAGCTTTTAAAAGTTATGTGTGTCCTGTGCAGGATCTTTGGACACCTGAGGATATCGTCCCAGAATCCCTGAGGGAAACATGGAAGTAAGACAGCTCACAAGTTGGGGGAAAAACAACTCAAGCAAAAGTCGACGATGATACAACTCGTGTTTCTTAGAGCTGAGAAGGAGAAGATGATCGCAAGACCTAACGAGGAAGAACAACAAGAGGAGGTGGACGACAGCGGCTTCTTTGCAGGTTCAACACGCACCTTCTAATTGGAATCAATTGAGATTTTTTTTTTTAAACTCATGCGTCCCCCTGGTTGATTTTCTGCAGGTGGTCCAGTCCGTCAGGTGGGTGTGACCATCACCATGGACGAACTGCTTCTCAACGGCACCAACCGGGTGGTTCTGGACGGAGTCATGACTGAGAAGGAGTGTGACAGGATGGTGCAGTTGGCAGCGGTGAGTCAGTTCAGTTCAGAGGTTCGACCTTAAATCTGCTGTTTTAACTCAAGTGTAAATTACTTATCCCACCTTGTTGATTGTCTGGTCTCATAATAGGCCGTTGCATCAGCAGGAGACGGTTACCGGGGGCGACGGTCGCCACATACGCCTCATGAAACGCTGGACGGCCTGACCTTGCTTCGAGCTGTGAAGGTGAGACAAAAGCAAAATCCAAAACAAAGCACAACACGAGATTTCGTCACCCCTGCGTCAGCTGGCTCAGGACGGGCTGGTCAACCAAACGGACGCGAAGCTGCTGCACGAGCTGGGGGAGCGAGCGCGTCTCCTCCTTCATTCCTACTTCAGGAGCCCTTCAGGACTCTATGTGGCCTTCACGCACCTCGTCTGTCGGAGTGCCATTGCAGGTAAGTAGGTGAATAAGTATGCAAGATTTGAATCAAAACAATAAAACTGTATTTTTTGGTTTGCAGGGGACCAAGAGGGCCGAATGGACTTGTCTCACCCGGTCCATGTGGACAACTGTCTTCTTGAGCCAGACACCAGGCAGTGTTGGAAAGAACCGCCTGCCTTCATACACAGAGACCTCAGGTACACATTTGGACTTTTTGGCTTTTGCCATTTCAAAAACAATCCTTAGAAGATTTACAATTATAACCGACAACAATCCCGCAAATTATTTGTTCGACACTCAAATTGAAATGTACTTTGTATTTCCCCTGCGTAGCGCTGTCCTCTATCTGAATGACGACTTTGACGGTGGCGAATTGGTCTTCACCAACAGGGACGCCAAAACAGTCACAGTAAGTACTGTCAAACCGTTTATGGTGAAACAAGGAAACCAAAAGATGGCCCGCTTTCTTATTTCCGGTTGAAGTTTTTTGTAAAACACACTCATAACACTCAATTTGTATCATGTATAATTAAACATGAACCAAGGCATGGCATGTCAAGAATTAGTTTAGGATTAGCAATGCAAAATGGCTAGGCTAATGGAAACTAGCGTAGATGTCAACGCTACAAAGCATACAAAAAAAAGAATAAAACTTTTTATACTTTACATAGCAAAATATTCACCTCATATTTCGTCTAACAAAAGTCAGCTAGCTTAATGCTAACACAGAGCTGTATGGCCTACTCTGGTGCTAAACCGAAGCCTTGCAATTCTAAATTCAGAATTCTGACTTTACAAAATGGATGTATTATCAAACATGCAAGTGTTCCTAAAGTGAATATTAAAATGTGGTTGTGAAAATCAGGTTACAGTTCATACAACAAGATTCTAAACATTTTGTGGCCTCGCCTTGCAGGCTCAAGTCAAACCGACGTGCGGCCGTCTGGTGGGCTTCTCGTCGGGACCTATCAATCCGCACGGCGTTACGGCGGTGACAAAAGGTCGCCGATGCGCACTGGCACTCTGGTTCACCAAGGAGAAGCTCTACAGAGACATGGTAAGCATGGACACTGAGAGAGCCATGTAAATATGGTGGACTGTTCTTTCCAAAGAAAGTGATGATATCTTTTTTTTGTCGCATCCCCGCAGGAGCGAGAGGAGGTGGAGAACGGGTGGGCCCCTGATGGGGAGAGCGCGGCAGAGAAGGACGACAAGGAGGGCGGCGGAGCGCCCGCCCCTCGGAACGTTCGCAACCAAGCGCCAGCCAAGGGCAGAGCGAGAGAACGGGTGACGGCGGGGAAAGATGAACTGTGAATGTGAGCCTCTCATTCAAACCCAAATTTAGTGGTGAAGATTTCAAACGCAATAAATTGACACCAATGTCCAATTTTCTGAGGTGTTGCTAATTATATGGCCACTCCATCATCTCTACGCAAAAACAAACGTTCTTCATTTTCAGTGACATTTGACACAGTGATTATTTATTCGAAAAGTGAGTGTGTAAATACTGTATTTATACTTACTAAAGAGGAAAGTAAACTTTTTTTCCTTTTGGTAACCCTCTGCAGTGTGCGAGTACATTTCTTTCCGTTTCCCTCACAATCTGTTTTTTGGAAAATATGTGAGCGATTTATGAGTCAAATTGTCCAAACTTCAATTTGGGCTGAGTCTTGCCCGAGGACGTCACCAGGGCCCGCTTTAGCCTCAGACAATTTAAGAGGTGAACCAGAGTTTGAAGCTATAGCTCCACGTTTCACTACTAAATTTTTCAGACCTTCTCTTCAAATAAATTGAGTGCATTTATAAAAGCATGAAACGCATAAAAAGGACTTTGCAAGGTCTTTAATCTCGGCTCAAGCAAATGTTGGGGGGGTTGTATAAGTATCAAACCAGGAAGTCAGTTAAAAGTGTCCATTAGTTACACGAGGGCCGACAGCAGAAGGCAAATAGCGATTAAAAAAAAAAAAACACACAGACATTGGGAGGGGTCTTTGAGGGATGATAGAAATAGAGAGATTACTGCTAATCTCTTCATAAATGAGTGCATTTGTTTATGAAGCTTAAAAAGTCTCCCATTTAGAATATGGAATAGTAATCCAGCCAGAGAGAGAAAGATGGTTTAATCATTCGACAAAGTGACGCTCTCAGCCAGCGCCCCCCACCCCACCCAACCCAACTTCATGTCACCCCACCCCCACACCTCCTAAGAGCAGCCTCAAGTGCAGTTTATGTCCCATATTAACACTCTCAGCCCCCCACGTCTCCGTGTTATAATTCCCCTCCCACCACCACTTGTCCAGAATTGGGTCGATGGCAGTTGGCTGAAACCCCGGCGTACCCGAAACATCCCTCTTTGGCGGGTGTCACGTAGCGCATGATGTCACGCATGCGTACGACCTCACACCCGATGCCGTAATTAGACATCGCCGCAGGAAGTCTGCGTGACATCTCATTATGTATTTGACTAGAAATTACATAAGGCCGCATTGCAATATTGGAATCGGCTCCATCGTGCGAATTGGACTCGGGGTGGCGATGCGTGAAGAGGACAGGGCTTAAAATTCAAGCGCGCAAGAATGGAGACAAGAGTGAAACATAATAACTAAACTGACTTTGACTTGCTCCGTGACCACATTTATTTGTCACTCAAATCATCATTTCCCATTGAAATGAATCAGAATGCCATCAATCCGTTCTAGGCTAAAAACATCAATCATTGTAATGTGTATTTTAACAAATATAGCACTTGATCCATAATTTTGCGACATTTCAAGTACACTCAGCTCATCAGTACAATACTAACATCTGTTATTCTTCTCAAAGGATAGTCTTGTTAAATTGTCTATTTACATATTTTGCTGCACCATCTATGTTCAATCGATATCCTGACAATTAGTATTAAGATACCAAGTTGAAATGCTAAGATAGTAAGACATTTACATATTCTCTTTATTTTATAATTTTTCTACATCTCTCTCCTGCAAAATGACAAAAATGGAGTTAGCCCGCTGATTCTGAGCAGCTCATATCCGCTCCCTCTCGGGTTTGGTCAACATCGGCCCTGCTGCCACTCACGGAACTTTCAGGATTAGTGACGACTGCACCATAAAAAGTCATACACCTCAACCCTGTTCTTTTCTTTCCTCTCCCCTCCCCTCCATTATTTCCAGCCCGGGATTCACCCCACGCTCGTGTCTTGTGACCCCCTTGCTCCGAGCAGGCCAAGCACCTTCTTTGGTCTGCCCCCCTTTGCCTCTTCTCCGTTTTGTCAGCACCCCCCCCCCCCCCCAACCTCCAGCAGCAGCCACCTCTCTCTGTCCATTGCTGGGTTTATCCCCTCATCCCTGATCTCCCTTCATCCCTGCAATCCTCATCTGTTCCTCACAGACTGGACAGAACAGAAGAGGAGAGCAGAGGAGAGGGACCGGCCAAAGGGAGCATCAGGCCCGTTACAAAAGTGAACGGAAAGTGCTGCCATGGTCAGAGGCTGACTGACTGCTGCAGCCGTTTGACTACATTCATTTGTTTTTATCTTTTGTTTTTTTAAGTCATCCGGAACATTCCAAGAGGAGTCTCCAAACTGGTGAGGCCCATTTTTGTATTTGGTTAGGGATAATTACACTGGTCAACAGCAAATTTTGATCCGAGATGGCCTATTGTGTCCTTAACAAATTTTTGATGCTGATTTCAAATAAGTCTTTACTTTTTTTTTCTAAACATCCAATCTTTGAAATCATTTAATTTTAAGTTTGTTCTAAATTAGCAATATTTTTTTTACCATGTATTGTCATTTAAAAGCGAAAAAAAAAATTCTACCTGTTGTCGAACCTGACCCTTAATTCATCGATATTATTATATTAATATATTATTATAATATATATTATATATTAATAGATTACCCATTATATAACTGTTGTTTTATTATTAAGGAAACCTGATTTGCTTGATAAAAACAAGGGCAGATTAAGTGCAAAAAATTCTAGATTGCATCTCTGATTGAAAAACTGAATTTGTTGCCCATTGTTAATTACAAGAATTTGAACATGAGTTTTTTTGTGTTCTCTCTTTGCATCTCTGATTGAAAAACTTAATTTGTTGCCCATTGTTAATTACAAGGATTTGAACATGAGTTTTTTTGTGTTCTTTCTTTCATATCAGTGAAAATAGGAGAGTAAATTTGTACCTAATGAAGTAAAATTTCTTCGGAATCTAATCATATATTTTGACGAAGAATCAGAATTTGACTAACATGACTTTCACTCTTGTGTCCGACAACCCCCACTCGATCCAGGTCCCCCCCACCCCCTCCTCCCTCTGGTGTCGTCCCCTCCCTCCCTCCCTCCCGTCTCTTATCCACATGCAAAGAGCAGTCAGTAATCGGATGAGAGCAGATTTGATTCAAAAAGGCGCCCGCCTACCCTTTTCCCCTTTAAAAATCTCCACCGCCGACGAGATTTAAAACTCACTCTCCTGACCCCGGTCTTACGACCCCCCCCCCCCCCCCCAACCACCCACGGGTAGTGGTGAATCCACTTTGCCATCCATCACCACCGTCCTCTCCTTGCAGCCGTTTAATCACCCAAAACAATGACGGAACAAGAAAAAAGCCATTAAATCAGCCCGAGGCTATCTCTCATTACTGTAATTTTATTTTAGCAGGCTCGCACTCTCACTAAACACACACACACACACACAACTTGCCTTCAGCGTTCTCTCGTTTTCACTTTAGACAAATGAGAGGCAAATCCATCAGGTCGTGTGTGGCCTGATTCAAATCAGGTAGGAAAGTGCCAGCCACTGGAAATATTGTGGGCCCTTCGTATGATCGAATCGATCGGCCCCGTTGAAATGAATTAACGTCATTAATCTTGTCTTCCCCTAAATAAATCACAATTAATTTCGTGGTTTTTTTTTTAAACAAACAAAAATGCCGTGTCTTTGAGTCATAAAATATAATAAAAGAGAATGAAAAGGAAAAACTAGTTCGATGAGTGACATTAGGAGCTGAGAATGGCCAATTGTGAGAATCGAGACGTGAGCTGTGGCCTACAGCAGCTCATTGCAAGTGTCATTTTTTTAAAATGTTTTTATGTTCAAAGCATGAGAAAATTAGAACAATTTTTTTTTATTGAATTGCAGAAATCTTTTCAGTAAACATTCCAAAATCAAAGTTATACTCGAAAAGCTGACATTACTCACTGATTTTGTCCATCAGAGAATGAACTGGCTCTTTTAATCACAACATAACAAAATTCAATTCCAATCAACAATCTGGACGCACACACACACACACATACGCGTGCGCGCGCACACACACACACTCCACACCCCCTCTCTCGTATCCTCTCCCAATACTTTGACGTGATGACATTCTGACAGGATGTACTGGTTTGTGTGTACATACGGGGCGAATCATCTGTAGTGCAAATACTTTTGCTCGCTTGAATATTCATATACTCTTGCCTGAGCTCAACTGGATCTGTGTTTGAGAGGGGGATCGTGTGTGTGTGTGTGTGTGTGTACGTGCTCTACCAGTTTCTGTGTTTAATCAAGTTTGCAAAGCAGACAGGAGCCCAGTTTGACTTGCAAAAACGTTACTTCCTCGACAAGCCCCACGCAGGTAAACGCCAGTGTCTTGGCCACACTGGGCTGGATGGACCGTGTGAGGTTCTACTGAAGCAAAATATTCAATTGTGTTGTCCTTTCCTGGCGGGGGGGCCTTTTCAGCTTTCTAGCGTCCCTGAGAGTGCCTGACGAGCATCGCCATGGGTGAAATGGAGCAACTGCGAAAGGAGGCAGACAGTCTCAAGGACCAGATTACTGTAAGTACGCTGCATGATGGCACTTAATAAATAGAAAGAAAAGCAACAGTGGAATCATTGATGTTACATACCAGACAATAGTCGTCCTATAGATAATGGAAATACATCTGAGCATTGGAATTGCTTGACATTTAAAAAAAAGAAAAATCTATAGGTCAAAATTTCATGTTGCTAACAGAAACTGCCTTTCAGGGCAGTACTTAAAATCCCTAGTGGGCCATTTGACACAAACAGTTTTTCAATGGTACTCTTCTGCAGTGGTATTATAAGATCAAAACAAAAAAAACACTTGGAATGAAATATGAGATTGGATTTTTAGGACCTATTTTACCGGATGATTTTGTGACTGTATGCACTTAGGCGGCGCGCAAGGCCATGCAGGACATGAGCTTCCAGGAGGCCGTATCTAGCATCAACGTGGTGGGCCGCGTCCAGATGAAGACCAGGAAAACACTGAGGGGTCACCTGGCCAAGATCTACGCCATGCACTGGTCCACTGACTCCAAGTAAACGTTCATTTAAATCTCTTTTTTTTTTTTTTTTTTGAGATGATGTAAGGAATTTTAAGATTTTGTGTTAACCTGCGCCCAGGTTATGCGTGAGTGCGTCTCAAGACGGGAAGCTCATCGTGTGGGACAGCATCACAACCAACAAGGTGAGAAGTTACTCACCTGTCGTGTTTGGTTCTCCTGCGGGAACGGCTCCGTGTTTGCCAAGCGGGTGGTGAGCAGGTTTTTCCTCTTTGAAACAGTCGCCAGTGGGGAAGGAAATGTCAGGAAGGTTTGACTGACGATAATAATAAACAGTCGTTGGTGATAGCACAGCAGGTCGACTTAACTAGATGCCTGTACTTCATCCAGGTGAACGCCATCCCCCTCAAGTCGTCGTGGGTGATGACATGCGCCTACGCCCCGTCGGGCAACCTGGTGGCGTGCGGCGGTCTGGACAACATGTGCTCCATCTACAACCTGAAGGGCAAGGACGGCAACGTCAAGGTCATGCGCGAGCTGGCGGCTCACACGGGCAAGTGGCAACAAAAAGACTCGCCAACGTTCTGCCGCTGCGGATGTCAAGCACTTATTACAGCTTTGTCGTCGTTGCAGGTTACCTGTCGTGCTGCCGTTTCATCAGCGACAGCGAGATCATCACCAGCTCTGGAGACTGCACTTGGTGAGTCGTCTTGGGTCGATTTCATAACTGATATTGCAAACTTAATGATTTAGCTGAATCTTGTGGCGCCGGTGGTCTTGGTTCCAGCGTGCTGTGGGACATCGAGACGGGCACCCAGAAAACTATCTTCGCGGGTCACCAGGGAGACTGCATGTCCTTGGCCGTGTCCCCGGACTTCAAGTTGTTCATCTCGGGCGCCTGCGACTTCACGGCCAAACTGTGGGACATCCGGGAGGGCAACTGCAGACAGACCTTTGGTGGCCACGAGAGCGACATCAACGCTATCGGGGTAAGAACACGTTGACGACCGTGCGACGGCCGGTATTCACCACCTCGTCCGCAGTTCTTCCCCAACGGCAACGCGGTCATCACGGGCTCTGATGACGCCACCTGCAAGCTGTACGACCTGAGGGCCGACCAGGAGCTCATCACCTACCAGGATTCCAGCATCATGTGCGGAGTCACCTCGCTGGCCCCCTCCCTGTCGGGACGTCTCCTCCTGGCCGGCTACGATGACTTCAACGTTAATATTTGGGACGCGCTCAAAGCGGAAAGAGTGGGTGAGTGGGCACGCTGTGAATGCCACCAATTCAAATGCTGCCAAAACAAATGATACCGAATCAAATGCTACTGATTTATAATCAAATTCTCCGTGCAGATTCAAAATTAAATCCTAGATTCAGAGTCAAAAGCTACAGATTGAATCGAATACTACCGAATTAAAATCAAACCACGGCATAATTGAAAATCAAATGATTGAGAAAAAAAATTGTAATTTTGCAAAATTTTATTTTATTCTCTCTAAACACGACAGGAGTGCTGGCCGGCCACGACAACAGAGTGAGCTGCATCGGCGTATCCTCGGACGGAATGGCGTGCTGCACGGGTTCGTGGGACAGCTTCCTCAAGATTTGGAATTGAGGCCTCGGGGCCGGCATCGGGATCTACATTCACGGGCGGAGGATTTAATTGTGCCAATTTTTCATGTCGTTGGTTGGATCATGTGAATGAAAATTCCTTTAGTTCATTATTACGCCGCGGTCTGGCACACTCGACCTCTGCAGTCAAGCGGTTGTCAAACACAAGTACACTAGATGGACGTCCGTCATGTAGGTTGGGATGCTGTGTTTTATATCAAGCAAACTTGTTTTTTTTGGTTAGTTTTCCAATAGATGCTCATGTTGACTTGCTCTTCTAAATAGAATTCGACATCCTAGAGGTTTTTGTGTTTGTATTGAATGTGACACTGGCTTGTTCTGATCCCCCCCCCCCCTCAAAAAAAATGAGACAGTGACAGATGGGACCACAAAGAAAAGTGGTTCACTAAGCACTTACAAGCAAGGAGCCATTTGTCTCAGGATTTAGCAAAACATGCTATTGAACACATGTGACCGCAACTTTTGGGAATTTGTTGTTTAGCATATCTTTCCAAACAGACTGTCAAATAAAGATGTGATTCTATATGTCTTGTGGTCATTTTTGTTAGATTCTACTGTGAAAGCAGACGTGCAAAAACAAAAGCTTGATGGGTAATAGTCAACGCTTTTATTTATAATTTACAGAAGGGTCAAGAAAAACTGCTTATGGTGGTAATAAAAGACAGAACACAAAATCAGTCCATTTTGAAAAGCTGTACACATAAAACCACACAGAAAGAGACATAAAACAGATGAGTGATGAAAATATTTAAAAAGAAAAAAGTTAATGCATCATTAATTTTCCTTGTTCAGAGAACCGGAGAGAACTCTGCGCTCCACCTGGCCGAGCCGAGCCTTCTCTGGGGTGGAACCTTTGAGCCTCATCTGGAATAAACACAATAATCCTCTATTTATTCATTTTTTTAAGTAAACTGTTGAGTCGCGGGGATGGACCAATGTTTAGTTGTTGAGCTGATGAATGGCATCGTAGCTGATACGATGTATGATAAATAGGACGACTGATCGAGCTAGCCAAAGCTAATAGCAGGAGACTGTTAGCACACCTCAGGAGAATATCACATCAAAAGCGGTAGCTAACTAAGGCCAAAGAAATAGTTAGCGGTTCAGTTTGTGGTAAAACCTTTTACCCTAGAATGGGGGAAGACGAAAAACTATGGGGTAAGCTAATTACAATTTGCTTGCAAATTCAGTCACCTTGTGTGTTACGTGGGCAAAATATTCTGCGGGAATAAACAAATGAGTTTATGAAACATGTTCTTATTTAATTGTTGAAAAGGAATAAATTGTTTTGCTGACCTGAGGATGTCCCCTTTGTGAATTCTGCAGAATTTGCAGTGGGGAGCGGCCTTCTGTAAGGGAGAGAAAAATAATGAAACATGAAGTACATGTAAAATGCTATAATCAATCAAGAAATAAAACAGTTACACAGGGACGCACCTTTCTGCTTTTGTTTGCCAGCGCTCCCCTTGTTTTCATTGTTGATGCTCTTCACCGCCACCGCCACAGCCAGCGGGGACGACCCCCCCTTGGCACCTTGCACGGCCCTGACCCTGAGCCCGGTGGCTCCAAAACCTTTGCCCAGCCACTGTGGCTTGAACACCAACTGACTCGGACTCCTCATGTCCAGGGTGAGGCGGTGGGTGTCGCTGGGACATTGCAAGACGGGTGCCTCGGAAGCCTCCTTGGACACCTCTTGGGTTAATTCCTGCTGCTGCACGGGGGGGTCAGAGGAGTCCCGAGTCGGCTCGGGCGTGACTGCGGGAGGAGCGTAGAGGTGGTCCAGTCCGCTGCTGTCCTGGTGCACCTCGTCAAGGATCTGGGGTGAGGGCGCTCCCTCGAGGCAGGTGATGAGGCTCATGCTCAGCCTCTTGTGGAGCGGAGACTCACAGGCCTCCTCTGCCTCCTCCAGGTTGGCATCGTCCGTTTCAATCTCCACTTCCGCCCCAGGTTGCTCCAGCAGCACAAAGGGGCTGCAGGAACTATGCACTCTCTGAACGGGTGTGGTCATGAGGTTGGAGTGTTGAGTCAACGAGTCGGAGACGTGTGGCTTCGGTGGAGTCAGAAGAGGCTCGGTGGAATCCGGCTCCTCGCCCTCGAGGACGTCACAACCCTCTTGGGCGCCGACGTCATTTATGGGGACTTTGCCTTCGGCTTCCATGTGGAATAACATTCCCAGACGTCGTGCGAGGCTGCCCACTTTGGCTGCAGACAACAACTTTGATTATTTATTGCATTTTGCGAAGTCTAAATTCTAAGTGCTTCGTTCTGATATTTTTGAGGAACCAATTTCATGTGCAGTACATTTCAAGTAACGTTGCTCATATGAAGAACTCTGATCAAACAAAGTTACCTCTCATGACTTCTCGGACAGGCGTGCGGGAAATGCCTACAGTGGGTGAGCGAGGATCGCCTTCCACTAAAGGACACTCACTCGTCAGCTCATCGGTTTTAATCGCGCCAACCTGTGAGGAGTAACAATGGTTACTGCTAGTCAAGGGTGATAGTTGATCTGAAATTCGAAAGTTTGTACCTGAATGGGTGTGCGGTCAATGGCCACCGATGGGGAACGTGGATCGATGAGCCGAGCCACCCTGGAGTTCTTGATGGGCGCTTCTTGTTTGGTTGCAGCCCTCTGTGCTATCTTGCTCTCACTGGCTCCCATTCTGAGGTTTTTTTTTTTTTTAGATCAAACCTGAACAGCCACAAGACTCTTAATTACACGAAAAGTCAGTTTCAGTGCCTTAATAACAATTAGTTTGAAAGAGAAGGCTAACTGTTTTACTTTTTAACATTAAGTTGCATCAGCATTTCCCTTTAGGACTAATTTACTCGAGTTTAAAGCATTGCTAAGGTCATTTTTCAAAAGTGTCCACCACATAACAACACATAATCATTTTCTAATTAAATACAACAATGAGAAGATCCTGGCGTATGTAAATCTCTGTTTTATGCCGTTTGTGCTTTTTCATGTCTTGTTTTGGTATTAGTTTTAAGTCTTTTCATAATTGGCATACGTAAAGGCTTAAATGTAAGTTTGTAGCGTGGGTAAACTGGGCTAACGTGCACTACTTCTGCTAATGTGATTACTTTCCCGTTTACATTAACGACATTTCTACTTTCTATATTGCAACACATTAATGTCTAGAATAATCCAATAAAGCCCAAATGCTAAATGCTAAATGAGCTACTTCTGTTAATGTGATTTCTTTCCCGTTTCACTGACGACGAAAACAACATTTCTACTTTCTGTATTGTAACACATTAACGTAAAAAAACATCGAGTCTATAATAATCCAATAAACCGGGAGCCAGCAGCGAATACATTTTCAAGCTTACCCTTAAAAGTAGACAGTCAACGGATCGTAGAGACTTTATCAGACGTTCCTTCAAACACAAGAAATAAAGTAGCGTTCAACTGAAAGGACTTTCTCGCGTACATTTAAACGGCGTGCTAGGTCACGTGCTTTTTGAATGAGCCAATCAGCGGGTTGGTACGTAGCCTGTTTTCGGTGCTGAATGGTTCAGAGCAGAGTGATCGACGGGTGGGCGGGGTTGCTACAAAACTTGCTACGTTTGAAGTGAAACAACTGACGTTATTTTTCGGTTTGAGCACGTGTTTTAGGAACATTTTTATTTTCATGATCGTTTTATGTTTATAGTATTTTCCCCAACTGTCAGCGACGTGAAAAATGTTTTAAAATATGTGTGCAAGTTATTTAGCTTTACCTTTGTTTAAAATCCCAATGCTCCCAAGAAACCACTATTTACATAATCAAATTGCATTTATTCCGTCATTTAAATAATACGTTCAAATATATGTGTTCCTATTTATCAGCGACTTTGTATAATATTGTCTACCATAAAATCGAATCACAAAGGGATATTTAAAATTTAGGGCTTTATTGCTGATTATATTATACATTGCTGCCAGGCCATCAGTTACCTGAAAACAATTATAGTGCAACGATGAACTTACAATATTACACGTTATGGGAACACTTAAATTTACAGTGGAGCAATGCGTTTGACGTTGGATTCGAATGCAAGGGAGGAGCCCACGGAGAACCAATCATATTACACAAATATGATCTTATCATTCAAAGTGCCTCGAGGCTGTACAGCACACACTCAAAAATACTCACACGTGCTCAGACACGATCATACACAAACTCAGAAAAACATACAAACAATATATATATATTCTCCCCAAACTCTCGGCCTCTTTCACTCAAATACAAACGTTCTCTTGCAGTCGCACACGACAGTTTTACAGGTGTTCACTTCAAGGGCCTGGCTTCTAACTGGTTCCTCCCCTAAAAAAATCAAAACATTTTATACACAAAAATAAGTAATTTTGAAAGTAAGTAGTGCAACTCGAAAAGAGGCACTCACACTGTCTGTTCCATCAATCTACTGAACACGATAATCATGTTGACAGCTCCACATACGACTTGTTTTTGAGGCGGGGAAAAAACATTTTAGCGTTATTACAAAACTGTCAAAGCATCGGAAAAGGAACCACCAGGATCGTCAAATATGCAAAATAAAACAAATGTACTCCAGTCGGCTGATACCAAAGCTGCAAGTGAACCGGCTGATGACTGGAGGACGACTGACAGCGTCTTACACATCAGTTCCCTTGTACTGTCTCTTTCAGTCCCAAACATCCTCCTCCGTGCAGGGAGCATTCGCACGCAATCACCCCCCCCGAGATGGACCATCATTCGGGCCCGCCCTCCACCTCCCTTTGGCAGAAGTGTGCCAGTAACGTGTCCAGGTCACGGCGGTCGGCGGCCGAGTAGAGCGAGCTCTCGCCCATCATGCTGAGAGCCATGCGCAGCGTGGACCAGATGTTGTCCGACATGACAGTGGCCGCAGTGCCGCCGGGGCTTTGCGCCACTCTCGATTCCACGGCGGCGGCGGCTTGCCGCTGAAGGGACAACGCCTCCAGGAAGTGCTCCACCGCCTCCCTGAACATCAAGAAGACATTGAGCTCCAGCATTATCAAGGCGAGCAGAACGCTCAATAGATTTAAGTAAAAATACCTGAAAAATCTAATTCATCGCAGAAACTTTTTTTTTTTCAACTTTGGTGGTAACTTTGAGGAGTATAAACAGCAAAGTTACAGTGCTGATTAGTGCCATCTGGTGCCCAGATGACTTAAATGCACCCATTGTGTGGTTTATGATTATCAAGTCAAAATTCATTGAAGTGTTACAAACAGGCACTATGTGGTAGTAAAAAAAAATAAAACCTGTCGAATTAATTCCTGACACTGTTGTAAAAAATGCAAAATAGCTTAACTGGGTGATGACGGTGTGTCAGTCTCACCTGTGTGCTCCTAAATTGACACAACTGATTCCGAGATTGTAGCGACTGCGGACAAACCCCGGCTGCAGTTCCAAGGCTCTCCTGTAGGCGGCCACAGCCTCTTCTGAGCGGCTGCCGTTGGCTAGCGTGGCGCCCAGCTTGTTCCACAGTAAGTAGTCCTGAGAGGCAGGACGATAGGATGATATCAAAAGTGACCCCAGGGGCAAATTGCTGGTCTCGACTGTGTGCTGAGGTTTCACTTCACCTGCGGGGTGGCCGAGAGCGCCGCGGTGAAGCAGTCTACGGCTTTATCGTACTCGCCGCTGAGGTTGAAGAGGACTCCCAGACCGCACTGCAGTTGTGGGTCCACCTGCGTGGGGTTCGTGTTCGCCGCACGCAGGAACAACGTTTGTACGTCCGTGAACACGGCTCTGCAAGAGCGGAGAGAAAACCAAAAATTAATAATATTGTACTTTGTTAAAACATGCAATGAACCAGAATATAAAGAAAATAAGTTTGTCACATCAATTCACTAACCATTGTGATGCTCCTTCTGGTACGAGAACTTTGACCACCAGGAGGCAGTATACTACCAAACAACAAGTATGCTACTCACTCTGGCAGCAGAGAGCCAAAGCGCTCCCTCTCCATTTCCCTTTCTCTGGACGCGTCCTGCTGGCGTTCCCGCTGATGCTGCTCCCACACGCTGGCGTACTTGGGGTTATGCTTGAGCCAGTCGCGGAGAGTCTCGCAGGCCTGCCTGTGCAGCGACTCGTTGGTGAAGCTGACAGCCAGCGCCATCAGAGCGGTCAGGTTGTCCTTCTTCAACGCCACACATCTGACGGACAAGTTGGAGAAGAGGTTTTATGCGCTCCAGATTTTTATGATGTATTCGTGTACGCTGTCTGTGAAAGTGCGAAGCCCCAATCGAGCAATAACTCAGATCTGCTAACTGAATGTTAAACAGAACAACGGAGCTACTTTCGAAAGAATCCTTGAAGATCTCGCCCAGCAGACTTTGTTTTACAATCGACCATTTTCATCACGACTCCTGAAGAATAGATGACTATAAAAAGCCAATCAATCATCAAGCAGACTTGCTATAAAACGTGTAAGGGAGCAGACCTCACAGAAGTGGAACCATTTTTCATGTGTCACAATCAAGGATCGTAACAGCTAAAAGTGGCAAAGTTCCATCAGGACCTGGGAAGTCCTTCTGGTTCCAAGGATAAAAACTGAGCAAATGAAATCTGATTGAATTGTGACTACAGCATGGTGCTACATGAGGATTTTTCAAACCCAACCTTATTTGCTGTCAAAACTCCAGTTGGTTTGATATTACAGATTTGGGCTCTGCATGTGTGCGACACAAATTTTGCAATATCACGGCTCGTGCAGGTAATCAATGTTCACAACTGACCTGCGGAGGGCGCTGATGGCAGCAAATTCTTGCTCATTTTCTGCCTGACATGTTCCCAAGTATTGCCAAGCCTGAAATAAAAATCATAAAAATAAACAAAAATAATAGAGCTATCATCAGCTGATGAAAACGGCCGTCGATTAACCAATCTTGAGCTGTTCCTAGCTCACCAGTTGGTTGTCTGGTTCTTTCTGTACGGCACTCTCAAAGAAGCGAACGGCCCCGGGGATATCCCCCGCCTCCATCCTCTTTACGCCCTCCGTCAGAGGGTCTTGGTGGGACAAGTAGGGGTTGTCCTCTTCAAACTGGTAGCCCTGAAAGCGAGACGGCCAAAACAAGAGATTCAAACCCCGCCGGGCCAAAACCAAGCACCGCACAGACGAGACAGCGACCTTGTCGTAAGACGAGCTGAGCATCTGATCAAAGTCCGACAGCCAGGGGTGACTCTCCGCGTCTCGCTTTGCCATCTCCTCCCACTCCTGTTGCAGCTTCTCCCAGAAATCCACATCGCTCTGGGGAAAAGAAAAAAAAAGAAGGATGGTAAAGTTGTACAGGAAGGCCGAAGAGGCGCACAACTTCCAAAACTGATTTATGAGCAGCAGAAAGAGGTGGAGGAATTTGCCCGCCTCTTCAAGTGCCATAATTCATCTGCAAATCCTCCACTTCCCAATCTGCCGGCTTTCTCCCTGCATCCAATTAGCGACGCGGTTGACCGCTGGCTCCGACTCACCTCCACCGCGGCTTTGGCTTGCTGGAATTCCGGTCCGGCTGCGGTGAACTTGTCCACCCAGGCCTCGGCGGACTCCTGTGACACCTGAAGATAAGACGAGGGCTCAGGGGGCTTGTTTGCGGTTTTAGGCTGGTGGGGGGGATGGACGGGTTGCAACAATAAATCAGGGCGGTGGGAGGTCATGGAAAGCGAATGTAAAGGGGGGAAAGACAAAGACGGAAAAAGCCAATTTCCTTCTGCACACTTGCTACAAGTAGAAGAAACTAGAACGCTGGCATCTAGCGGTGGCCCGTCCATGGCGGTCCTACCTGGCGGACGACTTTGGCCCACTGCTGTGCCTGCTTAGCTTTAGCTTTGTCAATCTTCTCATTCCTCTCTGTGGATTCCAAGGGAAGACTCCCTCCCCCCGTTTCCATCAGGAACTATGCCGAGGAGGAGGAGGAATAGGACAGAGTTTTCGAGGTTTTTAAGGGGTCAATGTGGGAGTATGTTTCCAGGGTGAGAGAGGAAGATGATTTGTGGTTGTTAATTCAGGGTCAAAAAAGGGAAGCGTAATTGTGATTATGGGCAAGTAGTCATCACAAAAACACACACTGTAGTCCAGGGGTCACCAAACTACGGCCCGCGGGCCGGATACGGCCCGCGGGACCGATTAATCCGGCCCGCCAACCCTGAATAAATTGTATTATTAAACTTTTTTTTTTTTTTTGCTCATTTTGCCTGCAATGACTGCGTTTCCCCAGTAGATGGGGAAGCTCGCCTGCGCATTTACTACCGGAAGCCGTGTCAGAAAGCTCGGTGCACACTCACAAGTGCGTGTACGGACATGGCGCACTCGCGCTCTATTTGTATCAGTCCCGAATTTAGAGCGTGGGCTGTGACGACAGCATTCTTGTAATTTGCGCGCTGAGCTTTCAGATGCAGTTTTGCGCTAAAGCCACCCACAAACCTTCCCCTGGAATCCTTCCGTTAAAATGTCGCCCAAGTAAAGCAGGGTGAACACAGTGCCGAGCGTTTAAAAGAGTTGCCAATTTGGCTCGACGTACGCGACGTGACGTTCAGCCACATGAACGTCAACATCTACCCGTCACAGATCGAGGTAAACGGACCAACACCTCGGATCTCGCCTAAGAATTGCCACAACAAATTTTACTCCAGACTATGACGCACTATCAAACTAAAAACTAAAAAGACAGCGGTGTCTACAAGCCTACTGGAACCTACAAAAGGATTATAAGGAAGGAACACAAGAACTTTAAGAGACTGCTCATATGTGTCAGAGAGGTTCTGCTCTGACAACTGAGCTGAACTTTTATCTGTTAAGATTGTGCATGGCACAACAGAAAGTTAATGTTCCATGGGTTTTTTTCTATGAAGAACCCAGAGAGAGTTATTTAGTTATTATTTATTTCCTGTTTTTTCTGTGAAGAACTCAGAGAGGGTTTAGTTATTATTTATTTCATTAATAGTGTTATTATTTGTTTCCTGACTTTTTTTCTGTAAAGAACCTGGTAAGGGTTATTAAATAACCGTTATTTGGTTATGTGTGGCTTTCTGGAAAACAATAATTTTTTAAGCTCCCCTACGATCGTCACACTTTTTCTGTTACAAACTGCCACCGGCCCGCCATCAGAGAAGGGAAAGGTTATGTGGCCCTCACAGGAAAAAGTTTGGGGACCCCTGCTGTAGTCGATTCTGGCAGGTAAACAAGATTTGATCAAACGCTAACACACAGAAAAAAAAAAAAAGCTGAGCAGCCAAACCAGAAGGAGCAAATGTGATTCAAATCTGTTCTATGTCATTTCTTGGCACAAGTGGCCCTTTGACAGCGATTTGAAGGGGAAATCCAGGAACGTTTGGCTTGGGGCTTCTTCGCGGACAGAAACTCAACACCACAGTGAAAATAATTCATAGTTTACATTTTAAAAGACTCGAGTTAATGTGTGTAAAACATCCAAATGCGACTGCACGATTCATCTATGAGGAATAGAAGTCATGGTTGATTTGGGGGAAAATGTGACTTTGAGGTGGGTCGCAGGCTTTATGAGTGGAGGGGGAGGGGGGGCAACAGCCATGTATTCCCTGTGGCAACTGGAGGCTCGTACCTGGTTGAGATTGGAAGCCCAGTTGTGAGCCTCCTCGGCCTGAGCTTTATCTGTCAGCTGTTTGTCTGTCCTGCTCTCCACTGTCACACTGCCCTCGCCAATTTGCTTAATGAAACGCAGGAACTACACAACAGTGAAAAAAAAAAGGGAGGGGGGAATAAAATCAGCATTCACGCTTACTGTCTTTATCATATCAATGCTGATCAACTAAATTGCCCCAGCACCCAAATATGACTGCAAAGGAACGAATGGAAAGGAGCTGAGCGACAGATGTCTGACGAAATGGCTGATCGGCGGCGGCGGCGGCTTGCTGGCTGAACGGGAAGCGGCGGCTTACCTCCGTGTTCTGCAACTTGGGGTCGTTCACCTTGGAGACGAGCTCGTTGGCCGTCTGTCTCAGCTCCTCTCCCGGCTGATATTCCTTTGTCCTGTTTGGTCAACAAGATATGACGATTGTTATTTTGAGATGGTCTTCGGCGAGTTCAGAAAAGTCACCGTGTGGGTGTGCACTTTTATTTTATTCGCAGGCACGTTTCAATAAAACACACATCTGCACAGTGGATATGAAAAGTCGAAGCAATTGCCAAGTCTGTGTAATATATATAAAAAAAAAAAGTAACTCAAAACACTTCTCCCCACTCACCACTCGTTCTCCTTGTCTCCAAAGTCTCCCAGCCAGAGCTTCTCCTCCGACTGTTCCAGATATTCTTCTGCCCAGCGGCCAGGATCTGGAAGGGAAGACGGACGTGCCAGGAGACCACACAGTAAGAAATGGCAGATTTCATTCACTGAAGGAAAACAGTGCCAGTTTATATTGTTAGGATATGAGGACCGTCTGTGTTTTTAAATGTTTTATGTGTACAGGTGATGACAGCAGCCGGCAATTATTTGGGACTCGTAATTCAACCAATAGTTGACTTTATCACTCGACTTCAATTCTCGGCATCGGTGACTGTTAAAAAGTCAATACCGGCGAAATATGATGCTAATCTAATACATGAAATCGGCATTCCTGCAGTGTCTGACAAAGGAGCGCTTTGGCCAAACACAACACAGAAGCCACAAGTCTGCCTCACACACTCAAAGGAGAAATGTTGCATGAAGATCATGTTGAATGTGCTTTATCGTGTTATCAAAGTTACCCGCGGCCTGAGCGATGAATTCTTTGGTCCAGTCGGCGTCGGCCGCGTCACCGAGCGCGCCGAGGCCCGGCGTGGAGGTGGAATCCGAGCCCGAGGTGAACTCCGCTGCCCAGTCGCCCGAGAGAGCCAAGGCCGCCACGTCCGGGGCTGCGACATCACAGTAAACTTTTGGAATTCACGTGAGGCCGGAGATGTCGGCGAGGGGACTTGGAGGAGTACCTCTCTGCGGAGCCTGTCTGTAGCTCTGCTGGTCGATCTGCTGCATCTCCTCCAGCAGCTGACCCATGTCAAAGGTGTGCGGGGGACGCGGGGGCGGCTGGAGGAATTCATCGACCAGCTGGGAACACCCCAAATCGCTATTAGCGTTTAGCTTTCGGCACCGAGCTAGATATTAACGGGGAAGCAAAAATACTGACCTCATCTTCTGTTGCTATTTCAATGGGAGTTGCGGGAATCTAGTGTGAAGTAAAAATGGAAAAAAGCGGATGAGAGGCGTTGACTTTCCTTTGGGCAGTTTTAAAAAAACGAAGCTCACCGAAGGTGTGGCGCGGTGCCGCCACGCCCCGCCTTCCTTGGTCATGTGACCAGTCAATTTCATCAGCGGATTGGCCCCGCCGCATTCTGCCTCCACCAGCTCCCGCATCGCCATGGCAACACAAGGATGGGGCAATCCCGATCGGACCACCTGAGAACTGCGAGGGGGGGGGCAAGGTTCCGAGTTATTATTTGTACAATGTTGACTTTTGTGTTCCTGGACAAAATTGTATCAACTCCAACAAAGAGCTCGGTGTTAGTATTTAAGAGCGTGTTTTTAGCGGCTATCGCTTTTAACAGCTGAAAGGCCAAGCGAGGCAAAATCTGTGCCCCAGTTATCTTTTGCTTGATAACCAAGTTAAAGCTCCATCTGCTGTTTTTTTCCACATCATTTGCTAGTTGGGCTCGAGCGTGAATAATGAAGCTGCAACGGGCCAGCACACAGACACGCTCCACGAGTTTTGCTTCGAACTGACTTTGGGCTTCGTATTTGGAAGCTTTAACAGAACTGTGTCACATTGAACAAACTCCCAGGCCAGAATATGCAACGGCGGCAACAAACACAAGCTAAAAAAAAACAGCACATTTTTTTAATGCATCAGGTTCACCGAATGAAAAGGGTAGTAAGAAAAAAATGTTGTTTGAGCCTAATACCTGTGATAATATGAAACTTCAACCTAGTGTCATTTATTATGGAAAAAACTAAATTAAAAATACTTTTTTTTTTTAAACACGACATTTTTAAGCCCGTCAGTCGGTGGCAAAGGCCTAAAAATACACATATGCAAGTATATAACATTTGCTCACAATATAAGGACATAAAATATTTTGAATTGACTCCATGTATGGAGAAAATAATCATTAAATCGTTACAGTACGGAATACACATCATGAAGCCCAATCAACAGTTGGGTCTGGCCTACTCAGCCCCACTCCCCTGGAGATGAGTTACAATTTCCAAAAACGGAATATAAATCACACCGGGCAGAATTCCTCTTTCCCATACGCACGTAACACGTCATACAAAACAAGACTCCATCCTCTGTTATCAATTAGAGACGAGGCCATGACCCAACGGCGGGCTCTGATTTACATGGCGCTGATACCATGATTAGGATGGAAATAAGCGGATAATAAGAAGCTATTAATACACAAGCGGACCGCACTCGCTGGACACAACATCCATAATGATATTTTCTAGCAATAATTTACTTCCTCCATCCATTGTCTGGCACTTGTCCTCATTTAGGGTCACAGGGTCACTGTGTGAACTGGAGTTAACTTTATGTGACTGCCAGGGTAAACCTTGGCTTGGCCGCCAGCCAATGGCAGGGCACAGGAGGACACAAAACAAACCCTCACATTTACACATAAGACCAATTTAATTTCAAACATTTTGATTGACACTTGAGAGGGTCAAAATATTAGAAACAGCCCTTGGCATGATGTGATGCAATTCTGAAATACATCCAGATAAAATTATAAATATGGTTCTAAACTAATATCACAAAATTACTATGGTCTATAATTTAAGTATAGTTGGATGTTCCAAATTAAATGTCCAGTGAATGTTTTGTAGTGCAAATTATGCTAAGGTGACACCTGTTTACATACCATCGACATTATATATTAACCGTTATACTCTCGTTTTTATATCAATACTTGTCATTTGTACATGTATGTTAAAACAATGACTCAATACATGTCCACAACCCAATCAGAAGCAAAACAGATGTGCTCCTGACAGGGTTCATTGTCATGTGTCAAATGATTTTACATTGCTCTCGACGCTTAGATTTATTATGCCATTAAAAAGAAACAATAAAATCATCTAATTGTGTATTGAGCTGCTCATTAAAGCAGCATCAGCAGAGCTCCAAACGTGGCATTTATCCAAAACAATTCAAAACAAAACCAACAATGGCAAGCTAAGCGTTAGCTCGCTAAGCTAACTAGCTACAATGCTAACAAGCCAAGACCAGCGGTGCGGAACAAGTCAGCTCGCCGCCCAAGACTCACTAAGAGACGGACGGCGTGACGTTGGACTCACCGCTGACTGAAGCTGCTACCTGGAGCTCACCACCGCTGTGCCTTCTTCTCCGATGTGTCCGCACGTTCTGTTGTATTTTTACAACCGTCTCGGGACTGAAGTTACACTGTCAACTCATAGGAAGAGCCACCAAAATCCTCCGCTGTGTGCGAGTCCTTTAACCACCTTCCACCTCCATAACACACCGCACAGTGCACGCTTGAGCCCGGCGCCGAAGAAGCTCTTGTTTAGGGACGCCTGAACCGTATTCTCCAACGGATTTACGTACAAACGCCGGCGCACTAACTTGCTGAATGATTTACGTCCAAATATTTGTCGTAAAATATCAAAGTTCAACAGTTGTTTGTCAGAACGCCAAACAAATCAAAAATCCAATACTGCATGTTCCGATGAAAGTTCAACTCATTGTGTTAAACTTTATCCAACCAAATGATGGTGTCTTGACGACTGTGTAAGTCAAGTTGATTTGAATTTAGGTAAGGAAACAACGTAAAAACATTAAAATCGACTTTTTTGGTCTGATTAATTGCAGTGACTTATATGCAAATATTAAAGTACAATGTTGCTTTCCATATTTTGCACTTCATGATTATGTCTAGAAAATATTTTTTATATAATTCAATGTACATTATAAACATAGTAACCATAATAACACACAACTAAACCATTTTAAAATGTCTATGATTTTGTAATGAAACATGCAAGACGTGAAAAAGGGGCTTCTCGTGGAGACGTCATATATTATTTTTATTATGAATTTTCTCACATTGTTCAACAGTTTTCTCTCTGTAACTCATCAACGCTGTATCAGTAATTACAGGTAATGTTCCAGTAGTGAGCGTAATACAATATAATAGAAGTTATTTCAATGCAATGATTACTCCCTTTTGTGACATCACACTCGCAAAAAAAAAACAAAAAAAAAACAGGCTTTATTTTTATTTACGGACATTTTTTTTTTTTTTCCTTATAGCACTGCACAGTGATAGGCTACACAGACGGACGGCAAGAGACACGGAGGCGGGGTCAGTGTTGGAGCTGGGGCAGGTGGTAAGCACAAGTTGTACATTCACTGAAATGAAATATCAGATGGAAGAAGTAAAATCTTGGAGAAGAGTGCAAAAGATAGCAATGCCACGTTTATGTACAGTTGAAGGTATCACAACAAATGTGCCTCCCATTTTTTTTCCTCAGTGATTCCTATACTGACAAATTGTTAAATTACAACATTATTACACACAAAAGTAAGACACACTCATCAAGCCAGATATCGTCCTCACCACGACAACTACTATTATTTTCCTACTGATTTCTCGATGCTGGAATAGGTGATGAACAAAAACTGGGAAATGACCATCAGCTCCATCCCCCAGTGTGCTGAAAAGTGGCTGCAATAATAAGATTTCATAACAATAATAATGATCATATTTCTCATTGTATGTACATAAAATTCATTACAATCAATACAGTCAAAACCGCCCAAGCTGAGCTGACATTCTGGGGACAGCAGGGTGACAAAAAATAATTATCTCGTAGGTTACGTAAATTTCTCTTTCTTACTATCACTGATTCATTTTTGGAAAGTGACAAAAACAAATCCTATAATATTGACCACTTGCTCTTTAGCCATTTTGTCGTATCATTTTCCCAACTATTTTGTCAGAATACTCCAAAAATATGACATATTGCGGTCATCTTACGTTTCCTTAACAGCGTGTCCCTATTTCTCCTTTGCAGATGAAAGTCTTACGAAACCCGAGCGCTGATCACGGAATGTGTCGCAAAGAGGGAGGGGACAGCTTGTGCGCAGACCTCGCGGTTGACTCTAATAAGTTGTGCGTGTGTGTCGGCATGTGGAGATCAGATCGGAGCCTCTGCCGACGCGTAGGAGCAAGGATTCAATTGTGTGTCAAGAACAAAATACAATACAATCGTTTGGTTTTTCGTGAAACAAATCAGCCGCACTCATCCAGCATCGCACTATACAGACACGTTATTATTAACAGGAGCATCTTGTGACGTCCACAAATCGTTTGCGTGGCTCAGGCAGATCAATTACATTTGAGTGTATACATTGTGCCGCTGAACATCAAAGTGGAGAACGAGCGAGTGCCCGTCGTCGGCTATAGGTCACGTATGGCGTCGAGTATTACATCGAATGTGTTGTGCGTGGTGTGTTTTTGCAGGTATACATTCCGTACATGATCGTAGAAGTGTTGCTTTCCGTGGTGGGGGGTTGGGGGGTTACATGCAGCTCAGTAGCGACGGGCGTTGCTGTCCCTGCCCTCCTTCTTCAAGATGATCCGCTGGTCATCGCTGCCGTTGTCGGGCGACTCGGCCACTTCCTCTTCGTCTTCCTCGCCGTCTCCCTCCGTGTCGGCGGACATGCCCAGGCGAGACTCGTAGGACTGCGGCAACAGCAGAGGTGGCAAAAATGGGTTTACAGAAAAGAGTCATGAGATTTGATCATATTTCAAGGTAAAATGTGTTCTGAGGAATAAGATGTTAGAAAGCTCAAATTTGGATCAGTTGTAATTTAGTAAGGAGACAGAAATGTCAAGGAAAAATATTCTTGAATATTTCCAGCAGAGGGGACCATTGTACTGATGCAGAAAAAAAAACCATTTCTATTTTTGTTAACATGTCGTAAAATAGGCAAAAATGTTGGATCATGATTTTCCAAAGTAAATGCCAATATTTTATTTGGATTCAATACCAAGCCGACTGATTTGTCCTGAAGGTCAACAGAAAAAAATAGTTACACTAAAAAGGCAAAAAGATCATCTTGAATTCAATCCATTTCTGGACAGCATCAGAAAGCAAGCAGCCGATTTTACCTCCATGGGGTTGACAATGATGGTGAGCGCGGAGTCGTCCCACTGGCTGCCACCCTCCTTGGCGGCCTCGCGGGCCTCCTCGCTGCGGCGGTGGATGGAGCGAATGCGGAAAATGCCTAGGATCACCATGACAACCAAGAATCCCACGCACACCATGATGATGATGGTGGCGGCTCCGGGGACCACTGACAAACAACACGGCACAAAATGGCTAATCACACATCCGCTCTGAAGATGGCCGTCTTGTGGACCACAACATCGGGACCACTTGCACAAGAAAAATGGCCGCAAACATGTCACCTGAGTTGCGATGTAGACTGGGCAAGGCATGTCCGCTGAGCTCGCCTGCGTGTTGATGGAGAAACTGTTGCTGGGAAGCCATCAAGTGGGATGGGTGGTACATACTCTCCAAGGAGTGGAGGAAGTTCACCTAGGAGAAGAAAGAAGAACTCCATTAGAAATTAACACAGCTAGTGACGGCTATAGACGTCAAATATTGTAACTGGGCTGGCAGTGAATGAGTTGAATGAGAGGTCTCCTCACCTCCAGAGTCAACTCATTGCTGGTGTATCTGCCGTTCATCTCAGAGCAGGACAGACGGAAGCGTCTCTCAAAGCGGGAGGAGCTCCTGGACAGGCGGTAGCGGACTGAGCGAAGGACGTCTTCGTATACGGAGATGGATTCAGCGCCTGGAGAGCCAGAGAAAAAGCGGCAGGGCTGGGGTTGAAACGGTTTATACTGAACCATCAAAACACTAAAGATGGACCTGAAAAAATGAATCTTGAAAAATGAACTTGTGAGATGAAAGCAAAAAGAACGGAGGCACATGACCATTGACTGAGGCTCTACTAGACTTGGATCAGAAGTGGATCGTCTTTCAAGTGAACTCATAATGTGAACGTCGATTGTTTTATTGACCTGTGATGGCGATGTAGGCGGTCGTGTTGATGATCTCCAAGCCCCGCTCTCGCACGACATCCATATCAACCAGGAGCTCCTCCCGCTCCAGGTCCAGTTCCTCGCCAAGAGGTTGAACCTCGCAGCCGTCCAAAGTGTGGGCCACGGCGTCGGACATCAGCGCTGCCAAACCATGCATAAGAATTACATAAACCCCGTTTCTAGATGATGCAGTTCCGATTTCCGTCATCAGTTCTCGACGGCAGACAGATGACAGAGGATTGTTTCTTGGATTTACCGCCGCCTTCCATCCCCTGCGCAGCCGTGTTGACGGCGTGAGTGAGCGAGCACACGATCCGTAGCTCGGGGAAGAGGTGGACGCCCCGTGGGGCTTCGAAGTCGGGAGCGGGGCGAGCCAGATGGGGACCGACCCCGGACAGAGAGATCTGAGGAGCGTCAGGCTGGAGGACCACCAGGTAACCTTCCAACGGCTTCAGGGACAGACAGCTCTCCTCGTTGAAACATCTGCAAGGAGGCGAGAAGTAGAACGTGAGCCTGAAAGACTAACAAAATGGTTGCAAATCCTTCAACTTTTTTAGCCAGTAAATACATTTTGCCAGGATCAATAGCTTCCCATTTTGCCTTCATCTCTTTAAGACGTCACCAAAAAAATAAACACCTTCAGGGACAATCCTAATCCCAGTCGAAACGCTTGTAATTCTCCACTTTAGCCAGCAAATAAACTGAGCCCAAATAATCAGCTTCCTCTTTTCCTGGCAAGAACTACACTAGTCTTAACTAACAACATGCTCAAGAAGCAATTAATCAATGAATTGATTTTCAGAGACAAAACTATTCTACTTTCGCCAGCAAACACTTTGAGCCTGAATCAACATTTCCCTCTGTTGGTTGCTGCCAATGCAAACACTGCTTTTTGGCACCAATTTGTCATGACTTAACTGACAAAATGCTGACAAAACAATTCACTCTATTTTGGCTAACTAACTGACTTTTATTACCATCCTTACTTCTTCAGCCAGAAAAACAGTTGGTCTTGAATTAGCATGTTGCTTAATAGCAAAATCCAGATTAAAAAAAACCAACAAAAAAAAAACACAGAGTTCATGAATTTATTTTTATGGCCACCGCTACTTTTTCAGCTAGCATATTAGATGAGCCTAAATCAAAAGCTCCTGCTTACTGCTAGGTAGCACACTTCATTTTTAAGTAATTTCTTCACAATTTAAGAGTAAGCCAACTTCAACATTTCCCTTACAATAATATGCATCCACTAGTCTAGACATTTGCATATGTGGGAAATGAATTAAGTAGCAAAATACATCTTTTTTTAATCCATCACAGGGGACGGCCATTTTGCCCCTTGGTGTGGACTGAAATAGGCACAGGTAACGACCAATCACAGCTTGCGAATGTCACATGACAGGAAGAAGAGCTGAGCTGTGGATTTTGCTGCTTAATTCATGGTCCACAAACACAATGTTAATCAGAGTACCGTGTTTAGACTAGCAGAACAATTTTTGTGTTGCCTTCCACTGAAAACAAGCAAAATGATTTGGAATCCTCTTTAAGATGCAATTTATGTTAAACCTAAAACAGGAGCGCCCTCTTCTGATTTCGGCCAGGTAGCGCATAGAGATCAGCTCTGCCTTCAATTCCAGGACGCACTCTTGTTATTAAATACTGCACCATAAATATTGTCGTACATATGTCATGTTATTTAAACATATTTGTTCATTTGCGTGATACGTCGGGCCGGCGGTATTGGAGTGCGGATTAAGCACAGCGCACGTGAATGCGTGCGTTACATTTCTGCTATCAGAGTGAGCAGCTGCTTCTATCGGCTTCTCCAGAAGGGCCTGCTGTTCAGCCATCTGGGTGACTTCCTGGCCCCAAATCAATCTAATCTTCACACATGCAATAAGTTGAGAAGGGAGAGGAAGGCTGGGGGGGGGGGGTATAAAGAAAAAAGAAAGAAAAGAAAAGCCATGGCGCACTTGAGCTGAAGCAAAAACAATCTCGTCATGACCTTGAATGGCTGGGACAAAAGCCTTTCAGCACAAACGTCTGGCCTGGAAATCATCCATCCGTTTTCTATAGGGCGCGCCCTCATTTGGGTCCCCACTGAGTTGGAGCCGATGCCAGCTGACTCGGGCCGCCCCGGACAGGTCGCCAGCCAATCGCAAGGGAAATCATTTTAATTTTAGAGAAAGGCGCAATCTGCGCTCAGGCTTTGAGTTTGATGCGATCTGCCTTGTCAGTGGCCTACTTTTTTCTTTTGCTCTCGCTCTAGCTACGATATAAATATAAATATAAATACGCAGCTCACCGCATACATGCACTGGACTGCACTAATCTGAGAGGGAATTAATATTTCACCAGCTAAAAGCGACGGCTAAAGCAAGAGAGAAAGTTGTGTGGCTCTGGAGCAAGCTGGAGCGCTACCCGAGACACAAGACCGAAGAGTTTGGCGATTTCTGATGATTGACTAAATGTTCGAGCAATTATTACAAGTATCCAATAAAAAAAAAAAAAAAAAAAAAAATCAGCAACTCTTATTTCAACCAGATACATGTGATATGCAAAAATAGACTCCTGGAATTACCCAATTTCATTCAAATGTGACCACTAAACAGATATTGACATGCCAACTATTCAGTTTAGTTATTCACTCGCTATTAGTGATAGCGCTTGTGGCATATTCAAAAATTATCTTCCTAGCTCCGCCTCCATCCTGAAAATGGTGTGACGTTCCCAATATAAAATCTGTTTGGTTAAAGAAGATAAAATAGTTTTAGGAACCTCAGCCAGCAATTTTGATTCTGGAGGCCCCGGGCAGATTAGAATGACATGGCAAGAGTTTGAAATCTGATTGGACCAAAAAATAAATGTACATCCAAACCGTGAATAGACTGGCGAGAATACTTTCATCCAATTTCATGGAACAAATCTAATTTAGGTTGCAAATGTCGTGCAGTGCCGGTATTGTTTTTGGCCGACCGTGTTCAAAAAAAAAAATTGTAAAACCATTTACCTCCCACTTGCAGCTTTGCCCACACGCTATTTCATGCTGCAATTGTGCAACCGGTATTCACAAGAGTTTGAAATTTCATCATCCCATCTTTGTGCTATTCGAAAAGATAATTGAGCGGACATGGGGGGCCGCCTATTGAATCACCTGGATTTGGCGGAGCTAAATAAATGAATGTGCCCCCTGCAGCTCGCACAGGTGACTTTGAGGCTGAAGCGAGCAAATGGGAGATAAGATACATACTTTTCTCCACGTCAGTATTTACTCTTATCAGCGGTGAGGCAAGGTTCATGTTGGATTCAATGTGGAAGGAGGAGGAGGCGTGATAGGCCCTCGGAACGACACTTAATGTGCTCGAGGCGCTAAAGTCTGCCGGTGTAACATTTCCACCACAAAAGCTTCCACTTTCACAGTTTGCATCATGACAGCGCATCCCCTCAGCTTGACTTCATTTTCTATTGATTCAACAGCCAAGTGGGGAATAAAAAGTCTATTATAGAAGCTTGGCAAGCCGCGCTGCGTTTCTGGCCCCACCGCGTTATTGCAAATGAAATAAGTCTGTCCGCTCGCTCACTCAGCGCCGGAATGTGTTGCACGGTGATAAGACGCGGTGGGGGCTACCTGAGCGAGGTGGTGAGTTTGAGGGGTCGCACTCCGGGCGTGGCGAAGCGGAGGGAGTTCCTGTAGGTCACCTGCTGCACGGCGCGGTTGAAACTCTCAATGTCGTCCCCCTCCAGCACTAACGCCGACTGACTGGGGTTCACGTGCACCTGGAAACATCCAATGTTTTTACATGAATAAGAGCCCTGCAATATTTCAGCCAACCCCTTTTTTTTTTCTTGTATACACTCAACAAAATTGTGCAATATAATATGAAATGGCATCCTATCCCTCCCTGCTAATTTACACGCCAATTGTTAATACCTTCATCCCGGACCCCAACGTCTCCAGGTCTCCAAAGTCCAGGCCCTCCCTGCAGGCGTACAGACACTCCACCACGCTGTGAGGCTCCACGCTGCCCGGACGCACTGTTACCCCCGACAACAAGCCGTGGTAACCTCCGGCGTATTTCACTGAGATCACACGAGGAGACACGCCTCAACAAAATGCATCACCGCCAACCGAACCCAGACATCAAATGAGAGATCTTCAGGGACATACAGGACTAAAATTGCCAACAAAGAGCTTTCACACACACTTATATAGTTTTTCTCTCGCTCACACACGCTCCCAAGAAACACGATTGAATATTCACAAGAAACATCAGCGTGTGTGTTCGTGTGTGTGTGTGTGTCCTGAACGCCGTCCCTGACGGTACCTCACAGAATCCTTTCTTTACCTTGTGGGATGCTGTTGTTCCCGACCTCCCTCTGCTTGTCCTCCGGCTCTGCGGGGAATAGCAATGTGGGCGAGAGAAAAAAAAGAAACAAGACAAACACTCATCAAAATGCATGAAGATGCCAGGTGACGCCTGAGCGGGCCACAGAGTGACAGCAAGAAATGAAAAATGAACAATACCGGAACAAAACAAAAAAAAGACAATCTAAGAGGGAGGCTATTTTGACATGCACAGGATTGGAATTCAATAAGAAGCCAATGTATACAATTGCTCCTTTAGGAAATGTAAAATTTGTGGCGATGTCACAAAAGGAAACATTACTTTTTCTATTCTCATATTTGGAAAATTCTGCGCCCTGATTGATGCTGCCAATGTTTAGACGAGTGTTGGGTAAATGCCTCCTTGCTGCGTTCCCACCGGCGGAGTAAAGTGGTTGAACTCGACTCCAAGGAACTCTCTTTGGTTTGATTTTATTCCAACTTTGAAGTCTCCTTTTCTCCATCTTATCAAGCAGCCGCTTGCACGCTGGTTGTTTTTCAGTCTTGATAATTGGTAGCCAGAGATTCAGAAATTTTAGCTGCAAAAAGAGGCCTGATAGCTGCCCAGCCAAAATGCTGTTAAGCCGAGCTGAATAATTAATGACTGCGTTATATTATTAGCCCTCAAAGACGCAAAAACACATTGGCTAATTCATAAGCAAGCAAAGCATGTAAAGCGTCCCGTGAGAGTCCACACACGCGCTTGATGAAAAGTTCAGACGCCGTGATTTACATCCGCAATCACCGAACGCCAGACCGAGACTGAAGAAAAAATACTTGATCCGCCCTCACCCCAGCAGGCGCCGATGGACATCCTTTGGCGGGGGGCCGGGTTGGGCAGGGCGCCGTTGTCGTGGATGAGAGCGGGGTCGAAGGTTACGCCGTCCACGTACAGGGTCACCGAGGGGAACTGGACGCTGAGTGACAGGTGGTGCCACTCGCTGTCGCACACCTGGCGAGAACACGGGAAAAGCGGTAACAACAGCTGTAAAAACTGATGTTGGGTACTATTTCAAAAAATATATTAAAACGCACCCCTGACTTTTGAAGAGTGTATTTTTTAATTTTAATGTACTCTTAATTATCAATTATTATTTTTAATTCATATACTGCATTTTACTTTATAGACTGTAATTCATGTCATATTTCTAGACGTTATAAACACTTATTCATTATACGTCATTATTAATTTTTAAAATTTTTATATATACAGTGATCCCTCACTACTTTGCGTTTCATTTATCGCGGCTCTACTTTGCGTTTCATTTATCGCGGGTTCACTACATCGCGGATTTTTTTTCTAAATTAAAAAAAACATTTAAAAGTCAAAATAGAACGTCTAAATTGAGGAAACGTGTTAAACCTTTAGGACAATGTAGTATTGCTCCAAATGTTCGTTTACATTCCTTTAGAAGTCAGATTTCCCAGTACTTCTTGTTGGTGACCGTACTTCGCGGATTTCACATATACGAAAATGTGTGTGTGTGTGTGCGTGTGTGTGTGTGCGTGTGTACGTGTATATTTATATATATATATACATACACACGCACACACACACACATTTTCGTATATGTGAAATCCGCGAAGTACGGTCACACATATATAAATATATATATATTTTTTTTTTACTGGATTCCCTTTCTTCCTTTTGCTAGCTATTTAAAGGATTGATCCCATTAAATGATGGCCAAACACTGACGATTTGAGTTAGTATAGCAGACGGGTGTACATTAACTAGGTACCAGACAAAGACAAAAGAGATCCAAACAAATCTTATTTTATCTCCGTATCAGCTTTAATGTAATCCTTCCCAATCTGTCTGGGGCGGGCGGCTGCAGTCAAAACACAATCCCCCAGTCCCACCACTAAAGCCTTCTCCCACTCCACCCCACCCCACCCGACCCGAGCATGTACCTGCTCCAGTTTCCACAGGAACTTGACGGGCCGCGCAGCCGAAACGTCGGGCCAGTAGAAGAGAGAGAGGCGGCAGCCATGCACGGAGAGCGAGTAGTGGGAGAACGAGTCATCTGTGGAGAGCAAGATGCAATTCATTTGCAGGTTAGAGCGCTCGGGACTTTAACTTGACTTTACGAGGGATTTCTTACATTTCTTTTCAATCTCTCTTTCTCAGGGCAAACATTCAGACATTATTTACACAGAGGCCGCGGTGCGTGTGCATTCTCAGTTTTTTATTTTTTATTTTTTACTGGAGTGTTTGGAGGTTAAGTGGCTCTCTCAAGAGCACCTTGCCCACTGAGGCCGTAAACAGTGCGCGCTGAGCACTCAGGGTGATAATTCGCTGGAGAATAGCGCTCTGAAATAACATCCAAAAAAGGCCGATTTGCCGACAACAATGTCAAAAATCCATCTTGAGAAGCATCAAAGTGAAGGGTGGACAATTCCGTGTTTGTAGTGAACTATAAAACGGTCCCTTGATCCCTTGACGCTCACAACAATAAAGACGTGAATTACAGGGAATATGCCGCTTTTAAGAGACTTTGTCCTTTAGCATTTCATAGACTTTACAATAGGAAGAAAAAAAAAAAGGCAAAAATTGACTGAATTGAATCTGAATGTTTGAAATATCCGTTGATTTTTTCTCAAATTTTAAGAGGAGCTAACGTCAGCCGATTAAATGGAAGTATTTGCATGATTCTCGTAAGTTCAAACAATGTTTTTTTTTTCCAACTCACCATTCTTGACAGTGCTGCACACGATGGTCTCCTCTTCCTTGCGAGCAGTTTTGGACTGAGCAGCAGCCGGTTGGACGTTGGTGCCCCACCTACGCATCCATAGCTGCAAGGTGAAATGGTCGCCGGACAGCCCCGAGACCACCGCGTCCGGCACCACCGCCACATGGTTGGACCCGTTGAAGGAGAACACAAGTGAGGAATCCGAGGAAGGGAGGGTGGGGAGGGCCGCCGTCCAGTTGGCTGCGGGCGATGGAGGCGGAAGGAGGTCAACCTCACCCCGAACGGCGCCTGGATAAAATGGAGCAGTAAAGACCAGAGGGGAACTCGAGTATTGACACGCGAATTGAGTTAGTTGAACTCGGAATCCCGAGATGTCTGTTGGCCACCACGCCACAACCGAGAGTGTAAGAAAAGACGCAAGAGAAACAGCCGGGTCACGTTTTTCGGATCCACGCACCGCAAAGGCGTCGCACGGAACGGTCAGAGTAACTGTCTCGGTCGCAGCCCTTTCCGATGTGGCCGGTCTGAAGCTCTACGGTGGCCTGGATGTTCCACACGGTCTCCTCGCAAGTCTCCAAGTGCAAGGCGGGGAAGAGCGGGATGCTTCCCGAGCCGGGTGTGTACTCCACCCGCTTGGTCCAACCTGAAACACAACACAGATCCAAACACTGCAAGGAATGCCGCCCTGAGAAATGCTACGTATTAAAATAATGATTGGAATAATAATTAAAGCATTTGCATTTCCAGAGCCTTCCTTCAAGGCAAGCTGACTCGCATCACCAACCAGCCCACGTAGCTCCCAACCCACTGCGATGTCATCTGCGGGTGAAAAAAAATAGCGCCTTACCGATCCAGCCGGGCTTGCAGGAGGGCTTGACCGTGACCGCCACCTGAGCGTCGGCCTGAGCGCGATTCTTGCCGCAGTCGAAGGCGGTCACCCAGAAGGTGTGAACGCGCTGACGCTTGGAGTCCAGCGGCTCTGTGTTCTTGATGTTGCCTAGGCGATGCAGACAAAGAAGGAAGGATGATCATGAGGAAAAGAATCGAGCGCAGGCTTCCATCCTTGATAAGCATTTGTTCCTTCTTAAAAATAAAAGCAGTTTTTAATGGCAAGAGACAATAATGTCACGTCGGAACGCGGGGTCTCGGACTACTCGGCAAATTGTGCAGAGTCACAGTGAGCCGGCCTTCCTTCCCACTGCTTTGTGTTACAAAAACAGCAGGCGCTGTCTGTCTGTCAGTCAGCCAGTCGGCCGGCGGGCCGTTGCGGTAACGAGAAAAAAGACGCGAGGGAATAGACAGCGAGATCACCTGAACAGCTGCTGCAGTGTTTATGCAGAAATTCACAATAGTCCGCCCACGCTTAGTCTATTTTCACCGTTTTGCTTTAATACGTAGCAGGGGAAGGGATTTTTTTTCCACTTGTACGTGAAAATATAGAGAATTTAAGGGGTTATTACAAATGTAATTACAAGTTTGAGAAAGAATGAATTGGTATCAAATCAATTGTTCCCATTGAAATGAATCTGTTCCACACCACAAAAACGGTTCCATGTTTTTCACGTTTTCATTACAATCCATACTTTTGAGACGCCATTTGGAGATCTTTTTTGTGTGTCTCACCATCGTTGTCAATAGCAAAGGGCACGTTGGGAGTGATGATGTCGTAGAAGCAAATCTGGCTGTACTGCGGGGAGCAGTCGGCATCCAGAGCCTCCACACGCACGATGCGGTCAAAGAGACGCCCCTCCGGGACGGACGCCTCATAGCGACGCTCCACGAACACGGGGGAGAACTCGTTGACGTCGTTGACACGCACGTGTACGGTGGCCCTGAGGAGGCAAGCAGCGTTGGAAGGGGGCGTGGCCGGATGAGCCTCGGGAGCACCGCGCTCACTTGTGGGATTTCTTGCTGTTGACGCCGTCGGACCCCTCGCCGCAGTCGTAGGCCTGGATGGTGAAGCTGTGCTCACGCTGGCTCTCGCAGTCTAGCGGCTCCTTGGAGCGCACTAGACCCTCGCCGGTGGAGCGGTCGAGGACTACCGCTTCGAATTGGACCGAGCCGGAACCCGTGGGGCCGTTGTGTACCCGGAAACCACAAATTTCACCTGATCATGGAGGAGAACTGCGATGACTACGATCTTGGAATTCGGAATGTGTAAGGTAGCAGAGGTAGTGTTGGGTGGTACCGGCGTAGTGGAGCGGCGCGTCTTTGTCCAAGGCGAAGAGTGGCGGGTTGAGAAGGACCGTGTTGTCGTTCTCCATCACGATGCCCTGGTACTCCGTCTCGATCCATGGCTTGTGCTTATTGGCTGGGAAACGATCAAACATATAAGCAAGTAACAATGGTCGACAAGTCGCTGGATTGCTCTGTTTGTCTTGAGGCGGCGCGCCTCATCATCTGAAAAATTTCTTTTTTTTTTTCCCAATGGGATGAAAAGATGTTCAACTTTTTACAAATTGGGTTACCGTTGAACAAATACGATACCCGTCACATTGTTACCACTTCACTTCTAATTGTCCAGTTTCTGCCCGGTAGGACAATTAAGCCCTTGACAAAATGTAAAAGTTTTAATCACACACTCATCTATCTCATCAATCAGCCCGCCTGGGCTCAGCGACGACACAATACCCCACTGAAAGGACGCAAGCGCTTCAGGTTTCCTGTGAATGTAACCTTTAATTGCCAATTCATTATTCATCCTTGCGCTGGATGTTCAGTGCCAAAAAATCAAAGGCAAAGTTAATGAGCAAGAAATGAGGATTGTTGTAGGCCCGTCTCTTGGCTGTCTTTTCCTCTTTGGAAATCAGGCGCACACCAATGCTCATCTGAGTGAGGAGGCTGCAAAAGTGCCTGTTTGTCAGCATTAAATTCTTTTGTAGGTTCTCGTCTTGGATATCGTACGTGTACGCATGACTTGCCTCAAAATGGTGCTGGAGGCCAAATAAAGTCACAATTATCCAGTCGGGCCACGTCTGCTCCTCTATATCTACACTCTCTTTTTTGGTCATTTATCTCGCTCACCGTGGCGCCTCCGCCCTTCTGCCAGCTCCTCCCTCCATGTCGCATTAATCTGAGCATCAGGCGCGTGGATTACATTCCGGATTACAGATTGAGAGGCATTCCATCGTTCTGTTTTGCTTGGCGCCGGTCGCCTCTCTGTCACTCGATCTCGCCACGACACGCATGGTGCTCGGCATGCGCACACATACATACACACGTGTCTTCACCCCCCCCCCCCCCTCACCTGATCTCACATCCTCTTCCTCCCTCCTCGTCTGCGTCTTTTTCGGCCATGTCTGCCTCTCCTGTCACTGCTTCCCTCTCTCCCTCCTTTGCCTTCATCATCATGTTCCTTGTCTTTTCCCCAATGCCCCCTCTCTACACCAACACCACCCCCCACCCCGCCTCGGATGATCTTTGGAGAACAGACTTGCAATATGAGGAGGATAAATCTGATGTTTGAGGAGGAAATTGAGTCACGCACATGACGGACACTCGCCAAAATCATGCCGGCCTTTTTATTAGGTAGGATGACGATACAGTATAGCCGCAGTGGGCGTTAGTTAAGGATGGGAAACCTAAGGTCCGGGGGTCATACACGGCCCCTCGAGAAGATTCGATTGGCCCGCCATGCAATTCTAAAAACAAATATAACCTCAGAAGTATCGTTATACAGAAAACCACACAAACCTCAATCAATGCTCATACTAGAGAATTTACGTTTCCCCCCCCGAAAAAAATTTCAGCAATAAAGATCCAACGAAAACATCAGACCACCTGCACATAATGCACACATGTATATGTAGGCCACTTCATTAGGTACACCAGCACAATAAGTGAATCATGTAGATGATAATTTTATACTATGTGTAAAATAAAATAAGTAAAAAATAACACCTAAAACAAGAAACGTTTTTTGCATAATCTAAAAAATAAAATAAATAAATCCATTGCATTTACTTAATTTAAAAAATAATAGTAGTAATACTATATCTTCTGTATAAAAAGAAATACATTGTACAAAAAAAACGATATAAATTATTGTTTTGAATTTATTAAGAGGTGATTATTATAAGAAATGTTTTGTAAGTATTTTAAGAAGGATTTATACTCTCAGGAATAAATACACTGTCCAATTACCTTGATCACAACTACGCAGTTTTGCTAAGTCTTCGATTTTTGTATTGGACTGCAAAGGTGTAACTAATGCAGCGTCTAAAACAAGCTGAAAACGACACAACACGTCGACATGAGTAGTCAATATCGATCCGGACGAGTAACTGACCTTTGTTGCCACTGGCAACGGAAGTCAAGCAAAGGAAGAGGAAGGAGAGACATTTCATTGTGTCCATCTGGGGGAGCAGAGGTGTAGAGGGGGGTAGGATGGGGAGGGGGGGCAGGGGTGCATGCAACAACACCTCATTAGCACCCCAGAAGAACAGACACGGAGGTTAAACCAAAAAAAGACAACATGCAGGAACGAACATATTTATTGTTAACGCACAAACCCAATAAAAGGTTTGCTTTTTAATGCTGGCTCTGCTTAACTAACCCTAACACCTGCAAAAAAAAGTTGGACTGCATATTTCATGTTCTGCAAATACATAAATGATAATATTTGTAATCGGGAATGTGATATCAGCAAAACATACACTGTATCTATAAAAAGCAAAATCAGAGTTTTGCAGTTTGTGCCAATGTGCGTGCGACGGCAATAAATGGACAAAACTGCGTGTGAGTGTGTTAAGTGGGTCTTTTCCTGCCTTTTAATTGTGGTTTGTCCGATTGTAGCCATAGCTGAGAATTGATTACTCAGGGGAGGATGGTGCGGAATGAGGGGAAGAGGGTACTGAAGGTCCAATATGCTGCACCCCCTTTTGATAAGCAATATTCTACACCGCATTACCATCCTGAACACATATTGACGTCCAGGAGGGCCTGGCCGTGGCAATGCATGTGCTCCCCACTTGTAATGCGACATGACTGCGTGATAGTGACACACATTCGAACAGCAAGGAGGAGGTTTCAATAATGGCTGCCTGGTTAAAATAAGGTGAAATGTCGCAGCAACCATGATTACGATGATGATGATGATGATGATGATGATGATAACGATGAAGAAAAAGGTGGTGACATTACCGTGTCAGCTGCGGCAGTGATGCCTGCTCGGTACCCACAGCCCTTTTTTTTTCTTTTTTTTTAGCCTCGCAGCATCCGCTTCATACGGTTCTGCCTCGTCTCCGTGCACACGTCCTCGTCTAGAGCAGTCCAGAAGCTCCTGGTGGTAGTGGAAGGAGCTGGTTGGTTGGGGGGGGGGGGGGAGAAGAGGACGAATCGGTGCGTAACTGGAGCGGTGCCCTTGTTTTCTCTTCTGTGGAGAAGGAAGGAGAGATTGAGTGGGAACGTTACGCTGGCGCCCCCCTCCGCCTCCTCCCCACCCTCGGTGTGCGTTAACCCGCCCACACTGCGTCCTTCTCCGGCTGCGTCCTCCCCTCGCAGCTTGGTGGCGGCACACTGGTACTCCGGATCTCTTTTTTTTTTTTTTTTTTTCAAAAAGAATCACGTCATGATGTGTTGCCGTAAAAAAAATGTGCATTTAATCTCATCAATACATTTCCATGACACACACGGTTTTAAACAATGACGTCATACTTATTAGAATAAAGCAACAGGACCATTTCAGTTTTGAAATGCAGCACTTTTTTTTAATTCAGTGTTAGAAAATTGTTTTAAAAAAATCACGTTCCCCATTGGTTCCTTCCTAATTTTTTAAAGGTTTTTGTACATTTGGTAGGAATAAGGCATAAAATAAAACAAAGATCCTTGAAATAGCCATTATTCATGGTCACGGGGGTTGTGTAAAATTTGACAGGCAGTTACTACAGGCAGTCCCTGCAAGGTGAGATGATGATGACGGTGAGATGCATCACCAGCTGAGGCAGCACAGGTGAAGCACACAATGTTCCTCAGCAGCTGCTTCACGATGGGATAAATGTTCCATCAAGTGGAGGAGACTTAAACTCATAACACGACTGCACCTTTTCATTTACTGTACAAAACAACACAACTGAAGGGAGTGGCAACAATGACGTCAAAGAATAAACAGGTGGAGCAGGTGGGAAGAGTCATTTCCTTATTACAAACTACAAAACATTTCCATTATAAAAATTAAGTCTCTTTTTTCAAGCAAATGGAACAGTAGAAACATTCATGAAGACAAGGCCATGTTGAGTCGGTTGTGTCTGTACAGCAGCTCATAAAAGTGAGTGCACCCCTCGAATCAAATCAGCAGCCGTCGTCGTCTCAACTGTTTGTTTTTACAAGCGCGCGGCAAGAGTGCTTTATCGTTACATTCCAAAAAGTGCATTGACACCTCGCTTCCACCTCATGTGAAGCTTTGCCGCTGCTTCTGTTGTTTGGAGACAGAAAATCTAAGAATCAAGACAAAAAATTAAATAATAATAATAATATTAGGGGCCAAGTTTAGGCTCCAAACCCGTGACTGCAGAGTGCAAATTATTTATCTCAGAGGATTTATAAAAAAAAAAAAAAATCATACCGGAAGCGGCCGACTGACAGGCTCCCCAGTTCGCCCGTGTGGCACAATGGTCGGTAAACATTTCTCCAAAAATGTTTATAAAAGCTTCCTTACTTTTTACTCAAAAATATATAGAGATTTATTTTCACATGAACATCTGTATATATTAGATATATATACTTAAAGGCCTTAAAATATTTTCTTTCCCGCTCCTTTTGAAAATCACAGTTCCCTTCCGTGGATATTTTCGACCTGCAAAGGAAACAGAGACACCCTTGAACATTTTTTTTTTCCATTTCAAGTAGAATTCTCAGACAGGTTTGCATACTTTGTGCAACAACGGCTATTATTCGGGAGTTTCAAAAACACAGTAGACATCGAGTTGTACAACGTCTGCCTACCGTGCAGTTGTTTAGTCCTGCTTTAGCGGACTGCGTTCTTTCTTGGGCACCAGCGCCTTCCGCAGGTATGGCACGATTAGAAAGGCGACCAGGTAGAAAACGTGCCCGCAAAAGTACACAGAGAAGTACACCTGCAACACAGAAGCAAAGACAGCCGTCACCATGGTGGACAAATTGGGACTGCTCATGACAAAACATTTATATGCAGTGGAACTGTTTTTTTTTTTTGTTTTTTTTTTAAATCACCTTCTTTCACCTAAGTCAAGTGTCATCTTCATCCCCTGCCTACGATCCCCACGGCAACCGCTCCATTTCCTCTGCTAATACTCAAAACGTGGTTTGAAAGTCTCATCAAGCTATTTCCGTCCTACATTTTCACAAATAAGTCCCAGAAGGACCCATACAAATTCACCATCTCGAGTTCGCCGCTCAACCGTCCTGCCTAATTTTATAATGAAGGCATTATGACAGGCGCACTAAGTGCACCTTTGAAAGCAGGAGCGGGGGAACCTTTTTTTCCTATTAGCGACTGTAACGCCAGAATACATTTCTGACAGAATATGACTACTGTTGAACAAACCTTAACTCTTATATTATGTAGGTCGGGTGTATTTTTAATAGCCGCTCCTCGGAAGCTGCTAGGTGAACAGCTTTGATCTTGAAAACATGCATCTTTATTCTTTTAACAGTCCGATTTTACTCTCGTAGTGTGTATTTGTTTCTGTGTGGCCTAAATACTCAAATAAACAAACGAGACTACACTTTTGGCGGCAACTCAAAATCAACTTCCTGCGTGTTTGCAACGCACCTTGAGCCATTTATCGTAGGTGAAGATGCAGAAGGGCACCAGCGCGTAGCCCATGAAGAGCCAGTGAACAAATTGCTGGATGACGTAGAGGAGTGGAAAAAGTGGCCCGTTGGCCAAATTTGTCAGCAGGGGACTGTCCCTCACCAACGCCTGGTACTGTCACACACACAAGGACACACAATTGCACACGTCACACGAGCCAGCGATGACTTTGTCTCATCTTAAAGTGGGCCGCTGCCAAATTAAGACCAGAGTCAATATTTAATAATAGGCGTGTTTAACATTGGATCAATATGCTAGAACCAGAAGTCTCTTCATTAAAAGGCTGTGCGGGTTGAAATGAGGCAAACGCGAATGATGACTTGAAAGGTCCGGAAAATATTTTCTACCTGTCGCTCGACGGTGATGATGATGTACTCCAAGGAGAAGCACATCAGGTATCCCGAGTGGAGACCGTGCCATATGGTCAGGAATAGCAGAGTGGACACATGGGAGAGGGTCTTGTTGCCCAAAAACTTCAGCCGTTTAAACACATGCCTGGAAAAGATAAGGGGGGGGAGAAAAAAAAAAAGGGTTAATCTTTCTTTTATCTATCGGCTGTGTTACATAATTGACTTTTCTGTACTGGGCGTCGCGCTGACCTGGCAGCCCAGGCGTTCGTGTTGATGTTGAAAGAAGCGATGGTTCCCCCGAAGAGAGGCGTGGTCTCAAAGAGCCACACCTTCATGTTGGCGCAAGCGTCCCACTGGGGCTCGCCGTCCCTCACGCCGTTATAGCCCAGCCCGGTCAGGATGCACACACCCTCCTGCCAACGTCTCATCATCATCAGCGCAAATCATATCCCAGCACAAAGCCTTATCTCAAATCAAGACAAAACTGATTTGATCAGATCAAAATCATAATCTATGTCATAATCATGTTCAACTTTTGTAGATAGTGGAAAGGAAGTATTGATTTAACAATTATATTATAAATTAGTTAGTGTATCATATAAGTACGTACACCAGGAAGAGCAGCAAGTGAGTTCCGGTTGGATTCAAAACGACTGCTGCTAACTGGGCTAAAGTTTCGTTATCTGCCATAAGGATTTATTATTTACAGCATCAATGGGGGCAATAACCAACCTGGATTCTACCTTTGGCCACAATGTGAAGCAGGATTCTTTTCAAAGGTAAGCCATTAAAAAAAAAAAAGTTTTTTTCAAAATGTTTGCATTAATTATACCTGATTTAAATTTGTAATGGCAAGTTTTTGATACAACTCCCCTATTTAAAAACAAAAAAAAAAAACGATTGTAATCGTGCAGATGGTGGTTAATACTTACGGCTATGAGCCAGCAGGTGACATATTTATACAACATGATTTTAGCCCACATCAAAATGAATATGCAGCGAAACCAGAATGGACGAGTCTGCGGAGAAAACACAAAAGTGACACGAGACTCGAGGCAAAACCAAACCAAAGCTTGTCCAGGAATTGAAATGCTCAAACTCACATCATACTCATCTGTCAGGAAATAGCTTTCTTGGAAATGCGGACTAAAAATTGCAAATAGGACCAGAAAAAGGAAGCCCAGAGAGAATCTCTTCACAGCTGGTAGCACGCTAGAAGAGGGATGAAACATGAGGAGGTGCGGCGAACGCAAAAATCTCAAGCGAGCCTTCGGGACAACTGCTCCACCTGTTTGGAGGTTTTCCCGGGCAGTCGCTGAGCTCCCCAGCCACCAGCTTCTGGTAACTGCGCAGCGTGAACTGCGGCCCCACTAGGAAGCCGCCGTAGAAGTAAGAGAAGCCAAGAACCTCCAGCAGCGAGGGCACGCTTGGCAGGGCGTCGCTCTTCTGCTGCGTGCTCAGCTCCGCCTGGATGTTAGACAAACATTTTGATGGCGATGGTGGTGGTGGGGGTTGAGCGATCGAAACGTGGCTGCATGAAAGCCGCATTCAGAGTAAAAAAACTAAGACAGCAAGTCATCCAGAGCAATGTCATTGCTATCAAATTTCAGCCAGTGAATGACACTAGCTGGTCACCACAATAGGTACACCTGTACAATCCATAATGAGCCACTATAAGAGCGGTAAATGGGAGGGTGTGCACACTTATGCAAACAAATTATTAATGAGATTTTTGAACGTTCAATTAAGTTGTGTAACTTATCGGTCACATCAGCAGTGGACAAAGTTTCCAAATTCAATCATGGTCTTATTTATCCGTATCGCCAAAACCTGGCATTTGTTAACCTCGCGGCTCAACGGATGACTCGTGCAGGTGTAGCAAGTGCAGCGGCCAGCGAGCGCACGTGGAGAAGACAAACGAAAAGCAGAAGGAAAAGCGACGACGTCAACTGACTCACTGGTTCTTTCCCGCCGTCATAGTAATCAAATGCCAAACCTGAAATCAGAAAAGCGTGAAAAGGGGCGTTAAGGATCCGTGTTAGGGTGACTAATGAATGAAATTGTGACCTTTAGCGAGGCCTCGCGGCGTGCGCAAGCGGTTAATGGCTGTGATAAAGCGCTGATAGACGGTGGTCGTAAAACAGAAAAGCGCAACGGCGGCGCCATGGCCCGAGGTGGTTACCGATGAGTTTGAGTGTGAGGACACAGTGAGGCATGGTCCACTTGATGTCGTACTCCTCCGTGGCCGTGAAGTAATAGCCCGACAGCAGGTACAACTGCAGGCAAATAGATTCCAAACAAAAAGGAGTTACAAAAGCATGCCCTGTTCGGAAACAAAACGGCGCAAGAAAATCAGAGGAGGAAAAAAAATAAATATTTGCACGTATTGAAAACTCTGGATTTCGCAAATATGTAAATTCACAATGGCTCAATTAAAATGTCGACACGGAAAGTAAGTAAAACGGGTTACTCATTAACAGCCGATAGCGATGCTAATGGTGGAAAGCAAGAAGCGGGGAAACAATAAGGAACAAAATGAGGACTTTCGCTCTTGAAAATCAAAAGTCTTGTGACACCTTTTAATTGTTTCATCACGTAGAAAGGTAGTGAATAGCAAATAATACGGTATATTAGAAAAGACCAAAAAAAAAGCCCAGGTCGCATGAGGACGGCTCACCATTTGAAAGCTGAAGCTGCTCAAGATGGCCGTCACCGTCCTTCCCATCAGCCGCAGCATTAGGAACTGCACCAGGACGCATACCGCAGAGTGATAGATCTGGGAACCTGTCGGAGCAAAAAGATTGGACCTGCTCGATTGGGTGCCTTTTGCTGACTTCTACAAGATGAGGAGCTTCTCGGTGGACACGCATGATTGAGCTTTCAGGTCTTACACAAGGAGAGATTAAGAAACAGACCTGCTGTGAGATCCAAAGTGCAGCCGCCAAAAAAATAAAAGGAGAAGAAAGAGAAAGCGGATCAATGTAATGTTAACGCTAGTGAATCAGTCAATGGAGGGGTTTTTCCCCCCCCCCCACTTCTTTTTTGCTGTAATGACGTCACAGAAAGGCATTGTGGTTAGCAAAGAGGAAATGTCTGGCCGTTAGATTGAAACGGGAAAGTATTGTGACAACGCAGCGGTAACAAAGTAGAAGTTTGGAAGGTTCGACTGACTTTTCTCTGAGCTAATTGGAAAAAAAGAAATATCAACAGTAGCAAATAGATCAGAATGATTTATTCTATTACATCGAGTTGCACGGAGACATTTTTTTTTTTTTGCTTTTGTCGGATTCCCCTCTCTCACGTGTTTATCCACAAATGGCAGCCTGAGGTGTTTTTCTCCATAAATAACGGAATTTGTTGGAAAACCTTTCAAGTGGCACTCAGGCGAGGATGCTTTGCATGCAAATGAGACAAATGCACACGGCTGGCCTTGGGTGGTGAGGAGAACCGGCAAAATTGGCCGGCGGAAATGTTAATCCCAAATCTCACATGCAAAGAAAAAAAAAAAAAAAAGGGGGGGGGTAAATAGATGCTCTCATGAGCGCGGTGAAGAAAGGAATGAGAAACGGATTGGAAAATCTACTGAAGAAGAAGCAACCTCTGGGCTATTCCTCTCAACCTCCAGGAACATAACACTTTAAAGACTCAGTGGTTGACTTTAGAGTGTCACCTGACCACGTCCAGCTTCTGAGGCCACAAGCTTGAGCTCAGCTTTGCGAGCTGTGCTAGTGTAGTATGTAAACAGTGCCTGACCTTCCGGTTAAAAGAGAGAAACCGCCTGTTTGTCATAAGAAGAAAGAAATGGTAATGGTGAGTGTCCTTTCACTTGTACACTACTTTTCTGTTTTCAAGACAGATTTGTTCTATTTAAAAAAACAAACGTCACCCTGCGCCCACTTTTCATCTCACCAAAGTTAAACGTGGCAAGGGCCAGTCCAGAGAACGTGTGGAACAGGTGGATAATGGTGGCGGGCTGGTGGAACAAGAGATTCCGGTAGATCAGTGCAAAAGGATATCCTGTGGGTCACAATCAGTGGGAGCAAATTAAATGACAGTTTCATGAGGTCCAATACAAGTTGAGTTCATTTTCTATTTAAAGGGAACGATCTTCAAACGTAAAGGTCAGGCAGAAACGAAAAAAAGAGATCCAGTGTGTAAATGAGCACAAAGGTGAGCTAAATATAGTTTCACGTGTCTTAAAACTCGGCCAATATTTTCTCTCACTTACTTGATAAGACCCTGATGACACTTTTGTATCAATTGTGTATCAGAACATAAATATATAAAGAAGCTGGAAGCTTTTAAAACTAGACAAAACAGTCTAGCTCTTCTTATGTAGAGTTTTGCACGGGTGGGGTAAGGTAACAGTGAAATATTTGCAATTTGGAAGCACATAACGCGAGTTAAATGTTTCCCACGTGTGTGACTCCTGTTTTCTAAACTCGCTCCTCACTGTTCACTGCCATGAGGTCAGTGGTGTATGTCAGCAGTGACCTGCTTTGACCTACAGAAGGCCCAAAACAAACTTGAATTATAACCGATAAAATTGACGTTTTTCTATGTTGGCCTGGAAAAGGGAATGCTGTAGGGTGTTTTCCTTCGGACTACTAGATTATGCAAGAACCATTAAGCAACACACACGGACAGGGAACATGCAGACTATCAGATTTAGAGCATGCAAGTTGACTCGACGTGTGTCAGGGCAAAGTTCAGAAGAAAACACAGAACATTTACACTTATTGACATGCCTGCACACTAGTTTATGTCAGCTGGACGTTAATGCTGAAATTAGAATTGTACGATGTATATTTAAACCTTATAAACTGGTTAATTGGAGTCTTACACACGACGAGACTGTTGTTTCGACCACTTCGTTTGAAATTTAACGTTGGCCCTAAAATGACGACGAGATGATACATTAATCGCTGCTCAAAAGTAGTTTGACCGTTAGCATCGTTGTCTTAATATTGAGAGCCAAATAAATTGATAAGCCTTTCAGATATTTTGACGGGTTTTATATTTGAAAGGCGTGGTTTGTAGACAAGCACAATATTTAACAAAGCAGGGCAGTTTCTACAGGTAAACTCAGATTAAATCTGTCACAACAACCCGTGGAAGACATTATGATGATATCAGTTCAACGTAACAACACGCTCGTTGCAAAAAAGCAAAACCAAGATGCAGTCTCAACCAGGGTTGGTGATGACCCGAATTTGTCAAATGAAAAACTTACCGATTAAAATTGATAGTATTAAGCGAACCGCAGGCTCAGAAGAACCCAAAGACTCGGATAGATTCTCCAGCCAGGGAGCCGCCATCTTTACTGTGGGCGGAAACGTCCCTTCCCTTCGCGACGGGTCACTTACTGAACTCTACTGATTCGTAGCGCTCATGACACGCGCAGACAAAGTAAACGACGTTGCGTGGGAACCCGCTGTGGTTCGGCCCCCTCCGAGCTCTCAAAAATGAACAATTCTGCCCTCCTTCGACGGCGTCGAACAGCCTGCTCCGACGGCGTCGAACAGCCTGCTCCAAAGGCAACCTACGCCGCTGTTGCTGCAAGCCCAGATCCCGACGCGCCCAAAGAAGAAGAAGAAGAAGAAGAAGAAGAAGAAGAAGAAGAAGATGATTTTATTCCTGTACGGAACAAGAAACACAAACCAAAAGCTCCGAATGTCAGCTCTCAGATGCAAACTGTCTTAGACAAACTCTCAGCGCTACAAAAACAGGTGACTGAAAACTCCAAGCATCAGGCAGCCGAAAACTGCAGAGCCAACCCGTCTATTCCACCTCGTGAAAGATGTTTGATAATTGTGAATGCCCCGGAATCTTTGAAAGAATCTTCGGCCGAGAGAATTGTTGACGATCAAACATTTCTCCAACGTATGGTGTCACTCATGTTTGACGAAGGTGAAGAAGGGATACACGTTATCTCAGCTTACAGGCTTGGACGCAAATCGGAGGACTGCTCAAAAACGCGCCCGCTGAAACTCGTACTTAACAACGAAGCGGAATGCCGCCGCGTTCTCAAAAGAACCTTTCGCCTGAAAGGTGAAAAGTTCTATGTGCTGCGTGACCTATCGCCGGAGGATCGAATCAAAATGAAAGATGCAGTCACTGAACTTCGTACTCGCCGTGCAGCCGGTGAAACTGATCTACGCATTGTGGATTTTCGCGTTGTTCAGAAGAGGACCAGAGAGACCTGGAGACCGATTACCTTTATCCCGAAGCATTAACATCGCCTTTGGGATTAAGGGTGATCACGGCCAACGTTAGAAGCATTCGTAATAAACTAGATGACATTGAACTCCTTGTAGAGGAACAACATCCTGACCTGCTTGCTTTCACGGAAACGTGGTTAACCCCAGAGATCGCTGATTCTGAGATCCAGCTTCCAGGTTACCTCCTAACCCGGTCCGATCGTCCCGAACACCGAACTGGTGGCGGTGTCATCCTTTACTGGAAGGCGGAACTTCGTGTCCACTCGATAGTAACCAACTGCGATGCTGACAACGGAATTGAAACCCTATGGTGCCGCGTCAACAATGGGCGCAAATCAGTTACAGTTGGCGTCATCTATAGAAGCCCGTCTGCTCAAGGAACCGAGCTTGAGCTACTAGATCAACTTCGATGTCACGGGAGAGGCAGAGACTGTCTGATTGTCGGTGACTTTAATGCGCCCGCTATTGAATGGGACAGCCTCCACTGTAACCTAGATCAAGGAACTTTCGATGCCCAACTGCTTGATACAATCCTCGACTGCAATTTGACCCAGCATGTCATGTCTCCAACCCGTATGTTTCCTGGTCAAACCTCAAACATCCTGGATCTTGTTTTAACAGCGTCCCCAACTGACATCGACAAATTGCAATGTTCGCTGCCAATCGGGAGAAGTGATCACTGTACAATTTCCTTTCACTGGAGCGGTTGTGCATCAATTAACGATTCTGGTAGACCTCGTCGAAATTATTGGCGTACAAATCAACCCACTCTTCAGGAAGCTGCTGCTCAAACAGACTGGAGTATTCCGTCTCATCTCGAACTCGAAGATGCCTGGACCCTGTTTCGTTCCAAACTTGAACTTCTTGTGGAGGAGCATGTGCCAATTTCTCGGAAACGAACCTTCACCAAAGGTCCTCCTTGGTTTGATGGTGAACTAAGACTCTTGCTGAAAAGTCGTCGTAAACTATGGGATCGATTCAAACTGTCTCAATCTCCCGTGGACTATGATCGCTACAAAATAGTTCGAAATCGGTGCACACAAATGAAGCGGAAAAAACGAACCGAATATGAACTGCGTCTGGCGGAGACATCCAAGACTTCCCCAAAGCTCCTGTTCGCTTATTTGAAGAGAAGGACCAAGGCAGGAAGCGGCATACCTCCCCTTCGTTCCCCGGGTTCTGAGGATCTCCTTCTCCAGGATGCCGAAAAAGCTGAATCACTCGGCTCACAATACGCCTCTGTGTATACCGTCGAGCCGCAGATCCTGGATTCCCATATTCCTGTTCCTGACTCAGGCTTCCACCATCTTGTATTTGAGCGAGAAAATGTTATGAAAGCACTTCTGGAGTTACGGCCGGACTCCTCTCCTGGGCCAGATGAGATGCACCCAGCTTTCCTCAGAACTATTGTCGAGCATATTGCAGAACCCGTCCGACACATACTCCAGCTTTCCTTGGAAACCGGACGTCTACCTGTCGACTGGAAAATCGGCACAGTCAAACCAATATTCAAGGGAGGAGCTCGCCATGATCCGACAAATTACAGACCCATATGTCTGACCTCGATCGTTTGTAAGGTCATGGAAAAACTACTAAAGCGGGCTCTACAAAATCACCTGAACGAGCTTGACGTGCTAACTGCTGCTCAGCATGGTTTCCAGGAAGGACGTTCCTGTGTATCGAATCTCTTAGTAGCCAGAGAGAAGTGGGTAGCTGCCGTCGACGCTGGTAAATGCCTTGATGTCATTTTCGTGGACTTTAGCAAAGCCTTTGACAGAGTACCTCACATGCGTCTCCTGCTTAAACTCCAAAGGGTTGGTGTAACTGGGAAGATCTTATCCTGGATTGCTGACTTTCTGGAAGGACGTTATATGCGAGTGAAAGTCAACGACGCATACTCAGCGCCTGTGCTTATGTCTAGTGGAGTGCCACAAGGATCGGTCCTTGGACCCGAACTCTTCAAGCTCTATGTCAACGATCTCCCGAAAGAACTGAACATTGAGTGTTTACTGTACGCGGATGATTTAAAACTTTGGGCTGAAGTTACTAGCGTCGAGGATGCTGACCGTTTCCAAGACGTGTTAGATAGGCTCCAAAGTTGGACGGAAAAATGGCTGCTTCCAATAAACCATGCCAAATGTTCAGTGCTCTCCATGGGAACTCAGAATCCACTCGGGGCGTACCATATTGGAGGATATCTCCTTAAAAACACCACAAGTGAGAAGGACCTTGGTGTCATAGTGTCGTCAGACCTAAAGACTAGTCTTGACACCACGAAGAAGGTCACCGCTGCCACCAGGATGTTTGGATCCATCAGACGGTCTTTTGCCCGTATGACTCCTGCGATTTTCAGACCCCTGTTTATCTCTCACGTGCGTCCCATTCTTGAGTACGGACTGCCTGCAGTATTCCCATTGACCAAGTACGAATCCGATATGCTGGAGCGAGTTCAACGTCGCGGTACGAAAACAGTTGCAAAACTTCACCAGCTTTCCTACGAAGATCGACTGGAACAGCTGAATCTCTTCTCTCTGGCCTACCGTCGTCACCGAGGAGATCTGATATATACCCGGCGCATTCTCCGAGGCGAACTTGGTGAAGACCTGAGGGAGTATTTCATCTTAAATAATGATACATCGACACGTGGTCACAGTTTGAAGCTATACAAACCGAGGAGGTTACGCATCCATGGTGACGCCACTCTCTCTACCCGTGTAGTTAATAGCTGGAACCGCCTACCCGAATCATGTATCACAGCCCAGTCAGAGGAAAGTTTCAAGCGAAGTATTGACGCAGTGTTTAAAGTCTGAAAGGTGATGCTTGGTAGCATCCCTTCAACGTCCGGGAAGTGAAGGAGCTGACAAGGGATTCTTCCCTCTGCTTTCTACCTCTCAATGAAGTCAATGAAGTCGAGTTAGCGAACCAGTTGGGGCAACGTCGGAGCACGTAATTTTTAATATGCATCAGGACAGCAGGATCTGATTGGATGAAGAAAAAGAGTCCATCGCTCCCAACCAATAGTGCAGCGCGTCTACGAATATTAACGAGCAGTCCCTTAAATTAATGATTTTTCACGGTAGCGTATTCAAATATAATGCTTTGTCATGTGCTTGGTTTTTTCGAGGGATCACCACGATGGTTTTTAATTTTTTTTTTCCAAAGAACAAAATACTCCAAAACAAAAAAAAAACGTTAAACAGAGCAAGTGTGCCTCCGTTTGGATAGAAACGAGAACTACACTGGGTACATTATACGTAAACATAAGCAATCCGCTTTTATCATCAACTCGATCAAAGATACTAATCAATAACGACTGGTCCGCCGATGTATATTTGATTTCACAAAGTAAGGAGATTTCTCTTTAAGAGAAACCTGCTAGACAAATATCTAAAGAGTTTTACATTCCGTATAATCTCAAGGGACCGGCTTTGTATTTATATCGGTCGCTCTATTAGTTTTGGTCACGGTGTCGTATAGCGTTCTTTTTTTCCCCCTGTTCCCTAAAAAATGAAATATTCACGACGCAATAGTGTTGGCTCGTGAGTGAACAAATCGTTCAAAAGAACAAATCTTTTCAGTGAACAATTCGTTTGAACAAATCTTTTGAGACAACTGATTCTAAATATTCAGTTCACTTAAGAATAAGAATGCACATCACTACGTTTCCTCTCCACCAATCACAGAGCTTGGAGGAAAATTTGAATTTCCAAAATGTTTGTTCGCTTCATTTTCCTTCACCTGTGTCATTTCTCTACCGGCCTTCAGTTTGTTGGCAAAATACTTTGGACAATTTCTGTAGAGATGATCAGTTTCCCCACAGAGATGGGACTTTCTCGGTTTTCTCCCAAAACTATCATGGGCATGGGGAGCCGCCATAGCGGAAGCACCACAAAAGGAAAAGAAACACAAAAGGAAAGAAACACTTGAATAAAACTAAACAACTATTAAATGACACAAAAGTAAATTATAGTAATTTACCACAGTAGATTCTGTAACAAAATTATGAGGTTATTTATAACACAATACCTACTAAGTCACTATTTCCTCCACAAAGTGAGCCAAGTTCACTGCCACTTCAGGCTGAGAACTTGCGACTCAGTAGAGGCGATCGCCTTCCTAGCCAAAACATTGACAGAACAGATACTACACATGATCTTAGCCAAAAGGTCAAGTAGCAGCATATGAGTTTGAGACTCCAATAAGAATACTGTGAAGTAAACAACTCTTTGATAAAATGTCTTAAGGCATCTCAAGAACAATTTAAAGTGTTATTAGCAAGGTAAAGTAACAACAACAACAAAAACAGTTAAAGAAAAATGGGGGATGTCCAACCCTATTTTTTTTTCTTCATTTTATTGATCCACATGAACATGAACAGCTGAACAAAACAAAACCCTCCCCAGACACTAAAAAAACGAAGCAACTTGCGCTGAATATGAATTAAAACTAATTGCAATTAAAACCACAACTAAAACCAAAATAAACATCAAGTATTGTTGGAATAATTTAAGTGAAGCCTTGACCTGGAGGCCTTGTCTTTATATTTTACATTTCCTTTTGTTTAGGTTCTTCCTCTTTAACGGCAGGGATGTCTTTTGATCCCTGTCAGCCATGACAATGAAGTGCTAATTCACACCACATTCCTTAGCTAATCAGCGTTGCTACAGACACTATCTCCCCTCCCTTTAGTGTAGCAACGCCTCTGTAACCAGGGCAACCAAAACATTAAAAACAGTACTAAAACGAAAATATGAACTTCTCACTGTAGTAAAGGAAAGGAGTTCAGCATCTCAATCAAAAGGTACATACTAGAATAGAATTATCATCGATGCATCAACTCAGAGTCTCCTCAAATAGAAGGTGAGAACGTCATGGATCTTTGCTCATCTCCCCAAGACACTCAGAATTTTCAATAGAGACTCTTTGCCAAGTGACTGAGCAGGCCACAGGGTTAGGTGTGGGCTACTGTGTGCCTGATTAAGCTTAACCTGAGAACGAATTTTCGGCCACAAACTGAGCAGGAAAAAGGTTTCTCACCAGTGTGGGTTCTTGTATGTTTTTTTAAGGTTTCCTGACGAGAGAATTTTTGGCCACAAAGTGAGCATGAAAAAGGTTTCTCACCAGTGTGGGTTCTTGTATGTTTTTTTAAGTTTTCCTTCACTGAAAATCTTTGGCCACAAAGTGAGCATGAAAAAGGTTTCTCACCAGTGTGGATTCTTGTATGTTTTTTTAAGTTTCTCTTCGCTGAAAATCTTTGGCCACAAAGTGAGCAGGAAAAAGACTTCTCCCCAGTATGGATTCTTGTGTGCGTTTTTAAGGTATCCTGACGAGAGAATTTTCTGCCACAAACCGAGCATGAAAAAGGTTTCTCACAAGTGTGGGTTCTTGTATGTTTTCTTAAGGTTCCCTGCTGAGCGAATCTTTGGCCACAAACTGAGCAGGAAAAAGATTTCTCACCAGTGTGGATTCTTGTGTGCGTTTTTAAGATAAATTTACGAGAGAATATTTGGCCACAAACTGAGCATGAAAAAGGTTTCTCGCCAGTGTGGATTCTTGTGTGCATAGTTAAATCTCCCCTCTGACTGAATTTTTGGCCACAAGTTGAACAGGAAAAGTTTTTCTTTTTTGTGCCCATTTTCATGTGTTGTTTCAAAACACTATTATTAGCACATTTCCCAACCTGAGAACATTGCCTGTGTTTGTTTTGAGACTCATCATCAGAAGCAGCAGCAGGAACATGTGACGACACGTCATCACTATCTGATGGTGGAGCTGCTTGTGATCCTCCACAGTGGTCTCCATCACCCTCTCTAGTCATTTGTTGACTTGAGCTGCAGCTTGGAGGCTCCGCCCCTTTGCTCACCTCATGTTGACCCTCATCTAAACTCTTCACAGGAACGCCAGTCAATGGTATCTTCCAGGCATCCTCCTCTTCTTCCTTTTTAATGTCGCAGGAGTCTTCTCCTTCCTCTTTATTCCAAGGCTGCTCCGGCTCTTCCTCCTCTTTTATGGTGCAAAGAAACTTCTGCTCCATTTGTTCATTGAAGTGATGGACCTCTTTGGCCACATCTTCCTCTTTAATGCGAGTGCGCTCTGGGTCCATCTGCTTAGGACGAATAGCTTCACTGATGTCTGCAAAACAAGGCAAACACATAAGACTTCAAGTTACAGTTGAAGACAAACTGGTCAAAACTATACAAGGACTTTTTCAATCTGCCTATCACACGTGATTTGAACAGAATTCGACTCAAAATAAACACTGGAAGAGGATTCATAATAGAAACTAGACGTGTACTAACCTGCTCTGCGCAACACAACATAAGGCTGCAGCCAAAGATGTTCCTGTCGTCGACGACTACGTTCCTTTTCCTCCACGTACTTTGCTGTGGTCCTTGCAGACATTTCCGCACTGCAATAACAACACTTGTTCAACGATGTTTGGCGAACAAAGGTGTTTTTGTTTTGGCAGCGGCAAGCGAGCTATTCGCTAAAGTAATTGAATATAGGTTATTCCGTATTTACGCAATAGTATTTTGTGTTGGGTTGGGTTAGATCAGGGGTGTCAAACTCATTTCACATTGTGGGCCACACATGGCCTCGGTAGATGTCAAGTGGGCCGGACCGTTAAAATAACCATAGTCTGCAATAAATAACCAAAACATTACGCCTTTCCTTTTTTCGGTGTAAAGAAGCACAAGAACATTAGGAAAATGTTGAAATGGAATGAACATTCCTTTTTCAAAACATTTCATGAAACACCTCAGATTTCCTTAGACAAATGTCTTCATCTGTTGTGGTGTCCATCATTGGCATCAACTGTTCAGTAACAGTCAATGTCTTCTCAACTCCACGAATAAATAAGGCCAGCTGTGCCACATCTGTGATGTCAATTGCAACGGAAAATGCAATAAATTACTTGACTCCGTTAAAATTGGCTGTTAATCCTATGACTTTTATGCATTTTTTCACTTTTAAATTATGGGCCTGATCGAACGCCGGCCTGATCGAACCTATGGCCCGCAGGCCGTATGTTTGACACCGCTATCGAGTAGCTAGATTGTTTGGAAAGAAAATAAACTTAGCAAAAGACAGTCTAGTTGCATTGTTCCACAACGCCTATGTACCTAGGGAATTCCTAACAAAATAAAAATAGGAGGCATAAATCATGATCAAATCATTGAATGTGAAGAGAGAGCAACACCCATGTGTACATGTTCTGTTAGGTTAGACCAGACGTGAGCAAACTACAGCCTGCGGGCCACATGGAGCCCACGAGGGCGTTTAATCCGGCCCGTCAAACCTGAATAAATTGTGTTATTAAACATTTTTGGGGTCATTTTCCCTGCAATGACTGCGTTTCCCCAGTATACGGGGGAACGCCCGCCTGTGCATTTACTCCCGAAAGCTGTGTCAGAAAGCTCACAAGTGCATGTACATACTCAGTAGTACAGACCCGTCAGCTTTTTTTTTTTTACAACAAACTGGAGAGACTCCTCCATTTTCAGGGGGAACAGTGTTGTTGGTCTCCCTTTTAGTGCATCATAGTCTGGAGTAAAAGCTCTGCTCTAATTTTCAGATATCCGTCACCGTGTTTTTGTTTTGATTTCTTTATTTAGATGTTTTCTTTCACTGATTCTTCAAGATGATGTATTTGGTCAGAATGTTTGCCTTTTTATGTGATTTCACCTCATAAGATAAACATCTTTCATAAATCTGACCCGCAGCCGCTGAAGTGATGGAAACTGTTATTCTTAATAACAGTGTCATATTTAATGAGAATCACTGATAGTAGTTTTTTGGTGAAATATATATATATTTAATGCTGTTAATAGATGCATTTGTTTTCAAAAAGATAGATAGATAGATAGATAGATAGATAGATAGATAGATAGATAGATAGATAGATAGATAGATAGATAGATAGATAGATAGATAGATAGATAGATAGATAGATAGATAGATAGATAGATAGATAGATAGAAAAAAGGACATCCTTTTGCTTTCCTGCCCGGATAGTGGGGGTCGTTGTTTCATCTGCTGTAGTGACCGCCATTAAGCACGCCAAGATCTTGCCAATAAAGAACCAAGTGTAACTCCACAGATTTGTTTTGCTTGCTCAACGACGGACATCTCAAATAACCCGCAACAGATGTCAACTTAAACTTTTGTTTACAACGTGAACTTAAACGGACCTAATACACGAAACGACAGATCGGACCTGTTTAAGCTAACGTTACCATCTGGTAGAGTACATGAAGGCATTGAGATTTAAAATCGGGAGAATACCTGCGTCGAACTATGAAGCTATTGTTTCATCTGCTGGACTGCATTGTGCACTGACCGTCGTAGAACAACCCAAGATTTTGCAAATAAAGAACCAACATCGACATCTTTGTTTTCCTTGCTAAACAACGGACATCTTGAACAAACGCAACAATTGCAGCCAAGCAGTTCTAGGAATAACGGTGCTAACATGATAACTGAGGTCCACAGACGTAACTTACCTCTTTCCTCGTTGCGGTTGTAGTGTAGCAAAGGTTAACGATTCCCCCACATAAGTTTCAACCATTGTCGTCGATTTACTTTCTACCACGTGATGATGATGTTATTTGAGACCCGGACGCCCTCTAGCGGAAGACCGTGGGACGTTTCTATGTTGTTGCCCAGCAAAGTTGGAGGCGAACTACACTCACGTAATTACCTGTACTTTGCACAGGTACAGCCCACTCGTTTTCACATCTAGTAAAATAAATCAACTTTACAGCAAATTGTGATCAAATGTCAGTTTAAGTTTTATCAGTGTGACTAGAGCACGTACGAGGTTAGTGGTAGATGGCCTTGTAGGGACGACGAAACAACAAGAATACTGAGACACAAACCGCAGCTGTTATTCAAAGCGATGAGATCATGAGTCTCGCCAGGTATAAAAAATGCCATGCCTGGCAGAAAGGAGCAAGCATCTAACACCTTATATTTGGAGGAACTTCATTCTGACATCGGTTGAATAAAATATTTTCCCAATCAGCCGCGTGTCATTGGAGCTTACCTTCTCTGAGCCGGCCACCTTCTACCAAGTGTTTTTTAGAGACCAGCGGAGTGTTAGGATACGGATTCTAGCTATTGATCTGACTCCAAATTGTGATCAACACTTAACACAAGAATTGCTATGTTCTAATCCACACACTGGCGCACCTAACAATTTTGCCAGTTCGTTCTGTCAAAGAGAAGACCAGTAGATCAATCAGACCGAATTTACCAATTGTTTAATCCTGACAAAGCAAGCTAATACAGGCGCCTGGGCCTTGGGTCCTTAACACAAAAACTCGTGTGCCTTCGTGACCAGAAAGACGACACATTCCTCCGGGTTGCCCAGTTTTAAAGAAACACAATATGAATATTCAAGCATGCAAAGTATTGTGTGGTGATTGGTCGATGGTCATCTCCTCCTCGTTTGGGTTTTCCCCTGCTCAGCACAGATGTCTGGACCACAAAGACGAGTTGTTTTTCGCGTTCCCCATCGGCCTTGAGATATCCTCCCTTTCTGGACATCCTGTTCCACAATACTTTGAAGAAAACAAATTCATGTAGTCTGCACATTCCTTTCCACTTATTAAGCGACCACACTACTACTAGAAATGATATTGATATGATTATATGTGTCTAACGCAGCCTTAATCAAATGTGTTTGCAAACTGCCGAAAGTACATTTCCCTTTAGGAGCAACGAAGACAAATCACCACGTGTGTGGGGAATTCTCTTCGATGGTCAGCTGGTCTTCCAAACAAACGGTGAAAAAGTGAGTGGCTTGGGGAAGGAAAACTTCAGTCACACACGGCTGATTGGGGAAAGATTTTATTCAACCGATGTCAGAGAGAAGTGTCTCGCGCCCTAGCCAAGATGTCGAGTCCCTTTGTCTACTCTCGCCCTAAACCTTATACCCCCGCGCTTTCCTTCACTCGGGTGCGCGCACACAGGGCTGTTGGATGACCTATGACCCCCCAGTCAACCTCCCCAACTCTACACAGTGCATATCTTGTCAGTTGTTAATGGCAACCAGATGTTTCTCGTGCCGATGAGTCTACATCCCCGGACCAAGCCCCAAACAATCCCGCTCGAACCTGACCCGCTCACACTTAGGCTTACTAGTGAGATATACATTGCATGATACCAGAATAAAAATGTACAACGTGTAAGAAAAACATTTTGTGCATGTTTTAAAAAAAAAAAAAAACTCAAATAGATGAAAGTTCATTGGATAATGCCACATTGTGTTTCCTTTGAGAGGACCTGTGAAACAACGCCGTTGCGTCCTGCCCAGCCACAATTTCCTCAAAGCTCTGGACGTCACATTGCAAGAATAGAAACTGAGACTAAAACAACAAATGACAAATTTCTATGTGCCCTCTCTGGATCCATTGCAGCCTGGTCGTTCTGGAATAGGGATCCAGATCTGTAGTCTCTTCTCAAGGTTTCCCCCAGTAGTTTTTTAGTTTGTTTTCCCTTGCCCTCCTGGGAATTTAAGATTAGGGGGTGTTCGAGAATTGTCAATATTTTTTGTACATGTGAAGCCTTTTGAGACTTACCTGTGATTTAGGGCTATATGAATAAACTTGACTTGATAGATCATCCGTCTTAATTAGGATCCTATTTTAAAAGACTCTATTATAAATGTAATTAATATAAATAAGAAGCAGCATATGAGGTTGAGACTGTGTACTGAGAAGTAAACAACTCTTTAATGAAATGTCTTAATGCATCTCAAGCACAATTTAAAGTGTTACTAGCAAGCCAAAGTAAAAAAACAAAACTGTTGAAGAAAAATGTGGGATATCCAACACTTTTTTTTTTCATTTTATTGATCCACATGAACATGAAAAGCTGAACAAAACAAAACCCTAAACAGACACGAATAAAAACTTGTCCTGAATATTAATTAAAACTAATTGCAGTTAAAAACAACAATTAAAACCAAAATAAACATAAAGTATAATGACACATACAGAACTATTATCATCCCAAGGCTGGTTAACTATATTTTCAAATTCAGTACTATAACTAAAATATGAACTTCTCACTATAGTAAATGAAAGAGGTTCAGCATCTCGATTAAAAAGGTACATATTAGAATAGAATTATCATTGATGCATCAACGGAGTCTGCTCAAATAGAAGGTGAGAACGTCATGGATCATTGCTCATCTCCCCAAGACACTCTGAATTCTCAAGTGACTCTTTGCCAAGTGACTGAGCATTCAACAGGGTTAGGTGTGGGCTACTGTGTGCCTGATTAAGCTTACCATGAGAGAGAATTTTTGGCCACAAACGGAGCAGGAAAAAGGTTTCTCAGCAGTGTGGGTTCTTGTGTGCCTTTTTAAGGTTCCCTGCTGAGAGAATTTTTGGCCACAAACTGAGCATGAAAAAGGTTTCTCACCGGTGTGGATTCTTGTGTGCCGTTTTAATTGTCCCCTCTGACTGAATTTTTGGCCACAAAGTGAGCATGTAAAAGGTTTCTCACCAGTGTGGGTTCTTGTATGTCCTACTAAGGTTCTCTTGTCAGAGAATATTTGGCCACAAACTAAGCATGAAAAAGGTTTCTCACCAGTGTGGGTTGTTGTGTGCCTTTTTAAATGTCCCCTCTGACTGAATTTATGGCCACAAACTGAGCATGAAAAAGGTTTCTCACCAGTGTGGGTTCTTGTGTGGCTTTTTAAATGTCCCCTCTGACTGAATTTATGGCCACAAACTGAGCAGGAAAAAGGTTTCTCACCAGTGTGGGTTCTTGTGTGGCTTTTTAAATGTCCCCTCTGACTGAATTTTTGGCCACAAACTGAGCATGTAAAAGGTTTCTCACCAGTGTGGGTTCTTGTATGTACTACTAAGGTTCTCTTGTCAGAGAATATTTGGCCACAAACTAAGCATGAAAAAGGTTTCTCACCAGTGTGGGTTCTTGTGTGCTTGATTAAGCTTACCATGAGAGAGAATTTTTGGCCACAAACGGAGCAGGAAAAAGGTTTCTCACCAGTGTGGGTTCTTGTGTGCCTTTTTAAGGTTCCCTGCTGAGAGAATTTTTGGCCACAAACTGAGCATGAAAAAGGTTTCTCGCCAGTGTGGATTCTTGCGTGCCCTTTGAAAAGTGCCATCTGACTGAATTTTTGTCCACAAACTGAGCATGAAAAAGGTTTCTCGCCAGTGTGGATTCTTGTATGACTCTTTAAGTTTCCCTTCTTAGAAAAGCTTTGGCCACAAACTGAGCATGAAAAAGGTTTCTCACCAGTGTGGGTTCTTGTATGTCCTACTAAGGTTTTCTTGTTAGAGAATATTTGGCCACAAACTAAGCATGAAAAAGGGTTCTCACCAGTGTGGATTCTTGTATGACGTGTTAGAGATGCCTTCCTTGAGAATTTCTGGTTACAAACTGAGCATGAAAAAGGTTTCTCACCAATGTGGGTTCTTGTGTGCCTTTTTAAATGTCCCCTATGACTGAATTTTTGGCCACAAACTGAGCATGAAAAAGGTTTCTCACCAGTGTGGATTCTTGTGTGCATAGTTAAATCTCCCCTCTGACTGAATTTTTGGCCACAAGTTGAACAGGAAAAGTTTTTCTTTTTTGTGCCCATTTTCATGTGTTGTTTCAAAACACTGTTATTAGCACATTTCCCAACCTGAGAACATTGCCTGTGTTTGTTTTGAGACTCATCATCAGAAGCAGCAGCAGCAGCAGGAACATGTGACGACACGTCGTCACTATCTGATGGTGGAGCTGCTTGTGATCCTCCACAGTGGTCTCCATCACCCTCTCTAGTCATTTGTTGACTTGAGCTGCAGCTTGGAGGCTCCGCCCCTTTGCTCACCTCATGTTGACCCTCATCTAAACTCTTCACAGGAACGCCAGTCAATGGTATCTTCCAGGCATCCTCCTCTTCTTCCTTTTTAATGTCGCAGGAGTCTTCTCCTTCCTCTTTATTCCAAGGCTGCTCCGGCTCTTCCTCCTCTTTTATGGTGCAAAGAAACTTCTGCTCCATTTGTTCATTGAAGTGATGGACCTCTTTGCCCACATCTTCCTCTTTAATGCGAGTGCGCTCTGGGTCCATCTGCTTAGGACGAATAGCTTCACTGATGTCTGCAAAACAAGGCAAACACATAAGACTTCAAGTTACAGTTGAAGACAAACTGGTCAAAACTATACAAGGACTTTTTCAATCTGCCTATCACACGTGATTTGAACAGAATTCGACTCAAAATAAACACTGGAAGAGGATTCATAATAGAAACTAGACGTGTACTAACCTAGTCTGCGCAACACAACATAAGGCTGCAGCCAAAGATGTTCCTGTCGTCGACGACTACGCTCCTTTTCCTCCACGTACTTTGCTGTGGTCCTTGCAGACATTTCCGCACTGCAATAACAACACTTGTTCAACGATGTTTGGCGAACAAAGGTGTGTTTTTTTGGCAGCGCCGAGCGAACTGTTCGTTAAAGTAATTGAATATTGGTTATCCCGTATTTACGCAATAGTATTTTGTGTTGTGCTAGATCAGGGGTGTCAAACTCATTTCACATTGTGGGCCACACATGGCCTCGGTAGATGTCAAGTGGGCCGGACCGTTAAAATAACCATAGTCATAGTTACAGTTGAAGAGAAACTGGGCAAAACTATACAAGGACTTTTTTAATCTGTCTATCACACGTGAGGTTGTGGGTGAGAGGACGACGTTGATCAAGCTGAAATCCATCATGGATAACACCTCTCACCCCCTCCATGACATTGTGCGGTCCCTGAGCAGCTCCTTTACCAGCAGACTATTACACCAACAGGAACGGGCAGGTCCTTCATTTCCTCTGCTGTCAGACTTTACAACATGCATGGCACCGGATCAAAATTATGTTTCGTCTCTACTAGCGGCACTTGTCTTTGTCTGGTTTTTATCCTTTTTTGAAAGGTTGGCACTTTTATTCTTGCACTTGTATGCGCTGCTGTGACAAGTAAATTTCCCCGCTGTGGGATGAATAAAGTTCTATCATCATCATCATATTAATACAGCCTCTCCAGCTATATCACTGTGTGGTGTTAGCTGCACTGAATAGAACAGGAAAGCCCTGCAGCGCATAGTGAGCAAAGCTGGAAGGATTATTGGTGCTTCACTCCCCTCCCTGAAGGACATTTACACCTCCCATCTCACCCGCAAGGCGACCACGATTGTGAGTGGTGTGAGTCACCCCGCTCACTGGTTCTTTGATCTACTGCCCGCTGGGAAGAGGTACAGAAGCCTGCGCTCCCGCACCACCAGACTCACCAACAGCTTCATACTCCAGGCCAGGGGTCACCAACCCGGTGCCCGCGTGCACCAGGTCGCCCGCGGCGACCACATCAGTCGGCCATAGGCCAGTTCTAAAAATAGTTTACAGTACACTGGTGAAGAGCATGCAATGCCAGGCTTCCCACTAACATTAATGTTCAGTGTCTTCACATAGAATATCATTAATAAAAATATAAAATTAAAGGTACACTGTGTAACTTTGTTATTTCAGAAGTGTATTATCAAAGTGGTCGCCCTTTGCATTATTCTGTGCCCTTGAAGTAGCTCCCAACTTCAAAAAGGTTGGTGACCCCTGCTCCAGGCTGTTAGGATCCTGAACTCGGCTTTGAAATTTTCCACAGTACAGTACTCCTTTTGGTACAGGCAAGAACCAGCATGTGATGATGGCTCATTTGAGATCTAACATTCGTCGAGGATAATCAAGCTAAACGTCATAAAGTTAGCACTGTGGTAGCTACCATGCTAATGAAAGCAGACTGCACTTCTGTACTGCAACCAAGCAGTACTACAAATTACGTTGCTAACATGATAACTTCGGAACATCGTAGTAGTTTACCTCTTTCGTCGTTACGGTTGTCGTGTAGCTGGTACTGGTTCACTAAATCAGTTGCGTGTTTATCTGATGCAGCCGAATGGAAGGCGATACGCTTCTGTTGTAGTGCCCGTTCGTGAGTGAACGATTGATTCAAAATGACGAATCTTTTCAGTGAACGAGTGGACGAAGCCTAAGGTGATTCGTTCTTTTTTCAGTTCATATTCGTTGAACGATTCGTTTGAACGAATCTTTTCAGTAAGCTGATTCTAGAGATCCGACTCACTTAAATGAACTGGAATATACATCAATGCTATACAAATTTCCAGCAATAGTCTTTCTATTACTCGATTGGAGACTTTAATTTACCAAGATATATCTAGCTTGATATATTTGACTTCACTGAGTTAGGAGGGCTTCTCTTTAAGAGAAACCTACTAGACAAATATCTAAAGAGTTTTACATTCCAAATTAATTTAGGGCGCCGGTATTGTTTTTCTACCCGTTGATCTATGGGTTTTGGTCACGGTGTCGTATAGCGTTCTTTTTTTTTTCTTTCCCTGATCCCTAAAATATCAAATAATCACGGCATAAAGCTATCAGCAATAACTACAATATAAATACAAAACGCAGTCGTTTCAAATAATGAAACCGGTCTGCTGAGCAATCACGCAAACTCTGAATCGACCAATCGGTGGTGGAGGCGACTATAAGAGAGCCAATAAAATAGTGCAACGTCACACAGGCCTTTCGAATTCAACTTTTGGCATTCATTTAATAAAAACAAGATGGACTCAAACTGTGACTTATTTTTTTTAGGTAGAGACAAAACGTTCAGAATGCTACAGTTTCATGATTTGCAGTTATTACGGTCCTTGAGGGTATAATAGTCTGTCTTCCACACAGTCCATAAACGCCTCATGACATTCTCTACTCTTTCCCTTCCTCAAACATGGGGGTGCGTTTACGGGCGGTCCGAAACAAGCCAATCAAACCGGGCCAGAGGTGGAGTTAACTCATCCGTCTTTCATAAATAGGCCGAACGGTCGTCTGACAGGCGCTCCTCTCCCTTCTCAAGTCTAGCCAGCTCTTGGTCGGTTTCATTCGACAGCTAAAACACCACCAAACGCCAAAATGAGCAGAAAATTCTTCGTCGGTGGAAACTGGAAGATGAATGGTGACAAAAAGAGCCTGGGTGAGCTCATTCAGACAATGAACTCCGCCAAGGTGGATCCCAATGTCGGTAAGGAAAGCGCCATTGTGGCGTTCGAAAATCATCTAGCTGCAGAAAGCATCAAACTGTTTGATTATAAACCATTTACGGGAGGGGTCGTGCATATTAATAGAGATTTACAATCGATTTTGTGTCACGTACTCAATCAATGGAGGGTGTACATTCGCGGCGGCACATAGTCCAGTTTTGCGGCTGCTGCCCGCGTTGCGTTCGCGTACACCCGGACCGCTAATTATCTTAAACTGGCATTGATTCAAAGCTACTCTATTATAGTACAATATGCGCTGCTTTTAGAATTAAATTAGTCGAACTGGATCTATCCCAGACGCAAACGTAACAAATTGTTAGTCAGTGAACAAAACGATAACGCAGGGGGCTCTTGTGTCCCATTTTACCAGTTGTCGCATGAAGGCAACACTTGGCCGTCACCTCCTATTCCCCAATGTTCTTTTTTGCAGGCTTAGTAAAACTCACTACAATAGATTTGATGCTTCTGCTTTCACAGTGTTTTAATCACAATGCCATTAACACAATGGAGATGCTGAGTGTGTTGAAGCCACTTTCCGCTGTTTGGTCTACTTTTTTGTTATGCAACTGTTGAGTGAGTGTGTCGCAGGCCTCATCTGCTCTCCAACACCCAAATTCACATATGCAATCCTTGAACTTTGCCCCATTCGAGTGTCAGCTGAAGCGCGCTCTTTACCATCAGCCAGACGTGACCTCTGCAGAATTCGGCCCTGACCTTTAGCGGCGCTGAACTTTATGCAGAGGGGTCTGCAGAGAATTGACCTTTCGCGCAGCATTAATGACACAGGGCTGTGTTTTAATATAGATGACCCAGGGGTACAGTTGCAATTGGAATACCGGTGTATCAACTTCACTGTAGTCTGTGTGACCCGAGAGTGCTATATGTCCTTTTATAAGATTCATGAGTTTAGAAATACTGGCTTCAGATTGTTTTTGTGAACCTCAAATAATGACATTTGTAATAGAACACATCTAATTACATGTTTTAATTAATTTTTATACTGCCATTTAATTTGTGATTATTTTGTTTCCGATGCATTTTATTTTCAATATTTGGTTTAATAGTTGGAACTAAAAAGTAAACGAAACAACACGAAAGTCAGTTTATGTACTTCTATTAGTTGTTAATCATTTTGATTACCAAACAAGTATGGCGTGAGCATCAATTAGATTACAGCAATGAATGAAACGAGTTTAAAAGGTTCACTTTTTTTTTTCAACAGAGGTGGTGTGTGGTGCTCCAGCCATCTACCTGGACTTTGCCAGGTCCAAACTGGACCCCAAGTTCGGTGTTGCCGCCCAGAACTGCTACAAAGTAGCCAAAGGGGCTTTCACTGGGGAGATCAGGTACGTCCTCCGCCCTCACCTGGACTTTTACCACACAAAGGTTGGCCCCTTTTGACCTCCCGTGACTTGTATTTGCCATCAGCCCGGCGATGATCAAGGACTGCGGCGTCCACTGGGTGATCTTGGGACACTCGGAGAGGCGCCACGTCTTCGGAGAGAGTGACGAAGTGAGCGCGCACGCGTTTGTTGTGAGGGACGTGAGAATAGTGCACGACTGGTGATTGAGAGCTGGCCCGTCCCATTTCATCAGCTCATCGGGCAGAAGACGGCCCACGCGTTGGAGAACGGCCTCGGCGTGATCGCCTGCATCGGCGAGAAACTGGACGAGAGGGAGGGAGGCATCACCGAAAAGGTCGTCTTTGCTCAGACGAAGGTCATCGCAGGTATTCCTTTTTCCCCCAAATAATTTTTACTTCATAGTGTGTGAGTAGTTTAAGAGCTCTGAAATAATAGAATAAAATATATATATATTTTTTTAGTGTGTGGTTTCACAATAAAAGCGCACAGTGCAGATTGCAGAAACGGCTTGCTGCAATATACAAGCACAAATACTATTGTTGAAATTTCAAGGGAGTCTTATCTGACATTTCTAGAAGTCAATCATTACCACCCACCACCTCTTTCTTTTCGAGACGGTCAATTGCTGCAATGTGGTGCGATAAACAAGCCCAAATGCAGTTTCGGCTCAAGCACTTTGGAGGGAATTCTGATTGTTGGAATTCCAAGGCGTCTTATCTCCTGTCTGGTTTGGTTCCAGACAACGTCAAGGACTGGAGCAAAGTGGTGCTCGCTTATGAGCCCGTGTGGGCCATCGGCACTGGCAAGACAGCCTCCCCCCAGCAGGTAAAATGTTTCTCTGTGGATAAAGTACTCAAATTTATTACTTGAGTAGAGGTACAGATATTTGTGTAAATAATCTCCTGTGGTCGATACATACAGTAATGAAGTATTTTTACCACCACTGCACCAAAGCGACTCCTCCCGTGTTGTCCCTTTCCAGGCTCAGGAGGTTCACGAGAAGCTGAGAGCATGGCTCAAGGCAAACGTGTCCGAGGCAGTCGCCAACTCCGTGAGGATCATCTACGGAGGTCTGTCATGGAGCCGAACGACAAAAACCATCTACAACCGTCTTGCATTGTTCTCATCTCGTGTGCTCTCCGTGCAGGTTCCGTGACCGGCGGCACCTCCAAGGAACTGGGCTCCCAGAAGGACGTAGACGGTTTCCTGGTCGGCGGCGCTTCCCTCAAGCCCGAATTCGTCGAGATCATCAACGCCAAGATGTAAAAAGTCTGACGAGCCATCACTGCACTTAGTCCTCCCCCTTTATTATTATTATTTTTTTTAAATTACACCTACTTGTGCAATGCTGTCATGATCTCCTCGTACGTGTTTGGGCACGTCTCATTTTGAGGAACAGGATTGGAGCGGGTTAGCACATGCACCGAAAACTGGTGTGCACTTGCAGTTTCAGTCGTTTTTCTTATGAGTGTGTGTCTCCGTCTGTGGCTTTCACCTCCCCGTAGCTGTGCATGAGCCGCGCTCTTGTTAGCATATCCATCACGTGTCCGTTCATGTTGTGTCATGATGGTTTTGAGGGTGACGAGGCTGTAAGGAAACTAAATAAACCGAATAGAGATTGCCTTAGTGTCTTTTTTCCTGTTTAATGCAATAATATTCAGGGCAAAATAAAGTGCTATGAAACGTAACTTGCACAATCTGCATTTTTATCAAAATGCTATATTTGTTTTTAGATGATTGGATTGATTGTATTTTATCTGTTTTGTATTTGAAATTATTTTAGAGGCTATAATGCTAGCCACACGTTGTGGCGCAACTTAAATATTTACCGTAGTTGCTTTAATTTCTGAGATTTTATGATTATCTAAAATGATTTGTTGATAATTCTGAGGGCAAACACCAAGGTGCATCGTAGAACAATATAAACATTTACCAAAATTAAAGAAATATGTATTATTTTTAAATTTTATTCCATATGTGTATTTAATATGATAAAAGTTGACATTCAAATGTTAGCTGTGCAGTTGCACCTCCACAACAGTAGGGGCAACAAATGAACACTTCGGACATTCTTATCGTCGAAAGCTCATTTCCGTATTTACAAGCGGAGCGTGACGTTCAGGCTCCCGTCAAAAAATACGTCTCGGAGGTGCAAATTGAAGCTTTTCCCTGTCCACTCCAGATAAACATGATGCTGTCCTTGAAAGCTTTTCTCAACGAGCGGTTGGCGGCGGTAGCGGAAGAGATATTTGGTGCCGTCGAGCAGACAATAGACGAGTACAAAGAGGAGCTTTGTCGCGTGAAGGACTTGGAGATCGGGCGCCTGAGAATGCAACTGAGGCTTCTCAAGTCAGGTCGGTTTCAATGACATCTAACAATCAAAACAATTCTATTTTATTTAATTGTGTGTTTAAAATGTCGTGTTTCTAACTAGATGCGTGTAACGGAGCCCAGCTGCAGGAGCACACCCATCACCAGCTCCCTTCTCCTCCTTCTCCTGCCCCTCCTCCACCTCCCCCTCCTCCACAGAAGCATGAGGAGGCGGCATCAGCAGACATGGAGGCTCCTGAGTCCCAGAACATGGAGGATGAAGGCAGCAGCAGCTTGGAGCACCCCAATGACGCCACCCAGGTGAAGAAAGAACCAGAGAGGAGCCACAGGGAGTTCTGGCTGGGTCACGGTTCTGAGCCTCTGGAGGATCTGGAGTCGGACATTAAAGATTTCATGTCGTCAGCGTCAGGCATGAGGGCCAGCCTACATGAGGCCATCTTGCCCTTTCACGTGTATCACGGCATCGGCGGTGGGCTCGGCGACGAAGGCAAGGAGAAGCCCTATAGCTGCTCGGTTTGCGACAAGCGCTTCAGCAACTGCTCCCACCTGGCGGCTCACGTAAGGACGCACACGGGCGAGAGGCCCTACATGTGTGAGATCTGCAGCAAGAGCTTCATCACCACCAGCGCCCTCAACAGACACCAGACCATACACACCGAAGGCAAACACTACGTGTGCATTTACTGCAATAAGGCCTTCAAATGGATGGAGTCTCTCGCCAGGCACGTGAGAGTTGCTCACAAGAGGCCCGACGCTCCTCAATGACCTCGGATATTGAGGAAAGAATTTTACGTCGTAGTATTATCTTGTAAGTAGAACTATAGAACCCGTCTGCCTTGAACAGTTCTGAGACTCTGGGTTTGGGTTCTTCAGTATTCACCCCGTGATTAGGGAACCAGTCATCTCGAATAGGCTCCAGCTCAATGAGGACAAACGTTTTACCAAATCGATAGATTCATATTAATTAAACAAAGAAATGTGTTTTCATGAATGAAGCTGAACCAAGAGCATTTCCCGTCTCAAATGAGCAATTTTTCTCTTTTACTTTTAAATTGAAAATACTTGTGCGGTGATGTCAAAATCTTTTTTACGAGCGTGTCAAGTTGTGAGGGAAAAAATGATTTCAATTTTATCTGTCTCTTGTCCTGTGTGTTTTCAATGCTGTGGCTTTCAGCTCCCTGTAGCCTTGCAGGAGCTGCGTTCTCATTGGCTACTTTGGGAGTGTGCCCATTATGCGGCGTGTCATGTTGATGCTTTTTTTAGGGTGAGGAAGCTATCAGAAAATACAATAAACTGCTTAAAGACTGTCTTGGTGTTTTGCTTAGTTTCATAATCCACTCAGACTTGATCTTTTTTAACCAGCATCCACAACTAATGCTGTTTCCGTGTATTCCTGTAGGGGGCAGCAGTGGCGCATCGTCGTTAATGTGTAGTATTTAGAAACGGATAAATCAATGTGAGCCACGTTTCCTGGACGCCAAATTTCTTAGAATCGAACATTTAAAAATAGAAATGAGGTAAGTGGACCTCTTAGTTAAGAAAAAAAAATGAAACCATCTGTTTCTATAATATTTTAGGTAGTTTTCCTTTGACCTTTTTATACTAAAAGTTACACCTCCTGTTAATTGCTAGCTATTAATTAGCTAATAAGATACCCACAAAAACATTTGGTTGACAAGACACGTAATGTCTTGTTAATTTCGACTTTTTGTTGTTGTTAAAGTCACTTATCTACTCCTCCTTGTTGCAGAGACCAATCATAAGAATGAACAAGAGTTGCATGACTGATATTCTTTCTGGCTACAATGTGCTTCACATAAATAAAACTACATTGATAGCTCATTGTTTATGTTCGTCTCAAGAATGGCATGAATGTCAATAATTTGTGTTATTTTATTTGGTGCGGCTGTGATGCGGACTCCTAAAGCGTCCCTCCTAAAGCTGCTGCCCCCGTGACCTGACCCCCGATAAGCGGAAGAAGGTGGATGGATGGGTTTTATTTTGTCCCGAGAAGAGAAGTGTAAAAGTTTTTTTTAAACAGCATTTCCAATCCGCTCCTCTGTACTTGTAAGCAAACAGCTCTCTCTTACGTTCTCCTATTCTGAGCTTTCCACACATTATGTCATAAATCTCCTTAAAGAAATAACAAAAGAGCAGCATTGGGGTTTGGGCCAGTGTTTCCAAGATTGTGTACAAGTCACATCGTGTGTGTGCTTGTGCAGTAGGCACATATTTCATTATATTTACCAATCTTTTTTATTCTTCCATCTGGATAAGCGTTTAAGTGTCCTGGCTGGCTGTTATTGTGAAGTAGGGAGGGAAACACCGCTGTCTGACTACTTGCCAGGCCAGCGATGGTGCAATAGCACCCGGAAAAAAAAAAATAAAGCAAACACTAAAGGTACAGACTGTCACGTTGGAAAGGGAAAGTTTTGAAGTCTTGCATACTTGACCATTTTGTTCCTCCGGGGGTGATAGTAAATTTCTCGAGCCTCAAACAAGCTGTCAATGACGACTTTTGTTTTAGTCTTTTTTACTAGGCCTCAAGTCAGGCAGATTTGTTGTTGTTGTTTGTCTTCTATCTTATAGCCACTATTTTTCTTTTGCACTCAGACCTTATGTTATTATATTATTCTCCTGCTTCCAAACTAATTGCTAATATGATTGCATCATTTTACAGGTGGGAAAATCTCCAGACAAGTGTCTGCCGCACTTCCTCAGGCTTGCAGAGAGGCCTTCACGGCTTAAGATGTCCTACAACTCTTCAAGGTGATCTTGACGGGATTGGAGTGGAACGGCTGAGAGAGACCGACCCACTCAGCCGCTTCTGCGAGTTGCCTCCTGAAGATGACCGAGATGTAGCGCAACGCTTAGCGACTGTCTCTCGACGCGACACGTGCGGAAAATGACAGCTGGCCTCAAGTCTCGTCTCCAGGTCAGTGGGCCAAACGTGCGCCTGTGGAGAAAACGCACGGGAAAGCGAAGGATGCGCGATGCGGGTGGCCGTGGGGTGACCTTGATTGCCTCTGACAGCTCCTTAGGGAGGAAAGACATGACTGTGAAAATGTTACATCAGCTGGGGAATGTGGCCAAGTGTTCTTCATGTCACATGTCAACATAGTCACAACATAGCATGTGGATGATTTGCTGCATTTTTTTTTTCATTTTCACTCAACTGCATATTTGTAAAATATTAAAAATAAATATTTTAGACATTTGAAAATAATCAAATATTTTAAAATATATTAACATCCCGTTGATAATCCCAAATTCTACTAGTATCGCATTATTATTTTGTAAACAGGATTTGGATCTTAGTGTACCTAATGCAGTGACGTGACAATACAGCATACGGATTTAGGAATCTATATTATTATTATTATCAAAATCTTTCCTTTAATGCCAATACAACACCTACTTATGATTTCGTTTAATTTAGTTCAACAGGCTCTCACAGGGTGCTCATCTTCCCAGCTCACCTTTCACAACGTCTTTAAGCCTCCCTCACAAAGCGCTAAGAATATCACCGGCAGATGTGACGTCATCACATGGAGCACAATCAGATTCTTGTATATTACATTGACACACTTTCTCAAGGTGACTTTGAATGACACGCTAGCTGGGAACCAACAGTACGTCCTACATGTCGTATCTGTGTGTGAGCTGAGCCTATCCATCATCATTGTAGATTTGATTGCATTTTTCAGGCCTTTTAAGCTTAGCAGACAACGGGCAGAGTACGTATATCATGATCACAAAAAGAAGAGATTGAAAATGGTCGTTTGTTCCGCCGGAGATCTCCGCAGCGTCTAAAGGCCTCGCTCGGCGATCCGTGTCCGTTTTGAAGGAGGTTCCTCTGGACGGACGTAGCGAGAAAACCCATCAGCGCGCTGAGCCCTTCAGCACAGTTCGTAAATCACGCTCTCGCAGCTCCCCCACCTCTCTCCTCCATTTCCCCCCTCTTTTCTTTCTCCCCCCTTTTTTTTCTTACAGTTTACTATGGAATGCCAGCTCTACAGGGCGGCTGCTTTTCAATGGAGCAACTCAACTCCCATGCTTCACACTCATCCCATGTGTCTCCTATTAGCCACACTGGCCAAGAGTAGAGAGAGGAGGGGTTTGACAGAGGGACTCCAAAAGGGGGAGGGGGAGCCACACGAGGAATTTGATATGCTTTGTGCATGAGGGACTCGAATAGAATAAAACAAAGACGGGGGCGAATACACTCAAGGTAAAGGAGTGCATGGGGACGGACACACGTGGTGCACAAGTAAAAACGTAGCAAAAAAGAGATCATTTATTTCCAGATTTGTTTTTTTGCTTTCGTTCTCATCTTGTTTCACAAGTTCCGTTTAAAATAAAAATAAAGACCGACAGTCATACCATGAAAATGTAAAAAAATAATACAAATAATATGTACTGTGTGTATATATAATTATATCATTATCAACAAACAGACGACATAATAATAATAACAATACTGTTTTAAACAGAACAGAAGAGAAACGACTGGTCTCATGCATATAGAACCCTCAGGTACAAATGAGGGTGTTTTTTTTTTTCTTTTTTTTACTAAAATGAAGAACCAAAAGTTCCACCAGATCTGAGTGAGCTCTAAATCTACATGCGATGACATTAAAAAGACTCATTTACACATTCCGTCTGGTATCAAGTATTTTACACATTACTCATACTATCGCCGCCCCCATCTAATCCATACACTGTACAGAGCACAATACAAAACAGGGCTGAAGTTCAAGAACACAATGCAGAAAAAGAGTCTGGAACTTCAACAGGGTGTACTCGACGGTTTGTAAATTCCCCTGTCCAACTTTGTCTCGTCACAGTTTTTAGTGCTTTTATCTTCCTTAGTTTTTTTTTTCTCCTCCTCTGCGCCACTCCTTCTTGGCTCCTCCCTCACAGGGTCTTGTCACTCTCTTTCTTCAGGTGACTGAAAGGTTAAAGGAGAAATAAGTTAAGACTTTTACGTGCTACAATGGAACCACTAAATACCATGCTACGAAGCGTCTGTTTTTAAGATATGTGACAATATATTGCAAGCCGCTGCACAAACTAGTCGATTACATGGTGTTTTTATCGTCAGAACAATTGTATCCCAATACCAGCGTATGCCAATAGCCCCCTGTTAGCAACATCCTGTTAGAATAGATTACGTAAGGAGCTATTTCAACCCATTCTGTTAGGGAAATTAGCGCCACCTATAGGGTTGGAGTGCAACAGCATCAACTTGGCGTGTCTTGAGTTGTCATCTTTGATTGAGGTACAGTGATCCCTCGCTATTTTGCGTTTCATTTATCGAGGCTTCACTACATCACAGATTTTTTTTCCAAATTAAAAAAACATTTAAAAGTCTAAATAAAACTTCTAAATTGAGCAAATGTGTCTAACCTTTAGGACAATGTAGTATTGCTCCAAATGTTCGTTTACGTTCCTTTAAAACTCCGATTTCGCGTGTTAGCACAATCGCGAGTTAGCATAATTCTGCTAACTCGTTAGCCTGCCCAGTACTTCTTGTTGGTGACCGTACTTCGCGGATTTCACTTATCACTTTTTGGAACCAATTATCCGCGATAAACGAGGGATTACTGCATACAGTTCTCTTTGGATTTGGTTTGGATCACGTCAAGACTTGTGGAAATTTGTGTCAGGCCTTAGTTTGTGCGTAGACACAAACAGCATACCTGTAGTACTCGTCCTGGGTGAGGGAGTGGTGGTGATGGTGATGAATCCACTGCTGTTCCAGGGCCAGTCTCTGGATCTGCAGCTCTGCGCTCTGGGCCTGCTGCATGGCCTGGAGCTGATGGGCTGCCGACATTGGACCAGTGAGGGAGGATGGTTGGGGCATGTCACGGAAAGGAGCACCTGGGAGAAGTGTCCCCGAGAAGTGAAAGCATCAGTATCCCCGCCAAAATATTCTCGATAAACTTTGAGGGTTGTTTTGAGAGTAAAAAAGTGAGCGAGTACATGGACGAGGAGTCTTCTCCTCACCAAACAGCTGTTGGCGAAGCACCTCGCTGTCAGTGAGGGGGTGAGCCAGGATGGGGGTGCCTATTGTCGCTCCTGGGTAAGGAAGCCGCGCCAAAGGAGACCCTGACGCCAGCGGGTCCATCAGGGGGTGAACCCCGCCCGCCGCTAGATGCCAATGATGTAATAGGAAATAAAGGAGATATTTAATAGGAGCCAAAGAAACAGCAAACACTGAAAATAGAGGTTTTATAAAGTCAAACAAGGTAGCATAGTTAGTAGCAGTGGGTACCTGTGTCTTGTTGGTGCAGGTGAAGGTGCGAGTGGATGTGGGAATGCTGGTGATGGTGGGGCGTCACATTCAGCATCTGGACGCGACCCGCATTTTCTCCTCCGCTTCCTCCACCTGTTGCGCCTCCGTTGGCGTTGCCTCCTCCTGCTCCTGTTCCTCCCCCTCCGCTTCCTCCCCTTTCCCTCTCTCGCTCTCTCTCACGCTCCCTTTCCGCAAAGGCTGGCAATGCCGTCCTGTCCCGTTCCCTTTCTCGCTCCCTGTCCCGTTCCCGTTCTCCGCTGCGGTCCCGCTCGAAGGAAGCTGGAGACCGAGCGGGAGGTGGGTAAGACTCTGAACTGGCTGGGGCTGACGTTTGATGAGAGGACAGGGAACTAGGAAAAGAAGAATTGGGGACTGGGTGATGAATTGAGGTGGCGCTGGAGGTTGGCGGAGCGGGTGGAGGAGGGGGAGCCACTGGAGGTGCAACAGGGGCTGCAGAAGGCGGGGCAGCAAGGGGTGGTGCAGATGAAGGGTGAGAAGGGTGCGAAGGTGGTAGGAGCGATGAAGGAGGTGGATTGGGCATTGACTGCGGGGCAGAAGGGTTTGGAGGGCGAGTTACCGGGGCCAGTGGCGGATTTTGGAGGTGCGGTGGGCCGGTTGGAGCTGGAGGTGGTGTACAATAGAGTGACACCTCATTAGCTCCTGCTCCACCTCCCCCAAGGAGCAAGGAGTGGGCATGTGCATGTGCATGGGTATGGGCATTGGCGTGAGAATGAGAGTGAGCAAGGGCAAGAGCTGCAGGATCGTGAATGGACCCCGGCGGGTAGACCCGTTCATCACTCTTAAACTCAAATCCTGGCTTCATGCGATCCCGGTGAGCAGCGACCGCATGAGGAAAGCCAACTCCTCCTAACCCTGAAGACCCAATCCCACCTGGAACCGGTCCCCCTCCTACCCCAGGGTGGCCCCCGATACCTGGGTTCCCTTCCAGGCTGCCACCATACAGGAAGCCCAAGATGGCCGCAGCTGTTGCTGCATCAGTAGGTAGGTGATGTGGATGGCCGATTGCATGATTTTGGAATTGGGGAAGAAAGAACGAGGGATGGACGTGAGGATGACCATGATGAATTTGAGCGTGGTGTGCTTGGGCTCGACTTGCTGCCCCGAGGGGAGACATTGCATGAGGGCGAGCATACTCGCTAAGGGTTCTTAGAGCTGGGGTATCAGGACCAAGATAAGGACCGCCTATACCAATTCCCAGAGCACCCTGAGGGCCCCCAACTACTGCTGATGCTCCAGCCATGGATGGAAGCAGAAGAGAGTGGGGGATAGTGTGAGAGAGGCTGGGATGGAGGTGGTGTGCCGGAGGAAGGTGTGCATGTGGATGCGAGGGATGATGCTGAACGTGATGTGAAGGGTGGCCAGACGGGTTTCCCGGACAGGAGGAAGACGTTGAAGGATCGAGGATGATGGAGGGCGAAGAGGGGAAGAACAGGGAAGATCCCTGACGGGCTGCTGCATTGGCATCTTTTTGTTGCTATAAAGAAAACAAAATGCATTTGTGAATCCCTTAAATCAACTAGACATATGAGGTTTACAAGCTTACCTGTAGATGGCGATCCAGCTCCCTCTCCCTTTCTCGTTCTCTCTCTTTTTCTCTTATGTCTCTGGCACGTTGCTCAACCTCCCTCCGAGCTCTTTCTATCACATCATTCCTCTTCTTCCATAATTTGGATCCGTCCAATGGAACAAAGAGGACATCGCTGCGGGCACAGGAGTTGCCGCTACCACGGTCAAGGACTTTGTGAAACCTGGACAAGTGACACAGTGATGCAGCACTTCATTATTTTCACCACCAGAAGTCAATACCGGCAATCATTGTGATCTGTGGGACAAATAATAAAAGGAAACCCAGATAAACATGAATTCAGTGTCTCTGACATTACCTGGCTGACTGGCTAGCGTGGATGGGAATGTCTACAGGCTTAGGTTCAGGAGACGGACTTCTTAACACTGGTGGTGGACTTTCACTCTCTTCCCTTTCTTCTAGTGGCTCCTCTTTAATGACAGGTGCTGGGGGTGGACCAGAATCTGGATGGCCGTCTCCACCGGGTTGCGTTAAGCTGGGAGAAGGTGTTGTAACGCTATTCGTGAGCGGCGGAGGCCCCTTGGAGACATTCTGAGGCGATTGGGAGTTGGTATTGCTGTTAGTGGGTGTGCCACTGTTGCTATTGCTGTTAGCCAGGCTGTTGCCGCTGCTTCCGTTAGAATGGTATGTGCCACTGAAGCTTGGGTGGCTGTTCAAGGTGCCATGTAAAGGGGAAGGGCGGCATCCGGGTGAACAGCTGGATGAAACGCCAGGCCCTGAAAATGGCATGTTGGGTGCGGAGGTGGATCCAGGGGGAAAAGATGAGAATCCTGCCATCTGATTAGTAGATGGGCTTGGTAGTGGGGATACATGTGTCGGAGGAGTCTGGGAAGATGACTGGTAGAGTGGGGGGCGAACATTGGGTGCCATACCTGGTGGGAGTTGCTGGACATGAGAAGACTGGGATGGGGGCATTGGAGGTTGTGGTGGTGGTGGAGGGGGATAGGTAGCATTTGAAGGGTGTCCGTGACTGGTTGAGGAGGATGGAGAGAGAGCAGGAGATTGATTTGGACCTCCACGGCTTTGGTATATTGTAGACTCTCGCAAGTTTGGCTCCCTCTCTCTGTCTCTTGGTCCAGACTGGTAGTGGGGATGGGGAGCGTGAGGATTTTGGATCCCACCGGGCCCTGAAAACTCTCTTACCAGATTAGAAGTAACACCAGGTGGGCTGAGATAATCTCTATTAGTTCCAGCGGAGGGAGGTCTCCCTGCATTGAAGTCTTTCCCACCAGTGGGAGGATACTCTCTGTGAAAAGGGTCAGCGGCAGAGGAAGGGGTTTGTGCCTGTTCCATGGTTGGAGGAAACTCCCGACTGGCTAAATTTGAGGGGTGCGAGTGTGGGGGCAGGGAAGAATGAGATGGGTGGTTATTGGTGTTTTGGGGTGATGCCGGTGGGTCTCGGCTGAGAATGGGGTTCACAGGTAGTCCACTATTTGAATTTGGATGGTTTCCTTGAGAGATTGAGTTGTTATTTGGGTTAGAGGTTCCTCCAACTTCTCTTGTTTGGTTTCCAAACTCACCCCATCTGCCTCTGTCTTTTTCTCTGGAATGGCCCCCTCCAGCTCCGTTGGGGCCAAAGTCTCTGCTCTGGTTTTGGTTTGGCATGGAAAACTCTCTTCCTGCATCACGTTCTCTGTCTTGCTCTCTGTCACGGAAAGCTGGAACAAAGTCTTTTCTATCAGGACCAATGTTAGAAGCTCCATCTCTTCCAGAGCCTTGGAACTCCCGGTTCTGACCCACGGACATACCCGAAAACTCCCTGCCTTGGATGCTATTTGGGCCACTACCATTACCCCCACTACTAGTGTCTCTGTTGTTACCCATGGGAGCAGAAAACTCCCTGTTAAGCTCCCTCGATACACACTCACCTCTCACTCCCCTCTCCCTGTCTCCTGCAGCCGCCCTCTCTCTGTCCCCTCCCCCTCCGGCATACCTGTTAAGGTACTCCCTGTGGGGGTGAGGATGTGGATGGGGGAGGTAAGAGGAGTGAGAGGAGGAGTGTCGAGAGGAAGGAGGGTTGTAAACTGAGGGAAGTTGCTGTTGCTGCACTGGGGGCTGATGCTGGTGTGAGTGGTGGTTGCCAGGGTAACGGGTGTAGCCCCAACTCCCCTGGCAACCGGTTGCTGTGCCACCCTGCCAGCTGGGGGAGCTGTAATGATGGGGGTGGGTGTTGGTTTGGGGTTGTGATTGAGATTGTGGCTGAGGCCCAGTCTGTAGCAGGGAAGGAGGCGTGGACTGGGCCTTGTCCAGGTGCTTTTCTGCCTTTTCCATTTTGTCTCTTTCTATTTTAACCTCGGGGGGAAGGTTTTGTCCCCCAAGCTCCAGTGGTTTTAGAGCAGGTGGAGGAGGAAGAGGTGGGGGCAAAGAGTGTGGAATGCCGGGGCTGTTATGGGAAAAATCTCCACCTGCGGCAGATGTCTTTGTCACACATTGTGTGTTGGCTTTGGAATTGACTCTGTTGCCACTCGGCACCGCATCGGTGCCTGTTGGTCCACCGTACTCCACTTTAGACATGAGTTTGGAGTCCAGGGAGAAATACGACTTCCTCCCACCATTGCTGTCATTTGAAGAATCTCTAGCGCCACGAACTGAGGAATTGAGACCAGAGGAGGGGCAAGGATGGATAGGCTTAAGTGTACAGTCCTCAATTCGTGCATCTGTATCCGTCTTTTGTTCGTCTCCGCAGGGATCCTCCCCTCTCCGCTCCCGTATTGCCCTTCTGTCCTCTGCGGAGATGCTTCCTGCTCCTCCATCTTTGTTTTTCTCCCGTTCCCTCTCTCCTTGCTTTGGTGAGTCTGGGCCCTCGGAATCAGAGTCGAGGCTACCCAGGGGGGAAGCGGAGAGACTCGGGGATGAGGAACGATTGTCCTGGTCGATGTCCCGCCCGCTGCTCAAACTGCTGCTGCTATTGGCCAGACTCCCCACAACTGAACTCCTGCTGCCCTGGGATTGGCCGTCCTCATTGTCACTCTCACGGGATTGGCTGGCCGCAGAGGTAGGAGGCGGGACAGCCGAGGGAGCCAAGATGTCAGTGGCGTGTGTTGATGTTGGAGGGTTTGGGGTGGCTGCCGAATCCTGACAAGAAAAGATCAATTGTGGATCAAGTAAAAAAAAAATATATATCAGTGTTGTGAAAGGATCTATTGCCAGAGCATATTTCTTCATGGCAAAAATATCTCCCCGTTGGTCAGGCACATGAATTATTTCCAGCTTCATAAAACAGGCTGATGAAAGACAAACCTGAACTTTCTGCCTTTTTGCAGGAGACACGAGTTCCTCCCCCTCGCTCTCTGATGAATCATGGCCTTGTGATCTGCGACTGAAGCGATTCCCGGCCAGTTCCTCACCGCCACCTCTTGGCTACAACGATACCATACTTTGAATTCTTCCATTACACGTTCTGACCTCTTTCATGCACACACCGATGCCTAAACATCAAACTTGCTTCATCGCACTCGTCCAAGGTCTAAATACACGATAGAACAACACCAACCTGGTCTGTAGCGATGCGCACACGACATGAACTTGAAAACAAAGAGGCTGCGTACCGTTTGTCTATCGTTGCGCTCGGGGCGTGTTGGGCTCGCATGCGGGCGTCGACCCCTCCTCTCCTCGCTCGCTCCCCGCCGCCGCCCACTGCGCATGGGCACCTGCAAGGCCAGGACAAGGTGTTGAAACGGGGTCTAGCCAAGGCCAGTACTCCAATACTGAACTCGTTAAGTAAATAGTTCCCAGCGCCTCGTGCATACCGATTCTTTGTGCGTCCGTGTTTTCATGATTTCTTCCTTACAGCGTCCATTTTACCACACAAGCCATTACTTGGACTGAATAGGTTGATTCTGCAGTTGCTTACTCTCTCAAGTGACAGGCCACGGGGAAAGCTGAAAAGGATGGTAAACAAAGAAGGCCTTATAGAGTCTCTTTGGGCTCAAATGTACGATTTTAAAGACATGAAACACATATAGAATCACAAAGGGATGTCGTGGTCATTCGCAAAATAGAATTGCACACCATTCGTGCAAATTAGAACTTGCGGCATTGTGTTGAAACATGTAATTTACAACTGCAAAAGCCTTGTTTGAATTCCCAGCATGTCTCACTCCACACCAACGCCGCTGCTTTTCACCGCTGCGGCCAAAAAACCTACTGGCACACATTGACGACTCTTTTTTTTGGCCACTTGATATTAGGCGTGCATGCGCTTTGGTCACCCTGTCCGGCAACTGGAAGCCACTCCCCCTTGCGCCCCACTGTCTATTTCACCACCACATCTCTAACCCTCAGCCACTTGTGGTTAACCTACATGACCTGGTTATTACTGGCAAGCATCGCATGCTCATTTCTCGCTGTGAGAATGTGAGCAAAAAAAAGATGGCCGGATCCATTCATTCATGCCACGGTGAAAAACGGCCGATGTGTTTTGAATGAGGGATATAAATAGTGTGCCCTGCCAGATGGGGAAACTGTCATTTTTAGCAGGCGTGCGTGTGTACAAACACCGGCCGCAGCGGCGGCAGCGCTACACATGACTGTGCATTAATTATTAGTGCATGCTGCAGTGACTAAGTCGATGAGAGCCACACAATCCAAAAAGATGGGGCGCATACACACGTGTTTATGGCCCCACTTTACACTAATAAGGACAGATGCAGGATACAGGTGGCAGCTGGCTGCACTGACATGGGTCACACTGGTCATGAACTTGCAAAAAAAAAAAAAAAACAGTAATGAGCCCACTGCAGTGTAATTGATACACATGCGTGCAAAGGCAGCTCCGTGCAGACGCCAGGAGCACCTCATGTATGGATGAGAGGAAAGGGAATGGCGGAATGATTGCATCTAGCACCGGCTACCCCTCTTCTTTCTCTCTCTCTTTTTTTTTTGTTGCTTTGGTTTGCTTTGCAGGAATGTGGCCGTCATCTTGAACGCAGCACTGGGGTGACAATAAGGCACAATGAAAAAAAAAAAACGGGGGGGGGGTAATGATGGTGGTGAAGATTCCAAAACACACAGCATAAGCATGCATTATATTGCACCCCCATGCCCCCCACCACCTCCCCTCCCCTTAATTGTGCTTACCTTTAATATCCAGCGATGCGTGCTGCTGCCGCCGCTGCTGCTCTCACTCCCCCTTTTTCCTTCCTCGCCCTCCTTTTTGTCGTCTTTTCTCGCAACGCGCGCCGCCTCATGTTGCACACACACATATACACACGCGCGCGCACACACAAAGCAGCAGCAGCAACCGGGCAATAGCAAAAATGCGGCTGAAATCTTCACGGTCGCGGCGTGGAAAAAACTGAACTGTACAAATTGATGCGTATGTGCGCTCGCCTCTTCCCCCACCCCCTTTTTTTTTTGCCTTGGCCCCCCTCCTCGTCCCCACCTACCCCCCTCTTCCTCCAAGACGACTTTTTATATAGATTTTATATACCGCTGCCTGACTCTTTGCGAGGCAATGGAGAGAGTGATGAGAAAAGGAGAGAAAGGAAGGCGTGATTTGAATAAGGAGAGTGGGAAGAAAGGGGGAGACGTAAAGGAGCAGAAAGAGGGAGCAGTCACCTTAACAGTCGACTAAATATTTATATTTGGTTTGCAAGCAATAAAATAGTGATTGTTTGTTTGTTTTCCTCTATGATTTTTGTTCATGGTCGTCTGTCCTGCAGCTGTCTGTCTGGGTGAAGCTTGTGTCCAGCCAAGCGGCTCTGCAGACCTCCTCTTTCTCCTCCCTCTCCCTCTCTCTCCTTCACGCAGCCCCCTGTCCCGTCTCCTATTGTGTGGTAACCATAGCAACCCGGCCGGAGACTGTGCCCAGTGCGCCTGCGTGGCTCTATAAGCTCCCAAATTCCCCTCCCCAACCTCACAACAGTCGTCGTCGTCACGGAGCAGCCAACAGCCACGGACGCTCACGCGCGCACGTTTCACAAAGCAGAGCACTCGGGCTCCTCCTGTGGTTCGCTTTGTGGAATTGCAAGTGACGTCTCCGGTTGCACGTTGTCGGCCAAAATATAAGGTACAGCTGCATAGAGACAATGAGATCCAATACAAAAGTGCACAGTGCCATGACAAAAGTACACATACACTTTAACAGTATGTTTTTTTTGGTTTCTTTTCAGATTAACGTGACACATTATGAGGGCCCAAGACGAAAGCCGCAAAACCACAACAGAGAATTGAACGCCAGAGACTGCAAGATTTACTGTAAGTGACATTAGATGATAAAATTGCACCATTACTTCACAGTTAGGAGAAAAAAGTCAGTGTTATACAAATAAACTTTTATACAGTGGAAAAATATTTATTTTAAAAAAATGAGTGAAAGTAGTTTGCCTTTGTGAACATTTTATTGTGGTCATCTGTGATAATACACACAAGTAGTTGAATCATCTGCTTATTGTTGCGGTTGTAGGCTGCGGTGATGTACAAGTGCACAGTGACATAGCAACAACTGTTTCTCATATTTTGGTAACCTTAACTCGCTACAAGAAAGGGACAAAAATATTTGTAAAGCCTGCTGGATAAAGCAGTTGCACTGACTCATTAGAATTTGCAGGAGGTCAATGTACATTTACATTAAAACAACAAAAAACTATAGAGATGTGAGGATGGACTCACCATGTACCCATCTTACTTTTTTGCCACAATTAGTCACAAACATAACTTTGTTTAAAGCTGCTTCGCATTCACGATAGGAAAGTCAGGGAAGATGACAAAAACACACTAAAGGACAAAAATCATTCACAGTTGAGAGAACTTAGTGACGGGAGGTCAGTGCAGGGGGATGCTCGCATCAAATTCAGCCACATAATGGCAAAGCCCGGGATCAATGTTGCCCAACAGAGCATTTCTCGCAACGATTGCCGACGTCAGCGCCGGGTGCTCAGAGTGCGCTGGGATTGCGAAAGTTGTGTCCGGCAAAGCGAGCCTGCTCACCCAACTCTTCCTCAATCCTGAAGGTGATGGAGGGTAGGCAAATCATGGACAACAAATGCACAAATTAGAGACAATTTGTTACGTTCCATCAATGACAATTTGGATACGCACCTCATGAGCTGATTGTACTTGGCCAAACGTTCCGAGCGACAGGGGGCTCCGGTTTTAATCTGAGAAGAGACAGAAATGTATTATTTATTAATTACAATCGAATAGTGTTTTAGTGAAAGTTGAAGTCACTATCATTTTCTCCGATGCATGGAAAAACAACTGCAAAGTCAAAGCTGGAAAAACACGTGCCCTTTGAGAAACTCATGACAAATTCCCGATACTTAAGACAGTGAAAATCAGATTATAAAGCCCCAGTAATAGTATTTGTTCTTCACGGAGGATAAAGAATGTATGCCTGTGATATTATTATTATTTGATGATCTGTGATGTGATGAGTGCTTCTCACCTGTCCAGTGCAGAGACCCACCACCAAGTCCGCTATGAAGGTGTCCTCGGTCTCACCCGAGCGATGGCTCACCATCACGCCCCAGCCGTTCTCCTGAGCTAGTTTACAACTGAAAGAGAACAAGATGGCGTCCAGCACATTCACGCCTGAGAGTTGCGTGCCAAGCGTAGGATCAACTCACGCCTTGATGGCCTCCGTAATAGAGCCGATCTGGTTGACTTTAAGCAGCAGGCAGTTGCAGGCCTTGTCGTCCACGGCACGTTGGATCCGACGCGGGTTGGTGACGGTCAGATCATCCCCAACCACCTGTAGGTATAAGAAATATACTAGATAACCTTGTTCAAATGTCTCTGCTATGGGGTGAACACAAAAGCCTACGTAGAACAGCTCAACTTTATTTGATATTAAATCCTGTCTTTGAGTGTCTTATACCTGAATTCCCACCGAGGCAGTGAACTGAGTCCAAGCTGGCCAGTCATCCTGGTCGAAAGGGTCTTCGATGGAAACAACTGCGGGGAAAGCAGCACATTGCACGCCTTGAAGCTGAGCGCTCTACGAGTCATTTACACCGTGGCGTTCCACGCGGTTGCACATGCCATTACGAGGCCAAAGAGCCACATCCTCGCCTGCCAAATGAGCACCGCAGCATGTAATTAAAAGCTCTTTAACAGGACTAATTGTGGAGGCTTGACGAGGCAACAAGCTTAGTTGTGCTTCCTTTTTTTTTTTGGTCTCCAAGGTGACAGAGGAAACGAGACCGTGGCTGGCCGAGGATGAGGATGAGCCACGTAATGAGGGAGTACCAGAAGCCACGGACCTGGGTAGTTGTTGATGAAGCCTTGGTAGATGGCAGCGAGCTCCTCGCCGCTGATGTTGCGCGCGGCGTTGGGCGGGGATTTGAAGTCCAGGTCGTAATTGCCCTCCATGAAAAATTCGGAGGCGGCCACGTCCATGCCGATGACCACTTTGTCAGTGAAGCCTGCCTTCTCGATGGCTGTCTTGATCAGCTCCAATGCTGCAGGAAGGTCAGGTCAAGTTGTTATCAATAAGAACCAACAAGTGGGACAATTTGAAGTATAAGCAACATTTTAAGGGAAAATATGATGAAACATGACTTTTTCTGAGACTTTGTTCTGTTTTTGTGCCATGACAAATCTAAAAGTATTGCTTAGGCGCCCACTTGGTTGAAGTGGGTTGAGGAACTTCAATAATTGCTTTGCTGCCCTCTTGTGGCATCTATGGGCAATTACTACTGTATATAACCCTTTTGGGAGGGGCTCCAATTACTCAAAGATTTTTGCTCTTCATGGAAGGGTTATCTCGATCCCACTGTATTGAACACTGTATTGGTTAATTAGTCTATCAATGGGATTTTTTTTTGTTCTTCGCAGCGAAGCCTCTAAAGACAAATCCACCATAAATGTCATAATTCGGATGCTTCAAAAATCAAAGGAAAGTCTTAATGGTGAGTAGTTTTACTTTGAGTTGTTTGACAGAACTAAAGCCTGAATTCAAATCGGTTTTTTGATCTTTCTGCCTTCTCACCTTCACTGTTCTCCTGGATGTTGGGTGCGAATCCCCCTTCGTCGCCCACATTTGTTGCATCTTGACCGTATTTCTCCTTGATCACGCCCCGCAGCGTCTGGTACAGCTCCGCCCCCACGCGCAAGGCCTCACGGAATGACTCCGCCCCTACGGGCAGTACCATAAACTCCTGCATAGCGAGCCTATTCCCGGCATGAGACCCCCCGTTGATCACATTAAAGGCCTGAAAGTGAAGAGACGGGATTTCAACGAGGCATTTTGTTGCTAGCTACCATTATCGAAACAGGAGTCCCAGACTCACAGGTACCGGGAGAACCAGGTCTCGGTTTCCCGCCAGATCGGCGATGTGACGGTAGAGGGGCGTGTCTTTCTCCGCCGCTCCGGCCTTGCATATGGCCAGTGAGACACCCAGAATAGCGTTAGCCCCAAACTTAGCTGCAAAGAAGCAACGGAAGCGTTGAGTATTCACTTAAACGTCGGACGAATGAGAACCAAAAGCCTACATTTGTTTTCGGTGCCGTCCATTTCGATCATCAAATTGTCCAGTTTCTCTTGCTCCAGCACGCTGATCCCCTAAAACACACAGTAGGGGCCACAACATCCCCATCAAACAGCGAAGACAAACGTCAACAAAGTACTACTCCAGTTCTACTCACTGACTCAATGAGGGCCGGTCCAAGCGTGTCATTAATATGACCGACTGCTTTGGTGACGCCTAAGACACAAGCGCAAGATAATTTTTCGCTTTCCAGTCGAAAACGTTTTGTGGACTGGTTATTTTATCTCAAAAGAGGCTTTAGAGGTCATATGTGCTTGTCCTGGGAAATTCTACGCTATGCTATGTTGCTATGCTATGATCAATCTGTCCTCTATGACCTATGGTGTAAAATGTTTTCCCTTCTCTTCTTAACCCAAAATATTATAAACATCTCTCAGCATGATGTAGTACAAAATGGACACCATTGCACTCTCCATTGCTATTAGGGTAGCATTATTATTTACTCTGGAGTATCTTACGATCTACCTTTGCCCTTGTAGCGAGTTTTGTCACCATCTCGGAGTTCCAGAGCCTCGTAAATGCCGGTGGAGGCGCCGCTCGGCACCGCGGCCCTGAACAGACCTGGATTGGGGACAAAATGGTGAGCTAAATGTGGTTTGGGGGTTTCATTCAAGGTTGTTTTTTACGACGAGACTCGTCTTATACATAATTCTAGAGCTATTATTAAAAAAGGAGTCAACCTTGGACATCCAAATACATTTCTAATAACCTTTATTGGTATGAAGATCCACTTCCACTGTTGGGTTTCCCCGGGAGTCCAGGATCTCCCTGGCAACAATATTCACTATGGACATCCTGTAAAGATCCAAACAAATTGCACCAAATTCACGCTTTTGATTTTAGCGAGCAGATTCTTGGCAATGGCACATCTGATTCCCTGCAGGAGAAGACGCCTGGCATAAAAGCAACGCTGCAGTCTCAAGTGTGAATCCACTCGTTATGGCTGAATTGTCACCATCGTGACGGAGGGAGAAGATGGAGGCAAACGGGGAAATTCTTACCTGCAGCCTGTTTGATACCCGGCAGAGGAAGCGAAAGGATGTGCGGCGGCGATGAGTGGAAGGAGGGAAATGGGAGACGAGGAGGAGGGCGAGTACTATGCACACACTGGTAAGAGGAGGGGGAGGGGCTGATGAGTCACGAGAGGTGGCACAGTGTGTGTGTGTTTGGGAGGAATGGTGTATCAAAGATGGGGATAGAGTGGAAGATCAGGGGGTCGAGGATGCTTGACTTGGCTGCCATTCGTTGTGCGTGTGGCGTCCATTTCAGCCTCAGACGCTTGAGGATGATGTGTAGCTAGAAACCGAGCATCTGTTCACATTCCTATGTCGCGGCTTCAAAGTCGACTGTGATCTTACAAAGGGAAAGGAGAAGACAGGTAGACGGGTGATGATGCCCAAAGGGACGACATGCTTTTAAAAATAGTGGTGGTTGTCATTGGGAGGCAAGCGCAGTGGGGGAGACGAGGGCTCTCATTGGCTGGGCCGCGAGTGCCATCTGTGACGTTACGTGCTGTTGGTGAGCGGTGTCCGCACGACGGCCACGCGGGAGCAATAGGAGGCAAAACCTTTGAACAAATGTCTATCGGATACATTTAAAGGCAAACAAAACCAACATGTAATAGAGGAGACCCAGCCTGTTATCTAGCAATGTTTTATTAACTTCATCTAGCTAGTTTAGTCAACAGTATACAATTCATTTCACAGACACATTTGTGTGTCTCCACAAACATAAAACGAACTGTACAGCAGATGCACTTAATACTTGGAGCACTTTTAATGGGCAAAAACACACACATCAAATCTCGGGGAGGAAGCCAGGGCGTTTTATACAAGGGTGGGAGTGTGCAGAGGGAGGATTCATTCTAAGACTATCAACTGTGTGTGGATGGGGTCGAAGGGATAGGGGGGTTGTTTTTTTTAAATTGTTTGTTTAGGGCATGTTATGTGTTTATGTATCGACAGTCCGGTCGACTCAAACATCAACAAGGAAGTTGGAACGATCCTCAGCTTGGTTCACAGCATCCGTGGAGAGATTCCTCCGCTCCCCCCGGTCGGCTCAAAGTTTTAGGTGGGACTCCTGTGGGGAAAGATGGTAGGTTATCCAGTTCCTATTTTGACTTAAGCCACAAGAGGAACCCGCGAGTAAGGTTATGCAAAGACCGTACCTTTCACCAGTCGTAACGCGGGCGGGACTGGGGCGGGTGGTGTCGGGGGGAGTCATGCCGGTGTCCCGGCGGGGTCGGGGAGCTGGGTGGCGCGGTAAGAGCTAGCTGCTGCCCCCCTGCCCGTCGGTCTCGACTGTAGTCCAGCGCCCGGGCGCTGGGGGGAGCGAATCGCCCCGTCTGAGTCCTCCACTCGGTGTCGAACGCTTCGGCTTCGGCTGACGGACAGAAAGGGTCGCTTCTTAAACCATTGTTTCCTTTTAGCCCTATTCTCCACACTCCCGCGGCTTACCCTCGTCCAGGTTTATGAAGTCCTGCCGTTCCTCGCGGTCTCCCGTGCGGCGGTTCCGCGAGCGCTCCATGATATGTGCGCGTTCGCCGATGTGGTGGCCGATGGCCAGACGCTCCACTCCGCTTTCACTGTCTCGCATGGACTGACGGGTCTCGCGGATCTGCAACCAGTCGCGTGGCGTTTATCAAACCGGTTGATGCATTGACACGCTGGTGTCAAACTCAAGGCCCTTGGGCCAAATCCGGCTCTCCGGGTCATTTAATGTGGCCCATACTACAATTTTTCACAACAGTGCGATTTAACTATGATTTAGCCCAGGATGACCTAAGTTTGACACCCCTGCATATATGTGGAACACCACGACTGGGTTTGTTATAAGGAAAGTACTGTACTCACCCCTCTTGGACCATGTCTTGTTTGATGAGTTTGCTGGTACACCGTAGGTGCCCCGGCGTCCGTGGAAGAGTAGGAGATCACTGTTGAAGAGGAGAAGGTCTGGCAGTTGGGCGATCCAGAAAACCTGTCCTGGAAGAGAATAAGTCAATCTATTACTTACAAGATTCCTATATTTACCAAGGTAGGTAAATACATTTTGAATAGGGGGAGAGAGGGTGTCCCAATCACTTCTTTTTTTTTTTTTTTTTTACTGCGACGGTATGGCCGCAGGGTGTTTTTTGCGCTTTATTGAGCAGCATTTTTGCAATTAGCATCGTTTTTTTTTTTTCCCCTTCCCAGCGCAGTCATAATATTTAAAAAGAATAACCATGTTTTCCATCATTTCCCCCATCATGCCAAACATGTCCATGAACCCTCCACCCTGCAAACAGAGAGAACACTATGAGTCAGGCGCGTCTTGAGCACAGCCATCTTAAAACAAGGAAACAATTGTGAGGTATCGTTTCATAATCTATTTTTACTGGTTCACTTGAAAGAATAAAGCGACTAAGATATTTGAGATACTCACCATTCCCATCATGCCAAATGGGGTCAGTGCACCAGCCTGGAAAATGGTGCATGGCAAATGTAAGCGGAAGAACTCAAAATACAAACGTACCGCAGACATTCTTGTTCCATTACCTGTCGTCGTGGCGGTTGAATTTGTGGCACCAGTGCAAAAGGGTCCATGCCGAACGGTCCAAACATGCTCCTCATCTGCTGCCTGTGAGCGGCAAAAGGATCCCTGCGAGGCAAAATTTCATTTTCATTGTGTAATTGGGTAAAATACAAGACAAAAGTAACGCTTTAGCTATGGAATGACAGTATGCTCTAGTGAACGTAGACTTACTTACACTTTTTTTTTATAAATCTGATTCATTGACTAAATAACCGACAGATTAATCGACTGTTTAGCTAGATAATGCACCGCATGCAAATGAAGATAATCTGAGAGCATGTCATTATTCTCGGCATGGAAAAAGTTTATCCATTCAGCTCCCAATAATAATGAACAGATATTAGATTATGACTCGTACATTTTATATACTGGCTGTGACATACTATCATCGAATGAGATATGGATTGAACTTGACCTTTAGTGATATATGGGGGTTGCACTCGATTCTCACTTGAGAATCACGTATCTTATCCTGATTTATATTTAACGAGCATGACGTGCCAACGCTGTCATGCAGAAAAACACCTGTGAATCAAGGCTGTTGCATCACCGATCACTCACGTTCTTCGGGAGACACTTTCAACGTGCTGTTGTCTCGCAATGTACGTGAAATTTTAAGTAATCGTGAATGCAAAGTGATGTTTTAGAGCTCTTAGTAACTCATGTCTGGTGCAACACACCGACTAGGCCAGGGGACGAGTAACCTGCCTCCGAGCAGACCGAGAAAGGCACGGGATGTAGTCCAAAACGAAGCTCTGAATGCGATCGGTGTTTTTACACTGCAATTTTGGTGTGTTGACTCACAGCATGTAGGGGTCGTCATCGACGTCATTCAGGAATCGAAACATGTTCGACGCTGGTGATGCAACTCAGCTGGCTGCTAATAGCCAGCTAGCTAGCTAGCGAGGTAAACAGACGTTGTTTTCCACGAACAATCACACGATGGACTCGAGCCTCCCCTCCCAGATCAAAATGAGGGTAATGCTGTTGTCCGAAATACTTTAGGTGAGGCAAAGCGGAAAACTGATTCGCTGTAAAGCCGGGATGGCAGATTCCAGAAGCCCGAACAAAACATGAGAAACGGAAGTCAGATTTTGACAAAGAGAAGGCAAATTAGTTTACAGAGCGCTTATGCAGACCATCACTACTTCCGGGTATAGATTTATCAAAGCAAAAGTATGAATGAAAACCACGACGATATTCAAGATTCAAGACTTTTTTATTCGCCATGTTTGAGCGTGCCAAACAAGGAATTTGACTTCGGTAAAACACACCCTCTGTTCAACATTTAGGTGACTAACAACACTTAATGCATCTCAATGTACAGTATCTTAACAAGTCATATTTATATAAACCCACTATAGTCACAGAAATAATAATGCAGAGTCACAACTTTCAAATAAAATGATAAATAAAATCACTTTCACCACATTCTGTATTTTATTTTTATAGTCTCTTGTGTGACTGCTTCCTCTGAGTGGCGCTGTTTCATCTCCGGACGTGGTTGCGGCAAGTCTCTAGTGCGCCTGCGCTCAAAGTCTCGCCCCTCAAACCCGGATGTAACCAACGCCTAACCTGTCGGAAGGAAAAAAACGGTGAGTAGAGTAGAAAAATCCGCTTTGAACGGCAAAATTCGTGTTCTTTCCTCAAGTGGACTCGCGCAGTAGAACATTTGGAACATTTGCGAGTCACACCGAGTGGAAAAGTGAGTAAATTCGAGCGTCTGCTGAGTCGCTGCCACCGAGCTGTACGTGCGTGTAATGTTGGCTAGCATCAATCTGCTTTTATGCACTTGTCACGTTTAGCACATTTTTGGCATATTTATGAACGTTTATCTTTATTTCGTAGCGCGAGATAACACTTTGAAGCGACGAATGTGACTTGATGTAGTAAATACCTTTTTTTGTTTTGTACTTTCGCCTCGCCCGTGTCTTTGTGACCTTTTACTTCCACCCCTTTGAGGCTTAGGCTATTTATATAAGCAGGCTTTTATGATATAATTGCCGAAATAACAGCATGGGGTGATTATTGCGTTGTTTTAATTGGATGTTTTAAATGTGGCCTGTGCGGAAGTGAACCGCTGTCGTCAATTTTTTTGCCCTTGTACATGTATTAACAAGTCTGGCACGACGAGCCTCAAATCAGTTCCAAACAAACGCTTTGAGCAGGAGGGGACACACACACACACACACACACACACACACACACACACACACACACACACACACACACACACACACACACACACACACACACACACAATTGCCTCATAAATGATAACGTTCACCCGCAATTAAGTTTCAGAGAAGTCCCTAATACGAAATCTGTATGACAATTTATACCTTTAAACTCACTTCGACATTTATTTCATGCTTGGACACTAGGATAATGTGGCAAGCAAGTGTGAGGTTTCTCAGAAAGGAAGAGCTTAATTTTCTATTATGTATGGACTTAAAAGCCGCACGCAATAAAACAGCAACCCTTACTCAATCTTCCTTCCTGTTTTGCCTTCATCTTAAGAAGGCGTATCTGGTGGCATTATAATTATGTGTGTAGGCAGCAAATTACCAGTGGGCTATATTTGTACTGTCTATTTTCCCCCAAAGTGTCAAAACCTAATAAAGTTTGGGATTACGATCTTCAGTGTTCTAGATTGAAAATTTTTTTTCAACTTCTTGTCTTGCTCAGGTCATAAGAAAATGTCATGTGGCAACTGCTCTCATATAATATTTGATCATTTCTTTCTTTTGTGTCATTAGATGCAGACTATAAAATGTGTAGTTGTCGGGGATGGTGCGGTAGGAAAGACCTGCTTACTCATCTCCTACACGACCAACAAGTTCCCCTCAGAATATGTGCCTACGGTAAGATTAGCTTTTCTAGGAAATTAAATTTTCGTATATCTTTGTTTGAGGGGAAATGAGCAATCAACTTTTTTTTTTTTTTACTGTGCAAGGTTTTTGACAACTATGCAGTGACTGTGATGATCGGGGGTGAGCCTTACACACTAGGCCTTTTTGACACAGCAGGTAAGGAATTTTAACTCCATTTTCACTCGCTGACCACATTACAAAAGCATCCTTGTTTTTCCCGTGCGCTCAGGTCAGGAGGACTATGACAGGCTCCGTCCTCTCAGCTACCCACAGACAGACGTGTTCCTTGTCTGCTTCTCTGTCGTGTCCCCATCCTCATTTGAAAATGTCAAGGAGAAGGTCAGTTATTAGAATTCAACTTTGACTTCATGGTGAACTATGCCATCATAATTATTCTGTCCAACCTATTTAGTAATTTTGACATATTCCTGAGGATCAAATTTAATATGTCGACCCAATCCCTCTTCAGTGGGTTCCCGAGATTTCCCACCACTGCCCACGCACGCCTTTCTTGCTGGTGGGAACTCAGGTGGACCTGCGGGAGGACAGCAACACCATTGAGAAGCTGGCCAAGAACAAACAGCGCCCCCTGTACCCTGAGAGCGCCGAGAAGCTGGGCCGGGAACTCAGAGCCGTTAAATACGTTGAGTGCTCTGCTCTCACACAGGTATGACGCGCCGCTTGCTCACCTAAACCAGGCTCGTGCTATGTTAGCTAGAGAGCACAAGTTGCAAACACACTGGAACTCTGAGACATTTTCATGGACAGGAAGATGTTTGCATAGCAATGCTCTTGCAAGAAGCGTTTAATTGGGATCTCCAGACAGACAGCATCCGCATGTGACGCCTACTCGCTTTTGTTTTGTCAACCAGCGAGGCCTCAAGAACGTGTTTGACGAGGCCATCCTGGCCGCCTTGGAGCCCCCCGAGACCAAAACCAAGAGGAAGTGCGTCCTGCTATAGACGAGCGGCAGTCAGAGACCAAACGGTATACGAGAAAACATTGTGGTGGGGAGGGGGGTGGGGGGAAACATCGAGTTCAGTGGCCAATTAGGACAATGGGGAAGGTACAAAGAGACTTAAAAGGGGGTTGTGCTGTGTGTGCCTTCAAAAATAAATAGTTGAACGAAGCAAAGGGAGTGAAAGGTCAGTGTGCAGTACAGCAAACGCGAGTAGCACGACTCGTCTTCTCATCAGTGAAACCTTTTCAATAGTCTCGTTCTCCACAAATGGGGCAGGAACCCTTCACCTCCCTTAAAAGAGAGTTTTTTTTGCGATGACGTCATTTGCTTTTGACTCATCTGGCCTTCTGGGGCTTTTCCTCAATTTGATGGAGTGAAAAAGACAAAAAAAAGTAATTTGTAGTAAACTTTGGTTATGATGTAAATGGGCAACTGAAATCAAAAGTGGTACTCTCAAATCTTTTCTGACTGATTTGAATGACGAGCAAACGAGATTTATTTCGTACACTCCAAAGGCGGTGCTCCGTAAGCGCTTCTTCCTTCAAAACACTCGGTGATTAGCGGGGAGGCCATTTTCATTTTTTTTCCCTGATGCGGGTGACTTAAAGAACTTATATTTTATTCCTTCTTTTGTGTATATTGCATTGATTTTATGTGACTTTATTTTGGGACCTTTTTAGCAGTCATTTCTTTTCCATTTTGAAACTTGGTTTTATTTGTGTGTTTGTGACATCACTAGACTACCAACAGGGTGATTGTTAATGCAAAACGACAAAAATTAAGCTGTAATCTTTTGCATCCATCTCAATCTTGACCGATTAAGATGTTAACCTTTGCTAGTAAATTGGTGGGAATTTGTAATCACACAATATTTGTAATAAAATGGTTTAACGGACAGCATTTAGCAAAGTTCATTTGTTGCGCAATCCAACCCCAAACTTCCAAGATGTGTCTGAAAACGTGAGCTCTTCAAAGAACCACTTCACAATGTAGTGGGACAAAACTACTGCTTTTTATTAGACGACACAAGCAAAGCTAAAAGCGCTGCGAGTGCGCGCACAAGCTCGACCCATGCAAGGCGAGGGAGCGAAATGCAAGACAGACGGAGACCAATGTCAGTAGAAGTTTTAAACGTGTCTGCTGGAGGCCAAAGTGCAGCGAGGTCTCCACTGTGCAATAAATAAATGGCGACGGAAAGGACGTGAACACAGTGAATGCAACTAAGTGCTGTAACGTTTCCGTTAGTGCCGCTTACAGTCAGCTTTGAAAGCCTTGTCGGTTCAGTAGGAGATGATTAGATGGTGCTTTTTTGGGCCGTTATAATAAAGTGAACATGTATTTCATATCATTGTGAAGACTTGTACTGTATACGCTTTGTCGTCACTGGTAGGACTTTTTTTTTCTTTTTCTGGCAACTTTGCTATACTTGCAGGATAACTACATGTAAGGCAAAACTGCATGTCATGGTTCTCGTACTACGAATGAAGAGCTAGATGTGAATAGAAGTTTGAGACCCTTGTAGCGTTAGTAGCATGTCGTCATTTAGTTTTTGTACTAGAATGCCAAGGTTGTCTTCCTAGTGTGCAGTTATATGGTAGTGAAAGAAAGAGAAATCATTACTAAGACGGCCATTGTCCCCGAACGCTGACTTGTCCAACTATTGCGTTACTAGTGCTGGCAGAAAAGTCGTACATGAATGTCCAGGATATCAAATAAATGCGCCAACGTGCATGCACGTCTGTGCTTGTCGTTTTCAGTATTATAAACGCGTAATGAGTAACGATGTTTGGTAACCCAGTTTGGGCTTTAATTAGGCTTGAGGGCCGACTTGAACGCGAGAATTCAGAGCGGCCTCACTGCTTCGTTGTAAAAAGTTAAGAGATAAATGTGTCATTGGTGGTGAAATAGTCCTATCCTCATCCCGTGGTTGAGGAGTGTCTGGTCTGTGATTGGGGGTCTCTCTTCTAAGGTGTTAGGTTTATTTTAATCGGAACGATGATCAGGGGGCAGTAGGGATGGCTTCAAATTTTGCAGGTGTGAATGGTGACAGTGTTCTTGCACTGCTGGCAGCGGACCGAGCAGCACCAGGAGAACTTGCAGGAGCAGCGCTGAACCACTTCGGCACGGCCCGCTCTGTAACCCGGCCCACAGCACACCAGCTCGCAGCCGTCCGGTGCCAACCGTGACGTTCCTTGGGTCGGAAGGGGGCAGAAGTCAGATTTTGGTTTTGATAATCAGGATTTTCATCCTGAGAATGAGTAGCTGTGGATTTGCGGTTCCATATTCTGGGTCGAGAAACCCGCAATAAATAGGTTCGTTGGATTTCAGTTTTTCATTTGTGGGGAAAATAAACCCTCACCATTGCATCTCCTGCCTGCGGTCCCAGGGATGCCGTTGTCAGGGTCCAGGTGGCAGAAGTCTGGGGACGGTGCGAGGTACACCAAGTCTCTGGCAGCGGGGGGTTTCACCTGGGGGTCGCGAGGGAGCAGAGCGGTCCTGGATCCGATGCGAGTCAAACGGACCTACCGGAGGAATCGGGGTCATTCTTTTTTCTATTTCCAACCAAACCTCAAAAATGGAAGAACATCTGATAGGTCAAATGAACATTCTTGATCAGTTCAACATGGAGTGATTCACCGTGTGAATTTGATGTACTGATGTGTGACCATGCGCACCTCTGTGGCTCCGTCGAAGCGTTCCTTGAGCACGATTCCGACGCGCCGGAATGGCGGCATGACTTTCCAGCAAGTCCTCAGCTCGCAGGAGCCAGACACGCCGTGACACTTGCACTCCACCTGCATGTTGTGAAGGATGGCCTGAAGACAGGAAACGTTGAAAATGAACACTGGATCTTGGGGGCAAATAAAACGGAAGAAATGATGAGCAACCTTTCGACCAGCCTCGTTGTTGTGAAGGTTCATCAGCGGTCGGCCGGCCGACAGGCCCCGGGCTCGTTCCGGTTCATCTACAAAAGTTTGGGAAAAGGCGACGCCGTAGGAGAGGTTGTCACTGCAGCCTGACCACTGGAAGCCTGTGATGGAAAGAAAGGATAGTGAGACTTGGTTTGTTCCCGATCCACACTTTTCTATTCTATTAGGACATTTTTGCAAATATTTTCTATGACTGCTATCTTGGTGAGCGTAACCTGCCTTTAACGGTTCTTCAGTTTGTGATTTGGATTTGCTCTATTCATGCTTTAATTGGGTTTCTCTTGGGTTTTCTCTCATGCCATAAGAAGTGTTAGGTTTTTCTAAATTGTCCTTATGTATATCTTGAAGAGCTCTAATTCACCAGAAACATGCTTCATTGCTGTAGTAGAAGGGCCCCAAAGAGCCAGAGGGACAGGCAAACAAGCTTAGACGGAACATGTAGTTGAGGACAGAAGTCCAAGGGAGGTCCCCGTAGAACAGGGTTGTCAAACTCATTTTTTTCGCGGGCCACATTGTAGTGATAGCTTCTTTCGGAGGGCCAAATGTATGAGCACCTCAGTAAAAGCTACAAACTGACAAATAACTCATTTTCAAATCAGACGAGTAAAAACAAGTCAAATATAAAAAAAAAAAAAGATATTATTAAAAGTGAAGACAATTTGCAATTCTAGTAATGACACGAATCTGATGAATAATTTGTCTTCGCGGGCCACAAAATGATGTGGTGGGCCGTCTCTGGCCCCCGGGCCTAGAGTTTGAGACCTGTGCCGTAGAACAAGGCTGGAAGGTCAGGGGCTGACCAGGGTGGATCAATCCACAAGGGTTAAGAGAGACTTGCTTGGATGGATATCAAACCAAGTCTTGGGCAGTGACTGGTTATTCAATCTCAATGATACTGAAGAGTTTGGAGAATTCCTTTCAATGTCCGCATTGCCGCTGGAATGAGACACTTTATAGTGACAGTCCTGTGTTTGCATGTCTTTGGATGTGAGTCACTGAGAATTTCCCGTTGTGCCGCCTTCCCCCCCCCCCCCCCCCCTAACAGAATCCATGCTCACCCTCGGGGCTCACCCCTCTGACCTTCCGGTCACAGCCACACCTCTCCAGTTCCCCGCGCGTACACGCCCGGGTCACGGCCACCGCTACGGCCGCCGAGGACAAAGCGTGCACGAAGGCTGCCTCGCGGGTGCCTGTTTAAAAACAATCCAGAAAAACTAGCGAGTAAACAAAACACACAGGAAATTTGTGATTATTCAAACGCAAAATGGAGTTGGTTATCTGTGGCCACACCTTGATTCATGACTCTGCCAAAAACATTGATTCCTCGGGGGGTGGTGGAACAGTTCCAACGGCGGTTCCTGAATTGATGCTGACACTAGAGTAGATGTAAACATGATTATATGATTTATTTGGCGCACATCCTGAGACTTTGATCCTTTGAATCAGACGTGACGGAGCAAGGAAACGCGCCCCTCGAACTGGAGTTGCCCATAACCGTATAAGTTACCGTATAGTGACGAATCAAAACTCGTCCCAATTATCTTTGTAAGCGCACTATAGTAAAATGCAGCTCTTCTAATGGCTGCAGTTAAATGCAGTTACTTCCACTTTACGACAGCTACAAGCGTCCTTCATGTTTTAAAGACCTAAAATATAAGCGACTCTTATCACAGTCGCATAAACTTTAGTCAATCCACAAATCTCAGCATCCTGAATGTCAAAAATAATGAATTCTGAGCTTTAAAAATTAATTCCATATCAAATAGAATGGGAACGTTTATATCTGGGTCGCCTTGGCAGTTCCTTACACGCCTCGTAGTGTAGTTCTTGTATGGCAACCAGGTCCAGTTCTCCTGTGACCGTTACGAGGACAAGCCCGATAGAAAATGGAGGGAGGGATGTTGTAAAATGGCATCCTACCTCCTCTATGACCATCTCTGCAGCCTTGCGTACAGACTCCATGACCTCCCCCCGTGCCCTGCACACCCCCACCTGCCCGGGGGTCAGCCCCCTCAGCCGTGCACATGGGGCAGCACCGGACACGGGCCTGGAGCGAGGCAGCCTCGCCAGGGAGCTGAGGACACAGAGCGGAGGGGGAGAGGGAGGGTGGTTCACACAGGTTTGCAGTGGTGGGAAGTCGGCAAGTACAGAACCACAACATAGATGCTATTTAGCATTAGCTATATTAAAAGGCTATGCTAATTTTAGCCACGCCCAACTAGCTCTAGATTGTTGCACAAATTTCAACAAAGTAGTCTCAAACATTGATCTTGCAAATCTCTGAATATTATTTACAGGATTTAAATAAGTACTCTTTTTATTGCAGTCTTTTTACAATCCTACTTAAGTACTTTTGCCACGTTTGCGGTGTAGTGACGCACAGGGGGGGCATAATTCAGGAGTACGCCGCAAAGGCGGGTGCATAAAAAAGAACGAGGGAACTGGTTGCATGACTTTTTTTGGGGTGGGCAGCGGAAACAAGGGGACAAGCGGGGGCAAAGAAGATAGAGAAGCCTCATTGATGGCAAAGAGAAAGGAAAGGGAAAGGTCAGCGGTGGGAAGACAAAGAAAAAAGCGGCTAGCGACTGAAAGGGATGGGGAGACATGTCACTATCTTTGAAACGTTATAGCATAACAAACAAACTCCCCTCCCGCCCGGCTTCCCGCGCGCGTCCGACTCACAGCCAGTTGGTTGCCATGGCGGGCTGCGTCGCCCATAGCAACAGGAGGAGGAGCGGTGCCGTGAGATTGACAGTGGAGACGCTTGGCATCAGACCGTCCGGCCGTCGTTCCGTCTGCGTGCGTCAGGTCAGCCGTGTCCGTCTGTCTGTCCGTCTGGTCTATGTTCCTGCTCCTGAACCTGGGCTTGAGCCCCTCATAGCTGTTGGCAAGGTCAAAGGTCAAAAACAGAGTTGATGGAGATTGACTTTGGCAATGAGATTCCATGAGTTGGCAGATAGTACTTTTGGGGTAATACATTACCTTGGCGGTTGCTTTTGATAGTTTGCTTCAAATTTACATGCTAATTTTTTTTTTTTGAAGATTTTTTGGGCTAATAACTAAAAATGACATTTTTGGAGGAATGTATGTAGGGGTAATATTTTTTGGAAAGAACAAAAAAAAATGACATTGTTTTCAATTTTTGTTTTTAATTTCCACCAGTAGAAAAAAAATGTATATATTTGTAAATGCTAAAAAGAAAAAAAACGGTTTCTGCTGAAAACCCATTCTCAAAAATATTTGAATCAGATTATCTCAAATTGCCTTAATGCAGATTTTTCTATTCAGATTTTTTTTTTTTTAAATTTAAAAATGAGGAGCGACTTGATCTCAACAGACCATGGTGCTGTTTTTCCTTTTATTTAAAAAAAAAAATTGAAAAGACAATTTTTTTCCTTTTTTGCTGTAAAACCAAAACCAGTATATCTGCACTCACCAGTCTGTAGTGCTGAGGTATCCAGTTTAATATTTGCAGATCAAACTGAAATTTAATCCAAGTTGCTCTAAATGAATATTTCTTTCAAGCGTGCCCGTGTGGACCTTTCACGGGTTCTTCGGACCTCTCTGGAAAGCAAGTCCACGTGTTTGACTTGAGCGGAACAAAAATGACGTTGAAAAGAAATGAACTTTCACACTTCCGGAAGCATCGAAGAAGAATCGGTTGGGAGCGCCGCGTCATGAGCAGGTTCCATTATGCACGCTCAACAATTTCTAGGTTGGAAGCGGCCACACCAAGCACTGATGGGTTATAAAGAGGCGGCTCCCAGTGAGGGTGGGAGCGAGGATGGACGGGTGTGAGCCGGGGTGGGGATGCGAGGGGGGTGGGAGGGGTGAGTGAGCCACGTACATGACTTCACAGATGGCAACAGTTTATAAAAGCTCTTTATTGGTGCCGTGGTAGCGTGACATAAAGGGACGGGCTGAGTTCACAGCAAATGTCATATATGGCTACATTGTTACAATGAGAGGAAAATCTGCAAAAAACGAGGGTGAAAATTTCATTTTGAAAATTTAACTTGGATTGCTGGATAAAAAATGGAATAAAAATTTCTTCAGTAAAATTGGATTTTTCCGTTTGCTTTTCAAACCTGAAAACTTTTTGATTTGGGGGAATTTTCTGCAGAAAAATGCTTGTTTCAGTTTAAGGTTTTAATTGAGAATTGATTAGATTAGATTTGTTTTTCATATTTTATAAACATTGCGATTGTAAGAACAACAAAATGACACTAAAATTCAGCTGAAATTTCCTACAAAATATTTTTTATTGTATATTCAAAATGAATAAAACATTTTAATTTAAGAAGTAGGTTAGTCTAACAATTAGGTTAATATTTTCTGCAGAAATTTTCCACTAAGAATGTTTCTCAAAATATTTGATGTATTTTATTCAATTAAAGAAACTTTCTATTACTTTAACAGCATTTTACTCAAAAAGACTAAATATATTCTACCTTGGGGGAAATTTCCGCTGCAAGTTTCCTGCTTTTGGTGGAGTGTTGCTGCAGTTCTTGCAAAACAATGACACAGCACTTGTACAGTAGTCACACGTGAGAAGCGCAGCTTCGGCTTAGCGTATGTTTAATTTTCCCAAACTTTGTTGCTTTTTTTTTTTTTTCACGAGTTTCCCTCCTTGTTCCCCACCTAACCATCTCGTCGTGCCCCCACCCCGCACATGCCCTCCCTCTCTCCTGCTCCCCCATATTGTCTTGGAAGAAGGGGTGACATTTGGACAAGGCGAGGAAAACACAGTGCCGACAAATATTGGAACTGAGGCAAATAAATCACGCCGGCCGGCTCAGAGGAAAAAGCGGGCAGAGGGATACAGGCGGCCGCCGACGTGGACCACGGCTCCATTTACATTAGCTGAGGGGAAGGGGCCGTAAAGCGACACTTGACAACGCCGGAGCAAATGCCGCAATTTATCGATTGACTCTCAAAATCGTTTGCTGTTGGCAGCTGTTGAGGAATAAGCAAACGGAGAGCCCGCTGCGAAATGAATGGAAAGGACAAGCGACGATAAATCCCAACAATCTAATGGCACAAATTGTCGAATTTGGGTTGCGACGCTTCTGAAGCTGGACCGGCAGAGAAGGCCTCGCTGACCCTAAATGTTTACTTCTGCCAGAGGCCGTTCAAATCCCAGGATTTTATGGATTTATCAAGTAGTGACTTTTTTTTTTTTTTCTCCCCTCTGACGCGCCAACAAAGCGAAAACGGCTCTTGTCCCGCTCGTATTTATGACTCGGAGGTGGGGGCTCATTTGCTTGAATCAGTCGTTGCGCCGCTGCCATCAAACATTCGCAGACGTCGCCACGCTGGCCGTCGCCACGCTGGCCGTCGCCACGCTGGCCGTCGTCACGCTGGTCCTGTCACCCTGAACCCTGTGACACCCTGAACCCTGTGACACCCGCTTCCTTACGAAATTCTTCCCTATCTTCCCATGCTTTTCCGGCCTCGTGTCATATTCCTTCTTTGTGTGGCCCCTCCTCCCGGTGACGTCATCTTCCGCGGTCGCCCACGGCAACGCCATGGTGATGAGCGGCCCGCTGTCACGTCCGGCGCCTCTGCTACACCGGTCCCCTTCCTTCAACCTCCTCTCGTAAATAACACCCCATCTTTTTTTTTTCCCCCCCCTCTTTTTGAAATCTTTATCTCTCCCCCATTTTGTGGACATTTTATCATGCGCTGCCGATAGACTGTAGCTGGGCTGCAAGGCCTGATGAGGAAATGGAGGATGCTATGAAAGCCCGGTGAAGCATTTATTCATTCTTTTGAAAGAAAGTGGCCCAGGACAGTCCGCCGTCCTGAATCAAAACAAGGCGTCCAATCAAATGAGTCTATTTGTCACCTTTGTGCGCAAGGTCACGATCTTCAGCGGCGGGAGTCCATCCTCGTTCAAAATGGCGCGCGGGAGATAGGCTGGTTTGTTAACTTCATTCAGCATTCAGTTAGTTGTCAATAACCAGAAACACGTCGAGTCTTTCAAAAGGTGGTTGAAAGTTTTGGGACACTTCTATGCTCAACATCATGTCTCAAGAGGAGGACAACAAAAATGGCAGCAGACCCACCAAGTACGAGCCAGCCTGACCGCTGAGTGTTCTCTCGGTGACTGTTAAGATGATAATCATTTCAAAATATGAATACTAATAGAGCCCCCCCCCCCCCCTGCAAGTCACCTTCACCTGCTACCTACGCATCCGAGGAACACTGCGTCACGCAAGAGCGCGTTCCCGCTGACAAAGAGCCACGCGCGCGGCGGTGTATGAATATTATGGGATGCCGGCCGTGTTGTTAGGCAGGGAAAAGTGCAGTGGTGGTGGGAGGGGGGATGAGCGGGGGGGGGGGGGTGCTTGAGAGGTGGAAGTAAGACGGCTAAGATGCCAGGAGGAGGCGGACGGAAAGTCGCACGCGGCCTTTGTTGCTAAGCGAAGTGTGCGCACTGACTGACGGGTAGGCTGTTATAGCGGAAAGCTGTAGAAATACAAATTACAGATAAAGGAACGTCACCGTGTACAAACAATTTTTTAATATGCATTTCAAAATTGATCTCTGATTTCACATTTTTTTGGTTTACAAACAGTCTTGGCCTGACTGCTGGCGCCTCACAACGCTGAATCAGTTATTTCATTTTTCCGGAAGCGTGGAACTGCCAATGTGAAGTGAACCACATTTGGTAAAGTCGCTCAAACCTATTAGCAAAATGGAGGCTAAATGCCAAAAGCAGTATTTTCCCATGACTGTTGCATTATGGGAAACATGCTAAGCCTTTTAGCATTTAACCGACGTTCTACCTGCTCGTTGGTACGACCTTGCAGTACATTCGAACGACGTAACCCAGTCAAAAACGTTCACTCCAAATTTAGGCCTTCCTGAGATCTGTGGTCCTTGAAGTTTTCTTTTTCTTTGCACACCATCCGACCTCATTGACTTGAACCGGATCATAGGTGGCCACAGTGGCGGACATTGTTTTTGCACAAAGCACAAATTGTTTTGTTGGTCAGCCCAGGTAGATGCTCATTCAGCGACTATTATGGGCTGTCACTGGTGGTGGTTGGGCCTACCTCCAGAGACTATGGTTTCCCTCCCATTTCCTTGCCTTTTAAAAGTGTAGTATATTATGGGATGTAGTTCGTTTGGAGTATATTATGGTCTGGAGAGGCACGCATGGGCGGGGGGCGTCGCCATGACAACGCGGTGGCTCCGAGGCCCTGGGCATGTATGTCTTGGAGTGGGTAACGTGCGCGTGAATGCGTGCGAGTGAGAGCGCGCGCGCGCGTCAAAGAGAGGGAGGGAGGGGGCAGGCTGGGCCCTGCGAGTATTATGGTCTGTCGGTTGCGTGGTAACCATGCAGAGTCCTGCGCGCGTGTGGGAGGGGAGGGGGGATTATTATGGGATGTCTGGCCCCCTTTGTGTGCTCGCGAGGATGTTAGCTAAGCTCTGAGGCTGGGGGAGAGGACAGGGCATCGTGTTTTCGTTTGTTCCCCTAATGAATGAACACTAAATTGACTAAAACGTGCCGAGTTGTGGGAAGAGGCACGGAAGAGAGAGAGATCACTTCGACCTGGGACCGCACAAGCACGCCGCAGCAAGTTTCCAAGGTGTCAAGGTAGGCCTTTTTCGGCTTCAACTTTCCATTGTCGTGTTCCAACTTGAGAGTGTCATTTGTGTAGTGTGTCTAAACCTAATTAGCCAACTTGTTTCATATTGTAAACACAGTGCCATTTAAAAAAAAAAAACCCAAAAAAAACGTAGCCGCCCCCTCCCTTCCCCCTTGGACAGTACACCCACCTCGGTCCACTCTCCGGCAGTCCCACGTCATTTTCCCTCCTCCCCCGTCGACCGACCGAGGAGTGAGAGCTTTAGGAGGGATTAATTCGAGCGAGGAGGTGGTGGGGGGGCACACTGGAGACATGTCAGGCAGCGACGATGACAGGGACGACTTCGGGGCCGCCGAGGAGCACTCGTTACTCCACGGTAAGCTGAGTCTTCTTTTTGTTTTGACCGGGGGAGTGCGTGTATGTTTGGAGGGGGAGGGGGGTCGCCTTCAAAGCGAGGCTAACGTGTTAGCCCGAGCTAGCTCCCCGTCGCCTCGGTCACGATAGGTTAGTTAAGCTAACTTCACGTGCAGGTGTCCCCCCTCCTTTTCCTTATTTACAATTTTGACGCGCGCTTTCGCCGAGGGGACCACCGCCGACTGTCAAAGTTGTGCAAAAAAAGAATAAAAGCCCACAAGTTGTTCAACCCTGGTGTTTTGTGCCACACGGTAGGCGTGCACGCGGATTTGTGTGTGCACGCCACTGTGCACGCGCCCCAACCCCCCTCCTTCCTCTTCCTCCACTCTCCAGCCTGCAGGGGCGTGCATGTTTGCGCCTGCGCCACTACCCCCCCCCCCCCCCCCCCCCACACACACACACACACACACACACTTCAAATAGAGGTTAAACGTGGGAATGAATAAAGTGACAAGCATTTTGAGTGTCACCTGCAGACGACAACGAGGCCGAAGACATCATGTCTGACATAGAAGAGGCTCCCAAATCCAAGAAGAAGAAGAAGGCCAAGAAGAGCAGCAGGGAGAGCAGAAGCAACAAGAGGCAGAGAGCTGTCAGAGAGGTGAGTTGGTTCTCACATTTTCATCATACTTACATACATACATACACACATACCTGTCACAATGGCTCATGGGCATAGTTAATTCAACAACAAATTAATGAAAGAAAACAAAAATGTCTGTTTTCAATGTTCTTTCCATACAAACAGGAGTTGCCGCTGAGCTCTCCTGAGCACCTCATTGAAGGGGAGGCAACAGAGCGGGACCTGGATGAGGGAGGCCTGCGCTCGGACAGTGATGGAAGCGATTACGCCCCGGGAAGGAAAAAGAAGAAACGCTCCAGCTCGACCAAAGACAAGAAGAAGTCCGGCGGGTCTGCGGAGAAAGGGGGCTCATCCAAGAGCAAGCGCAAAGATCCAGAGCCAGATGACGACGAAGATGACGATGATGATTGCCAGGTAAACTGGGAATTGTCACACAGCGCGTTCCACAAGGCGGTGTTGATTTGCGTCTTCCCCACTCCTTTTCCAACCTTAGCCGAAAAGCTCCTCACAGATGCTGGATGCCTGGGGCATGAAAGACATTGACCACACCTTTACTCAGGAAGACTACAACTCACTCACCAACTACAAGGCCTTCAGTCAGTTTGTCAGGTGTGAAAACTGTACCAAATTGTATTCAACGTTGAACCTTCCCTCTTGAAGAGCAGCAAAATATTAGAATTATTTTTTAGAATCACGCCATGCAGTTTTGTAACTATTATTAAAACATAAATATCGGAACGCATCAATGAAAACTCATTGTGCCAACTTGACATTTGTTGTTCTCCTCAGGCCGTTGATTGCAGCCAAGAACCCCAAAATTGCTGTGTCCAAGATGATGACGCTAATGATGGCCAAGTGGAGAGAGTTTAGCACAAACAATCCCCATAAGGTGTCACATTGAATCCATTCAATGACGCATGACTGAAGCACTTCCTGACCGGATGTCTCCTTTGCAGGGCTCCGCCTCCGCCAATGCAGCCTTGGCAGCCGCCAATGTGGCAGCTGCTGTGGAGAACATGGTGGTTGCCGGGACGGACGGAGGGCCCGATGGTGGTGCCGCACCCCCTGCCGCCGTCACCGCTCAGACATCGCCCGCTGCTCCGGTGGCAGCCCCGCCACCGCCGCCACCGCCGCCGCCGCCTCTCCGCAAGGCAAAAACCAAAGAAGGCAAAGGTAACTGCACGGAGGGCCATGTGAGAAAACATCCTGGCCTGTGTTTGAAATCATTCATGTATTCCCCTCTCTTCATTTCCGGCTCAGGACCTAATGCTCGTAAAAAATCCAAGTCTAAAGTTCCACCGAAGCCCAAACCCAAGAAAGTGGCTCCACTCAAGATCAAACTTGGTGGCCTAAACAGCAAGAGAAAGCGCTCCTCGGTAAGATTTTTTGACACTTTTTTGTCTTCTTGTCTTTTGCCGACGTTAACGGTGTTTGAGCACGTCGCTCTTCTCCCTTTCAGAGCGATGAAGATGAGCCCGATGTGGACAGCGACTTTGACGAAAGCAACTTCTCCGTGTCAGAGGGCTCCAGCCGCAGCAGCCGCAGCAAGAAGAAGTCCAAGAGCTCGAAGAAAAAGAAGAAAGGTGCGGCGTGAAACTCCCACCCGTCTTTTGTTCTATTGTCGGCTCAGAACGTCAGCTCACGTGTGCCCCCCCTCCAACCAGTGGAGACGGAGGATGGCGACGGCTACGAGACGGACCATCAGGACTACTGTGAGGTGTGCCAGCAGGGAGGAGAGATCATTCTGTGCGACACCTGCCCCAGGGCTTATCACATGGTCTGCTTGGACCCTGACATGGAAAAGGCCCCCGAGGGCAAGTGGAGCTGCCCACACTGCGTGAGTACTGTCGGAGTTCCAAACTCGGGCCAATTTCCGAAGTGACACACAAACAAAGAAATCTTTGACGCCAATGGAGTAGCGACCACAGTGAAAGGAAACTTACCTCAGATGTCTTACTCGTGCACCCTCATCTTTACCTTTGATTTGACACACCAGGAGAAGGAGGGCATCCAGTGGGAGGCAAGGGAGGAGCTCTCCGACGCCGAAGTGGAAGACGAGGACGACAGGCAGGACGACGGCGCCGAGGAAGAGGACGACCACCACATTGAGTATTGCAGGGTGTGCAAGGACGGAGGGGAGCTCCTTTGCTGCGACACTTGCCCCTCGTCCTACCACATCCACTGTCTCAACCCGCCTCTCCCCGAGATCCCCAACGGCGAGTGGATCTGCCCCCGCTGCAAGGTACCCAATCAAGTCTCCTCCGATTAGAGACAGCCAAAGCAACACCGACTCTCTCTCCTCTTGTTGACAGTGTCCACCGATGAAGGGTAAAGTCCAGAAGGTCTTAACATGGCGTTGGGGAGAGCCGCCTGCCCCCACGCCCGTTCCCCGGCCTTCTGACCTGCCCGCTGAGGCTCCCGATCCCCCACCGTTGGTTGGCCGCAGGGAGAGGGAGTTCTTTGTGAAATGGTGCAACATGTCTTATTGGCACTGCTCCTGGGTGCTCGAACTCCAGGTGCTCGCCTCTCCTGACGCTGCTGGACATCCGTGTTGTTACGATGCACCTTCTAACCTTCATGCCTGTGCTCACCAGTTGGAGCTGAACTGCCAGGTGATGTTCCGCAACTACCAGAGGAAGACCGACATGGACGAGCCGCCGCCTGTTGACTTTGGCGGCGAGGGCGACGACGACAAGAGCACCAAGAGGAAGAACAAGGATCCGCTCTTTGTCCACATGGAGGCGGAGTTCTACCGCTATGGAGTCAAGATGGAGTGGCTGATGATACACCGCATCCTCAACCACAGGTGAACGAACGCTTGAGACACTAGCGTGAAATATTAGTGAATGCAAATGTCCTCGCCGTGACCCTGGATTATTGATTTTGCTCGAAGCGGACAGATGATCTCACGCTTTCCATTTCAGTGTGGACAGGAAGGGCAACGTGCACTACCTGATCAAATGGCGAGATCTGGCCTACGACCAGTCCACGTGGGAGAGCGAAGACATGGACATCCCAGAGTTTGACCTTTACAAGCAGACCTACTGGAATCACAGGTAGACGCAGGCTTGCTTGCGTACCGGACTTCTTTCTGAATTGAAATAGAGCCAAGAGGCACTCAACATGCTTTTTCCAAACAAACCAGAGAGTTGATGATTGGTGATGAGGGCAGACCTGGCAAGAAGCTTAAGAAGCCTGTCAAAATTAAGAAGACGGAGCGTCCACCTGCTAATCCTGTGGTAGACGTAAGTTCTCCACCCAAACATTTGCTTTTTTTGGTTCGCAACTGCTCGCTGGTCATTCAGTGTTGTCAAGTGAAGGAGCAGGAAAGTGAATGCTGGTGGTATTCATCATCCTCTCTGCTTCCTCGTGCAGCCCACCATAAAGTTTGACCGTCAGCCTGACTACCTGGACAGCACTGGGGGCACTCTTCACCCCTACCAGCTAGAGGGCCTGAACTGGCTCAGGTTTTCTTGGGCGCAGGCCACCGACACCATCCTGGCCGATGAGATGGGCTTAGGAAAGACTGTCCAGACCGCTGTCTTCCTCTACTCGCTTTACAAGGAGGTGAGACACCCAAGGGACGCATATTTCATATTAGTACAGTGTTACTTACTGACTTCGAAGTTACGTAACTGTAACAATGTTACAAGTTTGGTTGCCGACTATGTTAAACTTGTAGGTCAATGTACCATAGTAAAGGTTTTATTCTGTCCAGTTGGCTCTCCTCTGTCCGTCAGTGTCAGTTGGGGCGGTCGCACATTGGACATAGAGCAACATTGCCCGTTACAGGGGAGCAGCTCATAGTCAGGAGCTTTGTCCTAAAGGCAGGGCAAGACAATTGATTGCAGGCTGAATATGAAATGTTGACACTGCCCTCACTCGCTTATCAGGGTCACTCCAAAGGTCCCTTCCTGGTTAGCGCACCTCTGTCTACCATCATCAATTGGGAGAGAGAGTTTGAGATGTGGGCCCCGGACATGTATGTGGTCACCTATGTGGGTGACAAGGACAGCAGGGCTGTCATCCGAGAGAACGAGTTCTCCTTCGAAGGGAATGCCATCCGAGGTGGGAAGAAGGCTTCCAAGATGAAGGTGAGAAAGACACAAAATGTCATATTGAAACTATTCAGTGTGGCTCCCAGGCCTAAAGGTTCTGCTTTTTCTCTCCACGTGGATTTCTGCTCTGCAGAAAGACTCCACAGTTAAATTTCATGTCCTCCTCACGTCCTATGAGCTGATCACCATCGACCAGGCTGTGCTGGGCTCTATCGAATGGGCCTGTCTGGTTGTGGACGAAGCTCACAGGCTGAAAAACAACCAGTCCAAGGTGACCACACACGTTCATTTACTGCTTCTATACAGGCATTGCCCGATAATACATTCTGGTGGTATGATAACCATGAGCAAAAATATTGATCAGGTAAATAAAAACTGTTTTTTTTTCCTACAGAAACTACGATATTTTTAATGAAGAAAAATGCGTCCATGTTGAGTCGAGCTTGTTTCAATTTCGAATGTATTTTCCGTTGCTGATTAATTCCTTCCCCTCTGTCAGTTCTTCAGAGTGTTGAACAACTACCCGCTGCAACACAAGCTTCTGCTGACCGGCACGCCTCTTCAAAACAACCTGGAAGAGCTCTTCCATTTGCTTAACTTCCTGACTCCAGAGAGATTCAAGTCAGCCTCAGCACATCCTCGCCCCGAGCGTGTCGCATGAGTAGATTGCCCTCATTTGGCTCAACGTTGTTTTTCCTCCTCCCTCTTCTTCCGCAGCAACTTGGAAGGCTTCTTGGAGGAATTTGCCGACATCGCCAAAGAGGACCAGATCAAGAAGCTCCACGATATGCTAGGCCCGCACATGCTCAGGAGGCTGAAAGCGGACGTCTTCAAGCACATGCCATCCAAGACCGAGCTCATTGTCAGAGTGGAGCTCAGCCCCATGCAGAAGTCAGTCTAAAGTTTGGAAGTCACGATGTTGATGATTCTTTCTGGAAACTAATTTGTTGTTCTTGTTTCCATCTAGGAAATACTACAAGTTTATATTAACTCGGAACTTTGAGGCCTTGAACACCCGCGGAGGAGGAAACCAAGTCTCTTTGCTCAACGTGGTGATGGATCTGAAAAAGTGCTGCAATCACCCCTACCTGTTTCCCGCTGCCGCTACCGTACGACCCGTGTCTCGTTGTTACGATGCCGCGCGGACGGCTGAAACGCGAACACGTCATCAAATCCATCTCATCGTTTCTCGTGGCAGGAGGCTCCGAAACTTCCCAACGGCATGTACGAGGGCTTGGCTCTGACCAAGGCATCCGGCAAGCTGATGCTCTTGCACAAGATGATGAAGAAGTTGAAGGAAGGAGGTCACAGGGTGCTGGTTTTCTCCCAGATGACCAAAATGCTGGACCTGCTGGAGGACTTCCTGGAAAACGAGGGCTACAAATACGAGAGAATTGACGGCGGGGTCACGGGCAACATGCGGCAGGAGGCCATCGACCGCTTTAATGGTTGACCGTTTATCCCTCACATTATTGCCTATGTACTGAAATGAGGCGGTTTGCATGTTTTGAACATCCGTCTTGTTTTTTATTCCAACAGCTCCCGGCGCTCCACAGTTTGCCTTCCTCCTCTCAACTCGAGCAGGAGGTTTGGGCATCAATCTTGCCTCCGCAGACACCGTTATCATTTATGACTCCGACTGGAACCCTCACAATGATATCCAGGTATGATGACCCCCAGGCTCGAGTCAAGTAATTAAATTCTAGGGCACCAAAGTTGCCTCTGTAGGTTAGGGGGGAAAAAAAATCAGGGGTTTAAACTGTTGTATTCATGTGCGTGTGCTGCAGGCATTCAGTCGAGCTCACCGTATCGGCCAGAACAGGAAGGTGATGATCTATCGCTTTGTGACAAAAGCATCCGTGGAGGAGAGGATCACACAGGTAAAAAAAAGAAAAACGTCCTTACGTACAGTTCAACCTTGCTCATTTGTCTCTCCTTTATTAGGTCGCAAAGAAAAAAATGATGCTCACCCACTTGGTTGTGCGACCCGGCCTCGGCTCCAAGACCGGTTCCATGTCCAAGCAGGAGCTTGACGACATTCTCAAATTTGGAACCGAGGAGTTATTCAAGGATGAGGCTGGAGAGGGTCGGTGGCATTTTCTGGTTGTCATTGGACGAGTTTATTTCATATTTAATGTTGTCATTCGTCTCGCGTTCAGGGGACAACAAAGAGGACGACAGCAGTGTGATCCACTACGACGACCAAGCCATTGATCGTCTACTGGACCGGAACCGGGACGCCACGGATGACACCGAAATCCAGAGCATGAACGAATACCTCAGCTCCTTCAAAGTTGCACAATACGTAGTCAAAGACGAGGATGATGAGGTACACGTCGCGAAAGCCCCGATGACGGCGGGGATAGTCTGCACCCAAACGTCAATCTTTGTATAACATCAGGAGGAGGAAGTGGAGCGGGAGGTGATCAAGCAGGAGGAAAGCGTCGACCCCGACTACTGGGAGAAGCTGCTACGTCATCACTACGAGCAGCAGCAAGAGGATCTGGCCCGCAATCTGGGCAAAGGCAAAAGAACTCGAAAGCCGGTTAACTACAATGACGGTTCTCAGGAGGACCGAGGTATAAGACAGGGTACAGAAACATATATAATGCAACCTCTTCTTTCTGTCCTGTGCTGTCGTTCATGTCCGTGTCCGTGTTGCACCGTGAGTGTGTGTTTGGGAAGCTCTTGGAGCATTTATTCAATCTTCTTGATGTCCACTTTGAGGCCCATGTACGATCAAGACAAGTCAGCACACTCGTAGTGTGCTGATGCGTCGTCGTTGTCCTACAATTGTGCTGAATTGTTGTTTTGTTTTTTTTAGTGAGGACAAACGGCTTCAGATGGAGATCAAGTATGTGGAATAAACGCTCAAACGGCTTTCATTCTGTATTGCATGAAATGTGTGTTGTACTTATTTGGAGTTTTAGGGACTGGGTGTAGTTGAATATTCATCTTTTCCAAAGTGATGCATCATTTAAAGTCTGCTCTTTGATCATATTGAGGAAGAGTGATGATATTAGAACTTGCTAAAACAATGAATGCATGCTATTTTTTTGTAGACAGCAGCTTTAAAATCTTTAAAAAAAAAAAAAAAAGCAAAGAACAAAAGCGTTTTTGTCATGACTATCAATCCGATTGTGACCAAGAGTTAAGGGAGTTTTTCCTTTCATCTTCCCCGCACCCAGATTGGCAAGAGGATCAATCCGACAACCAGTCTGATTATTCTGTGGCGTCGGAGGAGGGCGACGAGGACTTTGACGAGCGTTCTGAAGGTACACACAAACGCGTCGATGCTCTTATGGGCTTGCGTGTGTCGCCTTTGGTGCTGCATAAGTCATCTGTCTGTGCTCTGTGGGATTTCCCAAAGCACAGTGGAACCTTAAACAGTTACTCGAAACAAGGTTTCCAATTGAATAAAAATACTAGAGTCACTTTTAGACTCAAAGTGCCACCTTTTGGATGGATCTCTTGTGGAGTTCAACTTTCGAGGTATATTTTCCAGGAACTGTACAACCTTTCAGGTTTCACGGTAGCGACTTGAAGATTAAAAAAAATATACACTCTAACACACTAAAACAAATTGTCTGCATATATCTTCAAGCTGCAGTTCTTGCTTTCCCTTACTAACAAGCTTCACAACCGCCCCCACCTTGCAGATATCCGTACCAATTCTGACGCAAGCTACACTGGCCACAAGTTAAGCCCAGAAAAGAGCAGATGTCCATGCATCATCTGCTCGGGGCGCACAAAGGCAAGACGAGATGAAAAAAGCGAGAGCTGTCCGCCGAAGGAGAAGGCGGCAGCGGCCAAGGCACAGAAAACGCTCGACGCCTACTTGGGCGTGGTTTGCCTTTAAAAGACAAATTGTACTCTCGTTGAGTTTGTTCATATGTTCACTTAAATTGTTAGCACTTGCTCTAATTTTCTAATTCACATTTTGCTGATCTACTGTCACCATTGTTGCCCTTAATCAAAGATCTTGCTGTTACTGAATTTGGATTAAATGGTGCTGCTTTCAGTTGTAAGTGTCCTGAAAGCATTTGTGTTCCAAATGGCGGCTGTTGAGGTAAACGTGTGGCCAAAGAAAAAGAGAGAGGGGGGCACCTTCAGCACAAGGTTGCCGTGATTGTGTGTAAGTCCAACATCCTTTCCGTGGAACCTACAGGACAATTACATCCGACACAAACACTCGTTAAGTTCCAGAACACGCATTTATTTCATTGTTGGAGTAAAATACTCGTAGTTTGCCGCGTGATGATCTGACTGATCTTTTGTCCCGCTGCAGCTAACGCCCGTAGACCGAGCCGCAAAGGGTTACGAAACGACCGGGACAAGCCTCTGCCTCCGCTCCTGGCCCGAGTGGGAGGAAACATTGAGGTGACTTTGACTTTGTCTTCAGTTGTTTTCCACCGACTTCTTACTGAGATTCGCTTCCGATGTCAGGTTCTGGGCTTCAACGCGCGGCAGAGGAAGGCTTTCCTGAATGTGGTGATGCGCTATGGGATGCCTCCCCAGGATGCTTTCAACAACCAGTGGCTTGTCAGGGACCTTCGAGGGAAATCTGAGAAGGAATTCAAGTGAGGCTCATTTAGTTATTTTCAAGTGCGGTCCATATGTTGTGCTCCTTTCATTCCGCTATTTTTTTCCCCCAGGGCATACGTGTCTCTGTTCATGAGGCACCTGTGTGAGCCGGGAGCCGACGGAGCGGAGACCTTTGCAGATGGCGTCCCGCGAGAGGGACTGTCCAGGCAACACGTGCTAACCCGCATCGGTGTCATGTCCCTCATCAGAAAAAAGGTTGGACTTTCATCTCCATCCGATTTGATGCCCGATGGAGCGCGCGTCGTGACGCAACGCATTGCTCCCCGCAGGTGCAGGAGTTTGAGCATGTGAACGGTCAGTGGTCCATGCCTTGGATGGCGGAGCTGGAGGAAAACAAGAGGGCGGCGGCTTTGGCTGCGGGTGAAGACCCCAAGACCCCTTCGAGTGGGACGCCCGCCGATACGCAACCCAACACTCCTGTGCCAGGTATGGGGGATGTGAAGCTCAGTTTGTAACCTTCATGAAGCTTTCAAAACTGTATTTGAGCATTTAAAAAAACAAAAAAATGCATTCTAACAAAAGCGACTTTGTATCAACAGAGGATCTCTCAAGATCAGACGACAAAGAGGACATTAAGAAGGATGCCGAAGACACCAAAGCCAGAAAGACGGACGAGCCAGAGGTGATTCGTCAGTCACGCCTCATCGATTACGGTAATGGCATTGACCTCATTTAAAACGCGCCATCATTCCCTTTGCCTCAGATTATTGAAATCCCAGATGAGTCCGACAAGTCACCGGCCTCTGAAAGCAAAGATGAGGATCCTGTAGCTAAGGAGGACAAAGAGAAGGAGACACGAGGTGGCGATGAAGGGAGCGAGCCCGACGACCTTAGCAAGGACAGAGAGGACAAGGCCGACAAGACCCTTCCTGCTGATGTCAAAGGTGAAGAGATGGATGGAAAAACAGATGCGGAGGAGCGATCAAAAGGTGAGGCTGTATTTTTTTTTTTAAACGTTTATTTTAATTTCATTAGTGTGCTTTAAATCTTTTTTTTTTTCTTTCTTTCAGCTGAAGAAGCTAAAGATGAAAAGATGGATCCAGAGAAAGGTGCGCACATGTTTATGCAGTCTCTAAATGTTCGAGGCGCTCCTTTTGGTGAAGAAAATGTGCGACATACTATACATCTCATAATTTCATGCAGATCAACAAGAGAGCAAAGATGGTGTGAAATCTGAGGACGCTAGCAGACTTCAAAATGGAGACAACACCAGGGAAGGAGTGCTGTCCATGTTGAATGTCAGCGAAGAAAAGAGGAAAGCCAGCAAGCAGAGGTTCATGTTCAACATAGCGGACGGAGGCTTCACAGGTGGGGGCACGCACGCACGCACGCATCCCCTTGCCCCTTCCAACCCTGTCTCATAACCTTTCTGACCCATAGAGCTTCACTCCCTTTGGCAAAATGAGGAGAGGGCAGCCACCGTCACTAAAAAAACCTTTGAGATTTGGCACCGTCGCCATGATTACTGGCTCCTTGCTGGCATCATACAGTATCCTTCATGTGCACATTTGGATCAAATGTTGTATGTTGACATTTGGAAAATCATCAGCAAATTTGAACTGTTTCATTGTTTTGAAAATCAAAGTCAATATTATTTTGTATCGAACCCGCTGGAGGTTTTTTGTTCTTCCCCAATCGAATGGCAACCTTCCGAATCAACCTCATGCCAACGATTCCCAAACAAAGTTGTTTTTGGCTTCAACGTGACGTTCCCCCAGGCACGGCTACGCTCGGTGGCAGGACGTGCAGAACGACGTCAGGTTCGCCATCCTCAATGAGCCCTTCAAGGGCGAAATGAGCAGAGGCAACTTCCTGGAAATCAAGAACAAGTTCCTGGCACGCAGGTTCAAGGTGAAGTGACCCCCCCCCCCTCGTCATTGTGTGAGTGCTGAAACTCAATTAGTGTGCTCACCGGCCAAACCTGGTCCTCTGGTAGTTACTGGAGCAAGCGTTGGTAATCGAGGAGCAGCTACGCCGGGCGGCCTACCTCAACATGACGGAGGACCCGGCACACCCTTCCATGGCGCTTAACACGCGCTTCAGTGAGGTGGAGTGTCTGGCCGAGTCCCACCAGCACCTCAGCAAGGAGTCCATGTCAGGAAACAAGCCAGCCAATGCAGTTCTGCATAAAGGTAAGACAAAGTGACGCCATTTAAAAAATATATAAATATATAATCTTTAGTCACCGTGGCAACCAAGTTATTACTTCAGATTTTATTTATTTATTTTTACCTTCCAGTTCTCAAACAGCTGGAGGAGCTGCTGAGCGACATGAAGGCGGATGTCACACGCCTCCCGGCGACCATCGCCAGGATACCGCCCGTGGCCGTGCGGCTGCAAATGTCAGAGCGCAACATCCTCAGCAGGCTGGCCAGCCGTGGGCCCGATGTGAGCGCCCCGAACCAGTCGCAGAGCGTGCAGCAGATGCAGGTTTCACGCTGAGCCAACGTAGTGGATCTCCGTTCCCAAACTTTCCTCTTTAACCTCCTTGTACAGCACAGGCAGGTCAGTCCTCCTCAGAACAAACACACGCACACACACCTCTTGCCTCTGAACCCAAAGGATCAGCACCAGAGACCGGAAGTAATAAAATACGGATCTCCTCAAACATGGCCGAACTGTGCCGAGTCATGCGCATTTCTGAAATCCTGGATCTTTGTTGCGGTGTTTGGACTATTGGAGGCCGAGTCTTGAACTGATTTTTCTGGCTCCTTTTCCCTTGTCGGAAATTATGCCATTTAAATGCTGTTTGTTTTTCTTGAGAAGTTGTGATGTCACCTGAACGTGTTTGTCTGTCGATGGTATGTACAGGTTCATCTTGCATCAAATATTGTGGAGAAATTAGTTTCATTCACTAGTTCCAATCAAAAAGGGAATTTTGTATCATCAGTGAATTTGAATATTACAAAACGAAAAGATTCTCAATTTAGAAATCAAGTACAAAGAGTATTGTCCAATCTTTCCAAAGTAGCTATAATGCAAATTTGTCCTTTTGAATTGAACTAGCGAATTAAAGCAACTTTTCGACAATGTAATTGTATGTACTACAGTGCCGTGCAAAGGTTTTAGGTCACCATCAATAATAAATGCAAATCGTCGGCCGGGTACTCGCCTTTTAGTAATGACATTGACAAACGGCAGCACGGCAAGGCTTAAGTGCATCGGTCTCAGCGTTTTTAGATTCTTGGTTCGAATCTCAGCATTCCTAAAACACACTGAAGGCTCCAAATTGTCAGTCAGTGTGCATGGCGGCCCAACACTTTTGCACTGTACGTTTAGAATTATACTGTATGTATATGTCAGTGAGACAGGCCCAATTTGGTGCTCCATTGCAGGATGTGCCGTCGTCCCAATGAGTAAGCCTGTTAGAGTCAAAGGTATTGTTGTCACCTCCATCCCAATATACCCGCCCGTCATATCACTTGAACTGGCCTGCTGATCGGCTCACGTAGTACCCAAGACATTCCTGAAATCCCCGCAAGCTCCTGTATTTTGCTCCAAATAAGGTACGCCCGAGGAGAAGGGGGCGAGTTTTGGGAGGTGTCGTCAGTCTTGAACTTAAATTAATTCTGTACATGTATCGTTATTAAGAATACCGCGTTGTTGTTTTTATCACGTTTGTTTTTCCAATGGGCCACAATAAAAGGTCAACTGCTGATCTTGATCTCTTGTTTTTAATGTCAATTCAATTTCTACTTTTAATGACTATACATAAGAAATGAGCAATTGAGGCAAAAGTAATGGGTTATTACTTTTATCGTGTCTCCAGACCTTCAGATGCAATCGTTGGGTGAGTGCGGGTTAGAATTAGCATTCTGCAAGGAAATTAATTGTTTATTTTCGGTTTTAGCTTTCTCAAAAAAATAAAAATAAAAAAGCAATAAATTATATTTAGGGCAGATCGAGTGACATTGGGTCATTTTGTTGGGTCACTGACTCATTGGGCATCAATGGATTACTCACCGTAAAGGCGTGCTTGAATGAGTTTGCTATGCAAGAGCCTTCTAATTAGAACAGAGATTCCCGCAAACACAAAGGAAAACATTTCAGTTTACCCACAAGAGTGCATATATATTATATACATATTGAAGTGTCTCAATACTTTTGTCTCTAGAATGTGCACTTTTAAGTTTTTCAGAGGAAGATTGGCCAAAGACCGAGTCAGGAAGCAGCATATTATCTCCTGGCAATTTCAGAGAATTAGACCAAATTGCAGGGCGGGAACATCATCTCATCACCAGTGGTCATTTTAGGCGGCAAAATAGAAGGAAGGAGGCGAAACACTGCAAAAAGGAGCAATCATGTTAAATGTGAGCTGAATTCATCATTTCCTGCAGAGAAGTCGACAAGACTCGTTGTGGTCCTGTGTGAAGAGGAACAATGACGTGGGTGAGTGGACAAATGTATGTTGGTCTCTTTTGAAGTTCAGATAATACAGACTGTCTCAGAGTAAGCTCAGTATGTTTCTCTCTCCCCCCCACTGCATGTGAACAGGTCACCAGGAGAATTGTAGCTAAGGAATTTGTCAACATCTTTGCTTGAGTTACTGTAATGATGCACTTATAAATTGTTGGCAGCAAGTCCTGGGATGTGTAGCTATAACTTGGATGGGAGAACCATTCTGGAGTATGGTAACAAAAAGAGGAATGTTTTGAGCAATCTAGATCCACTAAATATTTTTAAACATGTACAAAGAACTTTGATTAGTGTTGGCACCCTATTTGGCAAGTTTGACACACTCATCAATTCGCCCTTGTGGGGGGGGGGGGGGGGGACCAAACATTTTAGTTCATGTAGTTGTATTTTCTCTTTTGTTGCTTTATTATCCTAAAGTGTGCTTTTTGATGCAACTTAATCGTTTAAAAAAAACAACCACAACAACAGAACTGGTGTGTAGATTTTTTTATGTTTAATGTTGTGCCCGCCCGGTGAATGCAACACAAATTAACACCTCCACCCTTTTGACGCTAATGCTGCTATATGGTGGAAAACTCGAGTCAGGTTTTGTGTTGAAACGATTTTGCATGCAGACACTCAATACACACTGAGCGAGCGGTGAGCTGAGAATAAGGAAGTGTACTGTGCCGCTGACCTTTGTGTTGTCACAAACACACACACCTGCAACAGAGAAGAGTAGCAGCAGACAGGTGGGCAGGCGGCCTGACACACAAAAGAAAATCGATTTTCAATTTTGTGGCTGTAATAAACTTTTTTTTTTTTGCAGTAACAATAGACTGTTGACAGAAAACAACTCGGTGGAGACTCACTGAAGAACCAAAATGTATTTCCAGTATGTATTTCATGTGACTCATTCGGAATAACAAAAATAAGGAGGAATTCCGGCTTTGTCAGCTCTTCTGGTTCCCGTTGGGGCTTTCACTATTTTGTGAAAGGAACGACAAAAAGGAAGGAAGGGTAAGAGACGACGTAGACAGACGCACGCTCAGAGCAACAGAGAGGAGGGGAGTGCGAGACTCAAGCCGGGCTCACTTGCCTTCAGGGACAGCGGACAAGAGGACAGACGGTTTTACTTTTTTTTTTTTTTTCTATGTTCATTCCCGCCCGATCACACACAAGTTGAGCCAGAAGGGGAAAAATAAGATCAGGTGATTTGCTTTTAATGCTTGAGCGCTAAGTACAAAATGTCATGGTCGCTTATTTTTTATTTTTTTGCACACTGAGATGTAAAAGTGATGCTTTGGTGCAGGTGCCAGGGCCCTCTCCGGCGGCCTTCACTGGAGTTGTCTTCTAATCGAGACGCTGCGAGGGCGACGACATGGTTCGGTGAGTGGACGCTGCCGACAGAGTGCTCCAACTTGCAACTTCTCTCTTTTCATTCCTTCTCGTTCTTCCTCTCGGCTGCTCTGATTGTCCATCATATGATTTGTGTGTTGTGGCTTTTGAGCGCAGGACCCATTTTTAGGTGGCTTCTTATGTTTATAGCTTAGAGATCATCAAGCAGGCTTAGGTGCAGTTTTTTAAAATCTGTCTTTTAAAGAAAATGAAAATCTCAGGTTTGCAACATTCCAAATTGTTCTGCCGTATTTCCTCGAATTGACGTCTGTGTGGTGTTTGCGTCCAGGTGGTTCCACCGAGACATCACAGGCCTGCAGGCCGAAGACCTGCTGAAGACTCAGGGTATCTCTGGCAGCTTTCTGGCCCGACCCAGCAAGAATGTGGGCGACTTCTCTCTGTCTGTCCGGTAATAATCCCAAACAAAAAGTAGCAATACATATTTAAAAAAAAAAAAAAAAATAGTGTGTGTGTTCAACAAACGTATTTGATCACTCGTCTTAATAACAATCCCAGGCGGCATTGTAGAAATACTTTCATGCAGACTGCTCAAGCTCAACACGTTTGTTTAATTTTACGCATGATTAAAGCACATTTTATAGTTTGACAAATAACGTTTCATATTTTATATTATATTGTATTATCCGTCCATCCATTTTCCGAACCGCTTAGTCCCCACGGGGGTCGCGGGAGTGCTGGAGCCTATATATTGTATTATATTTTATTATATTGTATTGATATCTTTATTTCGAACACATCCAAAACAAAAAAAGAGATTAAAAAAAAAAAAAAAAACACTGTAAAGTGCCATATATAAGGCCGTACAACAAACAAACAAACAAACAATAAACCAACAAACTGAGAAAAAAAATCTGTATATATCCACATAAATAAATAATTCAATAAAGAATGCTCAAAAAGGAGTAGGACGCATATTTCATTTCATATTTCAGTACACATTTGAAAAATCATGGATAACACAAATGATTATTTCAGCACTTTTTAAAGCATCAACATACTGTTACCGAAACAACACATTTTTGGGTAGCTGAAGCATTCAAATGTGGTCGATTACATTTTAAGCAGTCCATTTTTATGTATTCAATTTCGTCAGCTACTCTTAAGACAAAAAAATGGAAGAATATTATTTTGGTGATGTGTGGGGATTCAAAGATAAAAAAATATATATATTTGTAGATAAGACTTTTTATTGGACATTATTACCAATGTATATTCTGACTATCATGAATTTTATGATCCAAAAAGTGACAAAGGTTTTTCACAATAGAAAGTTATTTTCTACTTTTCCTCAATGTTTTATTATTTATTTATTTTTTTGCAACACTACATACAAATCAAGATTTACCCGTAAGCAAAACTGTTTTTAAACTGTGCTTTGCTAAATAGCACTTCTACCAATAACAGTAGATAAAAAATTAATCAAATCTTATCTTAACTTGTGGAGCAGATTTAAATGAAAATGAATTGTTTGCCACTCAGGGTGGGCGAGCGAGTGACTCACATCCGCATCCAGAACACGGGCGACTACTACGACCTCTACGGCGGGGAGAAGTTTGCCACGCTGTCCGAGCTGGTGGAATACTACACGGCCGACAACGGCATTCTGCAGGACAAGGACGGCACCATCATCGAGCTCAAATACCCGCTCAACTGCTCCGACCCCACCACCGAAAGGTCAGCACCAAAGTTCTTCAAGATTTTAGATTTCCCAGCATTTGAAAATAGCCACTTTTTCAGGAGAAGCCTACCTGAACATCTGAACTTGATTTAGGTTTAATCAGAGGCACTTTGCACAAACCTTCATTTAACACGACTTTGAATGTGTTCGTTTCATTTCGGACACAATCTTAGAGGATGTGTGCAATGATGTTATCTTAACTTTTTTGTACTTTGCCTCTCAAAATATTTCTTTAAAGGTGACGTTAATGGTGGAAAAAAGTTATCTGTCATTGCTGAACCGCCAGTAGCGGTTTAGTCGGTTTATGCTGTCCATCCAGAAACATACACGAGTACTTTCAGTCGTGTGTGTGTGTGCGTGTGTGTGTGTGTGTGTATACAGTCAACACTTCACTCAGCTTGTCAGCACAAGTACTCCCCCCCCCCACTCCCCTGTCCTTCTCTGTGTCAGTTGTCTAACTTCCCTTTTGCCGCTGCGGTTGGAAACTTGCCGTTTTGACATTCTCGAAAGCGATGGCCAGACCTTCCTCGCTCGCCTTCCTCTGTTGCACACCCCTTTGCCTCATCTTGGGAAATTCAGCTCGAGAGCTGGGCTGCTCTTTATTAGTGAAGTGTTTCTTTGGGGTTTTTTTTGTAGTGAAGCTTTATAAAGTGAGTACAGTATTTCTATAGCAGTTTTCAGACTTTGCGTGGTGGCAGTGAACTGAACTCTACTAAGGTACGTATGTTTAGCTTAATGTTACACTCACAAATAGCATTGGCATCGATGTGACATCAAAGGTAGACATGAAATACTGTTGGGGGGTGGGCTAAGTGTTTGGGGGGCGGGGGGGGGGGGGTTGTGTGCGACCAGTTTGGTTGAGAACTAAAAATACTTTGTCCTCTTTAGCCACAAAATCTGTCATCAGAAATTTTCCGACCACAAAGCAGGAAGTTCAGAAGAAGAAATCGAGAACTGGGTCTAAAATTAAGCCCAACCCAGCGGGGTGTACATTCACTTACACACACTCGCAGCACGCACGCACGCACACACACACACACACACACACACACACACCTATTTCATTTGTATTTTTTTATTATTAATAATCTTTTTTTTTTCCTCTCTCATCTAATCTTATTCTACTGTAACTTAATCTGACGTATGATTTTTACTCACCCAATCTGACTTTTCCTCACCTTGTTTAATGTTCCTCCACATCACCTCACTGAGCTTCCCCGGTGTGCAGGTGGTATCACGGCCACCTTTCGGGTCCAAGCGCAGAGAAGATGCTGATCGCTCGCAACGAGTCGGGGACCTTCCTGGTCAGAGAGTCGCTTTCCAAGCCGGGAGATTTTGTGCTGTCTGCCTTGACAGACGAGCGCAGCAAAACGGGAGCGAGGAGAGTTTCTCACATCAAGATCATGTTTCAGGTGTGTGCATGCCAGGTTGCCTGCGTATTGTTGTGTATATTTTAATTTTTTTGTCTTTGTAGAATGAGCGGTACACAGTGGGAGGCTCGGACATATTCGACACACTCAGTGACTTGGTGGACTTCTACAAACGAAAAGGCATCGAGGAGATTTCAGGGAACTGGGTGCACCTCAAACAGGTATGCTGGAAAACTGCAGTGCAAAAAAATAGGAGCAATTTCAAAGATGTTTACTTTTGAATCCGGTCTTAACTGTGTGCGTTTCCTTCAGCCGTATTACTCCACCAGAGTGAACGCGGCCGACATCGACAGTCGAGTGAAAGAATTGGACCAGACGACTCTCATGCAGCAGGAGGCCGAGGGTGGGAAAAGCAAGGCGGGCTTCTGGGAGGAGTTTGATGTAAGTCAAGTCAGTCATCTTCAGCGCCATCAACACTGAATCTGTCAATAATGGCGGCGGGCTGCCATCTTGTGGCGGGGGAATCCGTGTTTTGAGTGGACATCCGCTAATGATCCTTTTAACTGGCACCCAGGTTCTTCAAAAGTTGGAGGCTAAGGTGAAAAAGAGTCGAGAGGAAGGCCAGAGACCAGAGAACAAGTCCAAAAACAGATACAAGAATATTCTTCCTTGTAAGTCTTGTTTTTTCCCCCCCTCAGTGCTTTTCTACTTGGTTCTTATATTAAAAGGTCTTTTTGTTGTTGTTTTTCGGGAGGCTGGCACGGATTAATTGTATTTCCATTTATTTCAATAAGGAAAGCTAATTTAACTTGTAGCTCAAGACACCACTATGTATTTTTCTTTTTAAACCTTGCAGCTATGACCTGAAGTAAATGTTTTGAGTTTTTCCATACAGTCAATGACACCAGAGTCATCCTGCAGGACGTTGACCCCAACGTGGTCGGTTCAGACTACATCAACGCCAACTACATGCGAGTACGTCCCTGAATCCTGCCGGGCCTCTCTCGGTCGCCCAACTCGCAAGTTACAAGCCGAAAGTTGACTTTGTCTCGCCCGGGCCGCTTTGTAGAACACCTTGTGGGAGTCGGAGACTCCGAAAGTTTACATCGCCACTCAGGGTTGCCTGGCAACAACTGTCAATGACTTCTGGCAGATGGTGTGGCAAGAGAAGACCGCTGTCATCGTCATGACGACCAGGGAGGTGGAGAAAGGGCGGGTCAGTGTCTGAATTGTCAAAATCGCACAACAAAATCACAACAATGCCAATCAGCATTTCAAAAACTATATCTTGTTTCTCTATTTTTATGAGCCATTTGACTCTTAAAGTACAAGTTTTAAAAGACGACTTTTTAGTTTTACCCAATTTGAATGTAACAAGATTGCATTCAATTCTAAAAAAAATTCTAGTTCATCCTGAACATCTGTATGTTTAATTCCACTCACAGAATAAATGTGTGCCATACTGGCCTGAGAGAGACAGCGCCAAGGAGGTGGGCCGCTACGTTGTGACCTCTAAGTCGGAAAGGGAAGCCACCGATTACAAAGTCCGAGTCTTGGAGCTGGCGCCAATGAACAAGGTGGACGCCGCAGGGTTTTGACCTCGCTGCACTCGAAGTAAACTTGCTGACGTTCTCCCCCTCACGTCAGCAGCCCAAGCACACCCGCACCATTTGGCATTACCAGTACATGAGCTGGCCCGATCACGGCGTCCCTCAGGAGCCCGGTGCCGTCCTCAGCTTCCTCACACAAGTCAACGACAAACAGGCTGAATATCCTGATGCTGGCCCCATGATCATCCACTGCAGGTACACGCGAGGCCGGGAGTTGCAGATGCACTTGTCAGAATCAGAATGGGATTCGCTGCTCCTTTTAGCACCAGAGAAAAGCATCACTTTGTTTTGCTAGCATGGATAATCAATTTAAGAGCTTAAAAGTTTGGTTTTGGAGAGAGTATCATAGGCATAAGAAGGGAAATTGGCTCTATCCAGACTGTAACCTAAATTATTACTATACTGAGAGAAGAGTGAATCTAAGATTGAGCCCTGAGGAACTCATGACAAATATTGAGCCATTTAAATGTGAGCTCAAATAAATAAAATTGAATAAATGAATAAATAAATGGATAGATGGATAGATAAAATGATTGGCTATCAAAGTCCTTGCATAAATTAATAGATAGTGCCGCACTGTTGTTTCTCCACAAACGTAAATGGTGAATGTGCTATGATGCTTTTTGATGTAAAAATAAAATAGTATTTATGGCAAACATTCCAAAGCTTGAAGCTCTCGTTTAGACGCCACGGTTTAAGATCCTAGTTACAGGATTAGCTGAGTAAAAGGGTTTGAGTCAACTAATAGTTTATCCTTGAGGAATGTTGTTGCTTGTGACGTCGGGAGTATAAAGGCCTGTTTGTTGTATATGGTTCACAGTGTTGCGCAACAGAATCCCTCTGCGACCTTTACTTATGCTTAGCCGCGAGTGTCGTTAATAAGCTTCAGTAGAATTTTTTGTTTTTTTTATTTTTACGCTGTCACTTGGTCATACCACCAATTCTACTTTGTGTCTGCAGCGCTGGGATTGGTCGGACGGGCACCATTGTGGTGATTGACATGATCATCGAGACAATTGACACAATAGGTAATTTAAATTAAAAAAAAATTATATAATGACGTTGACTTTGTTAGCACTCGTTTGTTCTCTGAAGCTCTCTTGACTGCCTCCAGGTATCAACTGTGACATCGACATCTCCAAGTACATCCAGATGGTGCGCGAGCAGCGCTCCGGCATGGTCCAGACCGAGGCCCAGTATAAGTTCATCTACCTGGCCGTCTCTGAGTACATCCAGACCACCAAGGCTAAAGATGGGGCCTCCTTGGTAAGAATGAAAAACTATATTATATATCTATTTTATTTCATATTTTATTTTATATTTTTTATTCAATACGTGATTATTTTTTCAAAGATTTTTTTTCCCCCATGTATTTTGTAATAACTTACAGACGCAATGCATTGATGTCTGGCAATGATCCAACTGGCCTTTGAACCTCTGTGCTGATTTGAACTCCAGACACTTTTATCAGCTGCGGTTTTTGAAAGATGAACTTTGGCTTCAAAAGAAAACCGCAACATAGATTGAACCCTCCTGTGTTGACCTCCTCCTGCAGGAGGCTGAGACGGAGTATGGAAATCTGCAGCTCAAACACCCGCCGGGGACCAGGAACATCTCAAAGTGAGTCAAAGTGGAAAATGCGATCCCTGTTTGAACTGTCACGACCGTAGACGCATTTCACATGGCACGGATGAGCCAAAGCTCGCACTGAGACGACAACCACGACTCAGCTTCTGGTCGCTTGGCACTTTTTGAGGGAGGAGCATTGTTCACATCATAAGTATCTGTTAATTTAGCGACTCAGGGCTCCAATTTGGAGCTGAGCCTCATTGTTTAAGTGTAAAAATCCATTCACGTTATTTTGAGTGCTATCATATTTGTTGCATTGGATTTTATTGTACGTAGAAAAGGCAATTCTAGTAAATGATTGATTATTAGTCTGACTTGGCCCATGTGTCAATTTCAAAAATTAAATGTGGCCAGCAGAGTTTGCACACACACTCGAACCTCCTGCCTTTTTCTTCAATTTCTCACTTTTCTCTTCGCAGAAGCAAAGACTCGGACGTGTACGAGAACGTGAGCAAAGCCAAGAAAGACAAGAAGAAGCCAAAGTCAGAGAAAAGTGGCTCGTTAAAGAAAAAATAAGATTTCTTAAGTGCATTTTGAAGTCATCTTGTGTTATTTATGTGACCCTACTTTCACAGCACAAACTTTAAACATAATTTCAATACGTGTCTACATGATTTCAATGTATACTTTATGATATGTGATCTTTTGTTTTCAACTTTAGCCTGCTCCTCAAATCTTCACCTGTACAATAAAAATTAACATTTTAAGTCGTAAGGAACTATCGAGAATGGTGAGACTATGTTGACAAAATTCAGTCAAAGAATTTCAATGAAAATTCAAATAACTGCCTAAACAACTGAGTCTGGTTAAAAAAAAGAAGCAATTACTAAAGCAAAATGATCTCGCACCCAAACCAATACTGTAAATCAATAAATTAGTCCATTTAAATAAATCTAAATAAATATTTTTTAGTCTGACTAAAAATAGATCAAACAAAATAAATGTGATCTTAATCGTGAGGCAGAATTTAATTAATTTTGAATCTACTTTTGTATTTTATTTTGAAATTATTTGCATAATAAATTATTTTAACTAGCATTTTAATATTTCATTGTTTTTTGTTTTTCCAAATTAAAAGCTGATTCTCATCATGATATTATTGCTCATTAAGGATTTTTTAATATTTTTTAAGTGAGACCCTTTTTGGGGGGTGGGGTCCAATCCTCCCCCAGCAACATGCTCCTCCCTCCTCATGTTGAGCTCTTGGGCACCACCCACTTCGAGTGAAAGAAGATTGAATGAACCCTCCTCCCTCCTTTCTTCCCTCCTTCCAAGCTCCGGCATAGCTGAAAGAAGCTGTGAGCCTTCTGTGAGTCATTGCTACCTTCCGGAATCAACAGTTCACCGCTCTGAATTCTCTTGCTGAACATTTTGCTGTCTGACGCCTTTCTCAACATTTCACAGTGTGTTTGGGGTTTCGGAGCAAGCCACCATGTCTAAACCTGACTACTCTGGGCTGTTTCATATGGTGGAACAGGAGAACATGGAGGCCTACCTTGCAGCTTTAGGTGAGTTTTTTTTTCTCATCACTCCATTGTATTGTATGTTCATAATATACGTGCAATGTTTTGCATTGCTATGCTGTCTCGAAAGGTGCAGTGAGAATATGCACTCAATATTTAATACACAAACACTCATGCAAAATTATATAAACAAATGTTTCATTACTGCATGTTATTTTTTTTAGTGAAGTTTTGATTCTAACTAGTGAAACGGTCATCCCGAGACCACGACTTGACCAAAACCAGAACTCACAGAGACGAAAACACCCTAAAAAAAAACCCCACATTTTTTCAAACTTGACAAAATTTAGAAATTCCACAGCCAAAAACACAGTAAGTATCTAATGTCCAATCTCAAATCTTGACATTTTTTTGCTTAAATTTGCTGGCGCCTGTTGGTCTACATTCAAATTCCTTTTTTATTTTTTTTATTTATGTTTTTGAGTGAACGGTTCCCGTTCATCCATGTGTGCGGTATTAACAAAAATGAAACGGTCCACAACGTTCATTTCAATAATGCTGTAATCTCCATTTGCAGCTGCACTTTCAAGGACTGAGCTCATCAGTCTGTCCTCTGTGTGACCCCACACACGCACACACAACACCCACAGACACAGTGTTCCATTCAAGTGCACTTTTCCTCCTTCCTTAGACATCAACTTTGCTCTGAGGAAGATCGTGTGTCTGCTGAAGCCCACCAAGGACATCACCCACGATCCAGCCACGGGGACCATGAAGATCCGCACTCTCACCACCTTCAAGAACTTCAACATGGACTTTGTCGTCGGGCAGGAGTTTACCGAAGACCTCGGCCCTGTAGACGGTCGCACGTGTCAGGTCGGTGGAAGGAACTTCAAGCTGGAGGTGTCGTACCAGTTGACTTTGTGTGCTTGTATGAGCAAAGTCAGCCGGGCCTCCTGTGGGGATTTTGTGTTGCGACTGCCTCCTGTGGTTCGGCTCACAATGGGCAGCAAGAGTAACAATCACAAAGACGGCCCACGCAGCTTTTGGGTCCGCCTCTGGCCCTTTTGAGAATTCAGCTCCCACAAAGCCACTTTGACTTAGCAATATGAAATTTGGTAGTCAAGTCTACTAAGAGTAGACATGCAAAAAACTCTCAACACATATTTTGTCCCTTACCACCAATTTGTCTCACGGTTGTTGTAGGGAAAACAATGAATGTCCAAAGTCTGACTTAAAAGTCTTATGACTTAAAAATGTCTCAAGAAGCCACGCAGGAAAAGAGGCTTAGGGTCTGCCATTAAATTTCAATTTGATGCTGTCATTTCAGAGGTCTCTACTTGAAAACATTTTTGTGTGTTTTATAGTGGTCGATAAAATCTTGCACTCAAAAAGAAAAAACAAACAAACATTAGTTTCTTATTTGTGTCTATCTACATGAGGTTCGAATTTAAGTTTCTGAGTTTGGGAAATCTCTCCAAATGTTCATCAGAAACAAATTCCAAGAGCATTCTATAAATGTAACCAGCTTGGAGGCAACACTAAAGAGGGTTTTAAACGTACAAACTACTTAACATGCAGATTGCGTGTGCAGTTGTCCTCACAGCATGTCTTTGAACAGACCACCGTGAGCTGGGAAGGGGACAAGCTGGTTTGCGTACAACGAGGCGAGAAGGAAGGCCGAGGTTGGACACACTGGTTGGAAGGCGACAAGCTGCATTTGGTAAGGAAAAACAACAATTTATATGCTTTGTTTTTGGAAAGAGGTTTGCCAAGTTCTCACGAAGATGTCTCAAACAAGACATTGTTCCCCTAAGGAGATTTTTTGAGGATTTCTTCTCTCCCTCCAGCAGCGGGGAGGGAGAGCAGTGAAAAGAGGAGAAGAAAGGATTACAGGGTCAAATAACGGGGGAGGGTGGGGGTACCGCGTTAGGAATCTAATCTGTGACGCTCCTTTTGTGTTGGAGATTCTTGTATTGATTATCACTATTAATTAAATTCCTCTATTTTGCCCTAATGGCCTTCTTGCTTCTCTGCAGGAGATGAGAGTGGAAGGCGTCGTTGCCAAGCAAGTCTTCAAGAAGGCCGATTGAAAACATTGCGGTAAAATGATGGACTGTGAATATGTGATGTCCTCTCTTAACTCTTTTAGTGTACGTAGGAAATAGTCAAGGTACGTGTGCATGTGCGTGTGTGTATATAAATGATATATAATTGAATGTTTGGGTGTGATGTACCAGTTGAGTGACAGAGCGAAGGAAGTAGCGCAGCGATATGGAAGTGACAGATTTGGACGGTTTTCCCAAAGCCACCACAATTGATTTGAAATAAACCCATCAAAATGTGATGGAAGTTTGGAGTCTCGGCTTTAATTTTAAGAGGCTTCCCAAAAATATGACACCATTTAGGGATGAGTACAGAATGGCGAAAATGAAAGGTTTGTAACTGCCGACGGATGCCATAAGATGACGGCAAAGCACTACTTTTCTATTCAACCTAGTAATGACCCTCACTTGAATATAGTCTAATGGTATTTTTTACAAAAAGGCATGGAAAACTGTAGCATGGGATTTACCTATAGAGTTGAATGTGCTGGCAAGCTTCTGATTTATGACAGCAAGTTGCAGTAGATAACCAGCAGGGGGCAGTAACCTCCAGAAGTTGGAGCCATCTTTTTGCAATGATGCGCTCATGTCCCGCACCACTCGTCCTCCTGCGGCTCCAATTGGCTCCGATGGTACGCGTCGGTCCCGTTGAGCTGCTCCGAGCCGTCGGTCTTTAGGGTGAGTGAAAGGTCCTCGCTGAGTTTCGTCCTACAGATGGTGGCGCTTTCATCTGCGGAACGAGGATAAAAATGATGACTCATCACCTACCTCCAGTTAGATTATTAGTACAGGATGGAAAACGTGATTGATGACCTTAATGCGGATTTAAAACGCACATTTAGTTTTGTCGTAAGGACGTCACAGCTCATTTCACTGGTTTAACTTTCACTTTCCTTTTCTTAAAATCCTTTCCGTTGTAGTTTATTTCATTGACAATTTTTTTTTTCAATTGTACACAAAGTGAAATATTTTCTGATTTTTGTTTTAACTCATCTTCTCAACCCTGGCCTGACCCTTTCAGTTTGAAAAACAACAACTGGCATTTATGTATTACCCAGGTTGAGCAGAGTCAACTGGCAGGCCTCCGTCACGTTGCTCTTTTGGCACTGATCAAACGTTTTGTGGGTTTGTAGGGCAGGTTCCAGCGAAGTCTCTGTTATGGTCCTCACCTCAGTAAGGGAAACATTTGACCTGGCTGTGGACACCACAAACGGAATTCAATCTGTTTAAATTCCACTTAATTACCCGAATCAAACTTGAACAGGAAATCACATTTTTTTTTGTGGGAACTCATGTCATAAAACAATTATCACATTAAAATGCTAACTTTCTAGTGTGGTTATAAAAACAGAAGCTCTTGAGCATTAGCATTGATGTCATTTTTCAGAAATAATTTTAGCGGATAAGCACAAGCAAAACCTTTACGAAATTGGCATTGCGTGTGTACTTTCCACTTTGTGATCACAGTAAATGGCAGTCAAAACTACCTGTGGCACACATGTAGGTTGTTATGAGTCAGCTGCTGATGTGGCGTGTGTCACATCATCGCCACGTTATTGTGGAAAGGCAAAAATGTGCAGGATGTGGTTTCCTTTACATTTAACCTGTACAGAATACTCAGGCATATCCAGCGTTTATCTGATTCAGAGTCATGCAATTTTTAAAGAATATAATATATAACCACAGTAAAGGAAGCAGTGGAAGAATATCTGTAGCAGGCGAGGCCCTCTTTTCAAAACTGGCAAGTGTTTGAAACAATCCATGTACGTACCTGCTTTGTATGATTTCCGTTTGGCCCTCCAGCACATCAGCCCCAAAACAACGAGTATGCTCAGCACAAAGCCCAGCCATAAGCCTGCAGGTAAAATCCACGAGCAGCCTGCAAAAGCAAAAGTGCTGTGAATTGATTCAATTACATTATATTAAATTGTCAGATTTGGGTCACACACACACACACACACAAATCCTGTTTCAGATTATAATACAGTAAACACTCCAACATCATGGGTCGGCTGTTATTTTGATGAATTTTGTTTACAGTCCATACATAACCATTTTGTTCTGCTTCATATTTATTTGGGCTATAATTCCACTGTCAACCGCTAGGTGGCACTAAACTAATATGGTGTGACGGTAAAGAAAACACTAATATAGTTCTTCCTGCACAGAAGAGAGACAATTCATGTGAAAATGTCACCCACCAGATTTGTACTCGCCACAAATCGCGTCGGCGGTGGAGTTTCCTGCACTTTTTAGCACTCGACCCAAGTCGTCACATCTATCAGCAAATACAAACAATGTCAAAGAAGCGCACACGTATTACATCAGGTATGCTACCTATCGTTACAAGATATATTTTTACAACCATTTTTGTTATTTCATTAAAGTGCAGTGTCCCTCATGACAATTGAAAACAGAAGACCTTTGACCTTGTGTGTGTTTGGCAGGCTGAGAAGGAGTCAGACACGTTGCTGTACGTTCCATTCCCACACGGAGCGCAGATCGTATCCTCGGTTCGCCTTGCTGTTAAAAAACCCAACTTGATTTTCACTTGTGGAAATGGAAGTGGACCCGAACACAAATTCATGGAGAGCCTACTTTGAACCTTGACCCCTGTCCCCCGAGGACAGGAGGTCGCGGGCATACAGTGGTCACAGGAATCCTCGATACAGAAGAAGCCCGAGGCACACTTGCACACTGTGTCCTTGTCAGCCGTGCACGGCTCCGCCGTCATCTGGTTGTTGCCTGCGAATCAAATCTTCGATTGGTTCTTGGCTGTCACGAGCGTCCACGGGTGTGACTTGACTTACTGGCACTGCACGACTTGCACAGGCGGCAGGCACTGAGGCTATTTCTGGTGGCCGTGAACAGCCCTCGCCTGCAGTCGTCACATTGAGTTTTGCCAGTGTGGTCGCAGTCGGCTCGCACGAAGCTTCCTGGCGAGGGTGAACACAAGTGTGAGGAGATCCCGTAAGCCCAGCTGCAGCGTGATCGCAAACTGACCCGCTGGGCAGCGATCGCAGCATCTTCCAGCTCTACTCCAGTACTTCTCCTCAGTGTTGCACTTGGAGTCCACCATTTCCTATCAGATCTTACCCAGCAGTCACTCAGTGTTTGGTAGCGCACTTAAAGGTTCATCTTTGTCTGTGCGTGACTGCAAGTGAAATGAAAGTTTCCCCACTTTATCTTTGTCATCCCACACAGTGGAAACACCCATTTACCCCTCATTTTGCCCCCCGCCCCCTAATTTCCTTCCTGCCCCCCCCCCCATTCCTCCTCCCCCTTTGTTGCAACCTGCAAGCGTTTCCACCAGCGCTCTAAGACCCGAGAGATGTTGATGTTGGCCGTGTTGACACATGGCAGAAAGGGGAGAGCCTTTTCCTGTCTGACCATCATCGTCTATTGTGTACACTCCCGCCTTTGTCCAACAGCCACACACGCGTACACTGAGCCTCGCACTTTTTTTTGTTCTTTCCCGTCATCATCTCAGTCCAACTATAAATAGACTGACTCTGTTGCTTGCGTCTGTGCATTATCAGGAGGCACATGAGAAGGAAGGCAATTCATGAGAAAGGGAAAGAGCACTGGCGGAGCTAGAGGGGGGCAACCCAGAAACTATGCTTGGACAGTCTCATATTGGATATTTGACTTTGGCTATTGGCACCAGACTGTGAGCTTACATTGTCCAAAACCTTGACAATGGTGCCCTAAAAGACCCTGAAAAATAGAAAAAAAAAAAAATATTTTATTTTTAAAAAGTTACCTTATTTTGGAGTTCACATATTGTAAGTTACAGTAATTTATGGAACGTATGTATCTGTGTCTCTAAGGTACAGTGAACATAGAAATCCTTTTTATTGGTTATTTCTCTAATTTATTTATTTTTACATCCCTCTGATATACAGTAATCCCTCGTTTATCGCGGATAATTGGTTCCAAAAAGTTATAGGTGAAATCCGCGAAGTACGTTAGCGGAAATATGCTAATTCGCGATCGTGCTACCACGCAAAAACGGACTTCTAAAGTAATGTAAACGAACATTTGGAGCAATACTACATTGTCCTAAAGGTTAGACACATGTTTCCTCAATTTAGAAGTTTTATTTTCACAATTAAATGTTTTTTTTAATTTGAAAAAAAAATCCGCGATGTAGTGAAGCCGCGACAAACGAAACGCGAAGTAGCGAGGGATCACTGTAATGCATTTGTTTTATTGCTATGTGCAGTATTTATTAAGGAGTTATCGTTGGGTTTTTTTTGGCTGTGGAACGAATTAAACGAATTACAGTGCATTCTTATGGGAATATTTAATCCAACATACGACTATTTCAACATATGAAGTCCCGGAACGAATTAAATTTGACTGTATTTTATCATTTTGCACCACATTTTAATCAAATTCCTTCCTTACGTCTTTCTATACGTTCAATATTTTTCTGTTGCCCAAATCAAGCACGAACGCTCGTCTCCACAACGACTTGACCGTCACGATCCTGCATTCCACTTTCACTTTCGCTTTTGACGCTGTTGTTCTGCGCATGCGCCAAACAGAGCAAGCCTTGAATCGTCGAAAGTGCCTTCTGTCCAAGTAGTTCTTCTCATCCTACCCTCCTCAGGTTAGTCATTTTTGCTATACTCTCCGACAATATCGTGTCGTGTGGCTTCAAAAAAAAGTTACTTTCAAATACTGTCGTGTCGAGTGTACGTCGTGCCGAACATAATGCATTTTGTTCAAATCAAAAGTGAAAGGAAATGTTTTTTTTATTGGCCGCATTTTCTGTTCTGCTCTTATTCGCCCCAAAGAGACGCCATGGAGGTGATGAGAATCATTTTGTGTGGAGTCTTAACGACCTGCGTGTGTGGTGAGATCCTTTTTTCAGTGTTGTGTAGTTGTTTCTTTCCGTCACTTAACAATATCAGTAATAACAACTGGTTAGCAAACAGGAAACAGGGAAACTGGTTTTGCAATACACTTTAATGCAAATTAAATTTTTAAATTCGATTAATTCAAATAATCAAGGGAATAAATGATAAAATAATAAATTCTAAAATTATTTGACTATAGTTTCCTTCAAATGATATATTCAAAATGGTGTTGTGCAGCATCTGGAGTTGCAGATGTGGTTCTGTCCTGCGAGTTCATGGAAGACTCGGTGGGACCGGACGTGAGCTCCGGCTTCCCCAGTAGTCCGGCCACGCTCATCTTGAGAGACGTTTTTGTTGATTCCCACGAATCCCTTGAAGTTCTCTCTCCATTTGTCCCGCTGGCTAACCCGGATCCACGTGCCATTATGTTCGAGTCCAATGGTTCTTCCCCCGCCGTGGCATATTTTCCGCCACCAAATGAACGTCGGCGCGGCTTTGACTGCCCCTCCTTTGTTTGTCGCAGTGTCGTCGTTCAAGATTCCCAACATCAACGTTGTACTCCACGCGGACTGCAACGAGCAGGAGGTGATGTGCAAAATAAGCAAGTATGCCTTGAAGGAAAGGCCGGGATCAGACTATTTTCTGGTGTCCATCGATATGAAAGACGGGGCTTTCGGCACTTTGTTGATTCTACGTGCCGTGCCGCCGGCCGATGATCAATCGAGTCAGATGCACGTGGAACTGGGCCTGCCCTTGAGTCAGACTGGAACATTGCTGACTGAAGGTACAATATTGCCAGTGTGTGTGATTGCGGGCTGCCAGAAATGTAAAGTCATCCTTCCTCTTGCGTTGTGTCTCCTCAGTGTCATTCCTGGTGTTTTCTGCCGTCAACTCTGTGTCGGCGCCCCTGAGAGGCGCCGGCCTCCTCAGCTGCGGCTTCAACCATCGGGACATGGCGCCCGATGAGGAAATGCACATCGAGTGGCGTCAACAATATCGAGGACTAGGACAGAAAATCATCAAAATGGCGGCGAGGTTGAACGATACGCAAGGAGGTGCCGCTGAGGGTGAGTGCGGCCTTGCCACTGTCGAGTGTTTAACAAGAAGTGAGGAGAACGGCGCTGTTTCTGATTCGCCAGTGCGTCACTGGAGCAAGGACTCCAGCATGGATGCTAGCCAGGTTGTGAGCGAGGGGAACGCCTCGGTGACCTTGAGCAACTTAAAAGTTACAGATGAAGGCGCCTATATCTGCTCCGTCACTATCGGCCCTTTCTCTGGCCAGCAGGTGATCAAGCTGCAGGTGCTTCGTAAGTGTCGCCCCAATATCACCTCGTGCCCACGACAGGGAACTGGCTGGCATGGGAATGCATGCATGTCTGTTTTGCTCTTCTTTGCAGAGGCACCAAGTGTTTCACTTTCGGAGGAGGAGAAGCTAGTTTTAAAAGGAAATACGGCACAGACCCTAAGCTGCCATTGTAGAAAATACTACCCTCTAGAGGCTAAGGTGGGTCACTGCAGGGTACTATGCTACCTTTACTGTTCAATTCTTTCTGTGACCAAGTTCAATCTACTCATATATTATATATATCAATCACTTGTCCATGAAATAGAAAGTCGACCAGGCAATAACTCCTAAATTGGGACTCTTAAAATCTGAGGTACCCTCTGTCAAGCAACAACATCAGTTACGTTCTCCCGCAGGTGGAGTGGCTTTCACACTCGCCAACGGACGAGGAGCCCGCTATCCTCGCCGATCAGGGCTCAGTGTCCAGCCACCAGAAGTATAGCGACGGCACCTACTCGCTCTCATCCCACCTGGTGGTGCCCACCGACGTGGCCCCGGGAACCCGAATCATCTGCAGGGTGTCCCACGTGGCCCTGGACGCTCCGTTTTCCGTCAGCGTGCTGGTCGAACACCCGGAAGCAGGTACGAACTCGTATCAGAAAACAGATGCTCTAAATTGAGGGAGGTATTGTGAGGGTAAAATGTTTGTCACTCCACAGATGACTACTGGTGGGTGTTGTCATTGTTGGTCATCACTGTGGTGTTCTTCTACCAGCTCATCAACTAGAAACACGGCATTTATTTATGAACTGGCTTCAATTCAAACGGATTATTTGTGTTCACTGTGTATGTTTCATTCCAACAACAATAATCTCATTTCCGTCATCATGAGGCTTTTAGCCCAGACTTGGAACAGTAGTGGCCATGATTTGTTAATCTTCAATAATAGAACACAACGTCCGAGTTATTTTTCCCGTTAATCGACATGTAATTCACATTTGCAACAAAGACAACCGCCCAAAAACACACACTACTTCCTCCCCGCTCACGTCATCAGTACGCGCTCCCATCTATGCCACAAACACAACAGATTAGCAAACAAACTTAACATTATTATTATTATTGTCTAATGTTACCACATAAATTATCTTTGACCTAAATTAATCATTTTTTGCAGAGTACTACAAAATAGCTTTAAATGACAAAAACCTGTAAATATATATATTTATTTTTTTACTTTTTTTAGTGAGTTCGTCTTTGGCTCGAGTTGGAATATTATCCTGGGACTTGATGGTAATTTTGTATTGTAAATGAGATTTGACATTTATTTACGGGTTGCATTACCACTGGCCTTGTTTCCAAAATAAAGTCTTGGAAATAAATATCAAATGGGTGTACAATGTCAAATATATATCTTTATAACGTCAAAGCAGTGATCAGTATAGAAACAAATAAGAACAAAAGTTAGAAAAATATCACTTACCATTGTTTTGATGTTGCCGTGAAAGGAAAAAAACAGCCACCAGAAATGTCGGTCCCGTCGTTTGTCGATATCTGCCCCGTAACTACCCTGCTATGTAAAATGGATAAATGGTATTTGTGCTGCATCTAAATAATAAACACAAAAAAAAAAACACAGTCCCACAGAACTGTTTTAATTGTTTTATTGGCATCAGCAAAATTGACAAGCATGCATTTTGTCCGGCAAACATTTTCACCTCCCGCTGCGTTGTTCATGTAAATCACAAAACAGGTGTTCAGTGCCAAATAATCCCGTTTCGCCGTCTAACTGCAACGTGTGTTAGCAACCGCTAGCTATGCAGAAACGCACCTTGTTGTCATTTCTAATGTATTACACCCACAAATTAGTCTTAGAAGAAAATATGCGCATCTTAACTATATGTTCACAACCCCTCCTTCAAAAAAACCCTGAAAGATGGACATGAACGTGACAAATGCCTTGTTAGAGTGCTACATGATGCTAACAGTTGAAAGTAGTCGCGGTTTGGCACTGGTGAGCGGTTAGCCGATCGGGAAGACGTTCAACAGAGAGCAGTTAGAGAATGAAAGAGCGGATGCGCTAATGGCGCTATTAGGACGGAAAACTACCACGACCGTGTTTGTCATGCAAATAGGAAGCCAAGCTCACCTTGACTGGTTTTGCTTTCGTGTGGCGGCAGCAGCAAAACCAGGAGACATAGTACCACACACAAAACTTTGTCCACAACTGAGCCAAACATTTGAGAGACTACTTTTTTTTTTCTAGTGCAACTGTAGGAATGTGATTAAATGCTGAACTTTGATCTCGTCCATTCGAATCATCACTCTTCCTCAAAACCAAGCGTGACAAATGGTTCCCTCCAAGCAAATCGGGCCCACATTAAAGAAGGCTCAAGATTTCTTCCCATTTCCTCGATATGCAGCTTACTAGAATGCCCTTTGTTCCCCAAAATTAGGACAATTAAGTACACAAGAGGAACAAATAAGGCAAACTAGTAGAACAAGCACAGGCCTTGAGCTGGATATAAAGGAAATGGAAGAGAAGCTAAAACGGCTTCCCGTACGCATCACTAACCTCACGCAAATGTTCTTCTCTCTCCTTCAATAATACATGAGCCGCCATGAACCCGAGCAGAGTTTAAGCCGAAAACAGGCGCTGGGAGGAGGACGAGCAGGCAAGGGGAAAAAAAACAACGACAAAAAAATAAACAGCCGAGACAAGTGAAAGCTGCCGTGATGCGAGAGGTCAGGACGGTGAAAAGGGTGGGGGATTGGTTTTTTTCTTCTTTTTTTTACGCTCCCGTCTGCCATCTCATCAACATTCTCAAGTCCATATTCATCCATTTTGACGGGCGAAGCTCAGTAGAAGAAGTATACTGCCAATGACGCAGAGAGAAGAGAAGTCATTAGTCTAATGGTCCCCCGCAATATATCACAAATGCTCAAACAAACAAAAATGAAAACATAAAACGCTTTCTTTTAATACGCTTGTCAGACGCAATACCGACCTGGATACCTTCCATTGGAATTAGGAAATAGCTTTAAAGAAATCAGGAATAAAACGTGAATTTACGAATTTAAAATAATGGTAAAAATGACTTCTTTTATTTCTACAACTACTACATGCTATTACCTAGCAAGCTAGCTATGCCTAAACCAGGCTTATATAATTGTTTTTATTTTCATTTTAAATATATTAGTTTTATGAATGTAAACTATATTTCCAATAGTTGTTGTTCAGTTTTGAAAAAACAAAAAGTCTCCTTTTTATTTGATATAATTTTTAAATTTTTGTTTGAGTAATTCATCCATTTTGTTTTAGGAATTCATCCATTTTCTGTACCACTTGTCCCCACGGGGGTCGCGGGCGTGCTGGAGCCTATCCCAGCAGTCATCGGGCAGTAGGCTGGGGACACCCTGAACCGATTGCCAGCCAATCGCAGGGCACACACACACAAACAACCATCCCCTCTCACACCTATGGGCAATTTGTAGTGCTCAATCAGCCTATCAAGAATGTTTTTGGGGTCTGGGAGGAAACTGGAGTGTCTGGAGAAAACCCACACAGGCACGGGCAGAACATGCAAAGTCCACACAGGGAGGGCCAGAGGTGGAATCGAACCTGCACCCACTGAACTCTGAGGCGGACATGTGCTCCACCGTGCCACTTCGTTTTAGTAATTGTATTAAATTTGATTATTTATAGTAAACTTGTCTTCTACCCCATAAATGCATCTTCCCCACGTGCCACAATTTACAGAGGAGCATCATTATCTGAAGTCCCAAGGGAGGAGGTTCCTCACGTGTACTCACAGAATATTATCCCCACCACGATGACGCCAATGATGCCCATCATTATCATCATCTGAAATGAGGAGAAGATAAGACATCAGCAGTGAGAGTAGAGCTTCTTGAGGAGCCACCGCTCGTGTACCCACCTTGCAGTTCTTCCACCAGTACTTGTTCTTGAGCTTGGCCGCGCAACTTTCAAACTGTGACGCCCCAGCTTGAAGGGCGTCCGCTCGGTCGTCCAGCTCAGAGAGCTTCTGGTCCCTTTCCAGAACCTTGTCCACATTCACCCTCATGATGTCCACCACCTGACAGTCCGGGACGGGAAAACATTTTTGGAAACTCAGGAGTTATGTTTTTTTTTTTTCTCTCCATGTACCTCCTCGACTTGGGCCTGCGTCTGCTGTAGCCTGCGGTTGCTGGAGGTGTTGGGAGGAGCTGGGGGCCCACCTCCCGGGGCTCCTTCTGCACCAGGGGCTCCCGGAGCGCCTGGGGCTGCGGCATCTGGGGCAGACCTGTGTGGAACCACATGTGCAAATAAACTCGTGGAAGAGAAGACGGAATAATGATTTGGCACAAATATGCCACAAAGCACAACATCCTCATCTCACTAAAGTGTAGTTCTTTGGCACCAAGATGGCGGCAAAGCACGACAGGAAGCTCCGACCCGGTTCAGCATGATTCCTTGGAACCGAGATGCCACAAGATGGCGACAAAGCACTAAATGATCTTTAATTCATGTCAACGTATTTCTTTTGCTACAAGATAGCGCCAAAGTATGACTTGAGTTTTTGACCGTGCTTTAGCAAACAAACAAAGAGAAGACCTATACGTACTAGATTGTGCAGGTGCACCTTACATTGAAGCCGGTACCTTCATGTTGGTCCACACTTCAAATTGTTAATTATTTAACTCAATTATTCAGAACATTTTATTGTACAAGGATGCCGAAAGTAGAGATATAAGATATTCTTTTATTTGTCCGACTCGAGAAAATTCCCAAAGTGACTACAGCAAGCAATAAATCCATCCCCATCTGCAGAACCACTCACATGTTCTATGCAGCTGTTTGCGCTGACTCAGCGGTGTAGGAGGAGAGGCGAGAGGAGGAGGCACAAGGAGGTTCCAAAGTCTTAACAATGAAGTGAAACCGCGACAAAACAAAGAATCAGGCGGAAAACAACAACAAAAACAGAAAAAGTTTGTCCCAAAAAATCATCAAAGTGTCGCAGTGCAGCAACCCCCCCACAAAAGCAGCCGAGTCAGCAAAGAGAAGTGAGCTGAGTGATGCTGCGTAGTTCTCCTCAGCATCCAGCTCTTCCTTCCCAAAAAAAAAAGAAGCAAAAAGCTCGGTTCGGTGCTCGAATTTCCAGTGTAGAAGCTGTTGAGGTCGATTCCTAATGTTTTCCTTCCTTCTCGCGCTTCTCTGCGCCTGCGTGGAAGATGAAGCGTGATGCGCGTGGCTACTGCTGCTGCTGCAGTAATGCGTCGAGTTCCTCTCCCACCTTTCCCCACTTGGACTCGGAGCCACAGTGCGGTACTACCCCCGCTCAACGCCCCCCCCCTTCTCTGCCCCTCCTCCACCTGCACACTTTGCAGTACTGCAGCCCTGGTTCGGTGGGGGCGAGGGAATGGGGGGGGGGGGGGGCAAGCGGACGTCACTGCAGTGCGTGGATGCCCATGGAGCGTTGACTCAACTCTTTTCCCTCTGACTTCCATGTAAATGTAAACATATGTTTGTATATAGTGTACAGGGGGTTCTCGCTTTACGACATTTCGAGGTTACGTCACGATCCCCCGTTGACATGTATGACGAGATCAATCCGCGGCAACTAAACAAAGAAACATGTTTTACATTACGAAAATATAAAAATCAAACAAGAAATATTATCATTGTGTACACAAACGTAAAGACGATAATTTAATAGGATGTAAAACAATTTTCTGCGTCATGATCAAATCGTGGCAGATGCTTCTGCTATGTGCAACTTGGTCACTGGGGGGCAGTATACTACTGTCAGGCTAAACAAATGAATACCGTACTCTCAACTACTCTAAGTATTAGTCAGCTTTCATTGAGGGTAAAGAATATTTGCCCGTAGGAAGAGCAAAAAATATGGGGAATGGGAAAAATGTGACGACTTTGTGTTGAATGCTCTCAGCTACAGAAACAGTTTCTATCAGTAAACTATCTCACAGCCCAACTTGAAGACCTTAAAAATGTTCACAGTTGCCACAGGATGAAGCCAAAGGGCACTTATGTTGAGGTATTATCGCACTTGTATGAAATCTGTTTTTTTTCCCTCCAACTTTCAAACCTCTCTGAATTTTGAACCCCCAAAAGGTGTACAATACCTGTGTACCAAATTGCCAAGAAAAAAGTAACACACACAAGAAATGACTACTTGTCAACACGTGTTTATTTATATGCATAGGACTTTGAAAAAACTAAATACACAACCCGCCCGGACGCCTTTGTGATGTTACCGATGTTTGCCAGTGCGATTGAAGCGTTTGTAGAGGAAGCGGATCCTCTTTTCCAAGTTGTGTCTTTCGAGAGTCATCATTCTGTCTCCCACCATCCTCTTCTTCCTGATGAGCCGCTGCAGCTCGTTGCCCTTGAAGCCCTTCAGCCAACAGGGCGCCAGGATCAGGTCTTTGGGGTGCGCTTTGAAATCTCCTGAATACACACCCAAAATCACAGAAGGGAGCCAAGAAAAAGTCATGGTAAGATAGACTTTGCATTGAAACATGTTTATCCAACATACTTACCTAAGATCCCTATGTTGTCATATACTCCAAACATGCTCCTTTTCTCATTCCACCTGTCCACGACCTTGGGCTTGGGGATGGCGTGCATCCTGATCTGTCGGGACGTACCTGACCATATCAAGTGAGAAGTGTCAAGAAATTAGGAAACATGTCATGGCAGGGCTCGAAACTAACGATTGCCCGATTGCCCGGGGCAAGTAGCGATGGCAGACGGGCAAGTAGAATTTTTCCTCACTTGCCCGAACTTGCCCTGCCATAATACCATGTTTTCAAGCTGTAAAAAGACGATTTTGTGCATAATTTCTCGCAACTTCTGCCGCTTCTGGTCCGACATTTTGTTTTCTAGGGAGCGGTTAGTTTCTCGTGTAAGTCTGCAATACATTGATAACGGCAAAGCGCTTTGTAATTAAATGCATGCTCCCTCACCCCTGGCTCTTCTGCGCCTGCGCACCAGCAGAGCTTGTTTCCGTGTCGGGCAAGTAAAAATCCACTCCAAAAAAATTCGGGCAAGTAAAATTTTGTTTCGGGCAAGTAAAATTTTCTCCAACTTGCCCGAGGGCAACTTGGGCAAAAAATAAGCTTCGAGCCCTGCATGGCAGCATAAAGAACCGACCGCTGTGCTGTTCTTACCAGTGGAGAAGTTCCGAGCTGTGTCAAGCAGAGCCCGCGCCGTCCGACAGAAGGAAGCTCCAGCTCGAAGCATCCCTCCGACAGCAAACATGGTTTCTGTGGTAACAGCAAAAATCATCGATTGACAGAACTCGGGATAGTTTGTCTTTCTACTCGCTTTATACAGTGACCCTCTATGTTAGCTTGAACTAGCACAAAACACAACCGTTTACTCTTCGTAGTAGTACACGCGTGTCACGCCGAAAGAAGCAGTTACCTGTTTACGGTCGCTCTCAGTTGAATATGTTGTTGAATATGTTGTTGCTACGAATATTAGGGTTAAGAATGTAATAAGTAAAGGTTGAGGCTTGGAAAAACTACGTTATTGACACTTTAGCATTCTGAGCAAGGGAGCAGCCATCTTCACGCGCTGTCCCACAATGCATTGCGCTCGCTGGTATTGTTGGCGCGTGCATGAACGATTCGTTCAAAACAACAAATCGTTTCAGTGAACGAGAGTGAACGAATTCGTTCTTTTTTTAGTTCATATGACTTCAACCAGTAGGTGTCGGTAATGCGCATTGAAGCTGGTGCCACCTCGCCGTGAAACAAAACAAAGAAGAAAATAACGTAACTTCCCGTTCACGAACGAACGAGTGAATTGTATTTCCCGTTCACCAACTGAACGGAATCGTTAGTGAACGAGTCAGTGATTTGCATTTCCAGTTCATCGCGAGAACAGATCAGTGAGGGAACGAATCTTGACTTTGCCGTTCGCGAACGAGTCAATGGGTGAACTGCCCTCCTTCCCGTGCATCAACGGATCAGTTAGTGAACGTGTTGCGTCTCCCTCCTAGCGTGAACTATGTAAACCAGAATGTAGATTTACGATTTGCTAAGGAAAGAAAGAACCACTCACTGAAACACCACTTATTTTATGCGCGTTTTCTCCAAGCTAACTTTATTGCATGAAGTTATGCAAAAACTGGGAGATTATGGTTCTCTTTGGGTAATGTTTATTTTATAACACTTATAGTAGTTTTTAAATAACGTGTATGCAAATATACGCCTAAATATTGTTATCCAATATATCTACTGCAATTTCACATTAGATTGCTGGTTTGAAATTTACTTATATTATTATTTTAATAAACATTTATGTTAAAACTTGTCTGGTGTCTTTATTATTTCACTTTCCGTGAAGCTTTGACCATGGTTTTTCCCTAATGAAGTGGCCTGTGATTAGGTACACCTGTAAATGGCGGTGTACTTAAGAGAGTGTCCGAATGATGTCACAGATCAAACAGTCAATCAGAAAGTGGGGGTGAGGGTGGGTGTGGCACTTTTCACTTTCATTTAAGCTTTGACCATGATTTTTCCCTAGTGAATTGGCCTGTTATTAGAACACCTGAAAATGGCGGTGTACCTAATGGAGTGTCTGAGTGACGTCACAGATCAAACAGCCAATCAGAACGTAGGGGTGAGGGCGGGTGTGGCACTTTTCACTTTCCGTGAAGCGTTGATCATGATTTTTCCCTAATCAAGTGGCCTGTTATTAGGTACACCTGAAAATGGCGGTGTACCTAATAAAGTGTCCGAATGACGTCACAGATCAAACAGCCAATCAGAAAGTGGGGTGAGAGCGGGTCTGGCACTTTTCACTTTCAGTTAATCCAGGGGTGTCAACCTCCAGACCTCGGGGGCCGCGTTCCAATATGTTTTCCAAGTTATCCTCGTTAAACACACCTGAGTGAAAAGATCAGTTCATTTTCACGTTCTGCAGGAGCCTAACTTTTGACACAGGTGCACTTAACGAGGAAATCTGGGAAAACATGTTGGAATGCGGCCCCATGGACTGGAGTTTGACACCTGTGACCTTTGACCATGATATTTCCCTAATAAAGTGGCCTGTTATTAGGTACACTTGAAAATGGCGGTGTACCTAATGGAGTGTCCAAGTGACATCACAAATCAAACAGCCAATCAGAAAGTGGGGGTGAGGGCGGGTGTGGCACTTTTCACTTTCAGTTAAGCTTTGGCCATGATTTTTCCCTAATGAAGTGGCCTGTTCTTAGGTACACCTTAAAATGGCGGTGTACCTAATAGAGTGTCCGAATGACGTCAAAGATCAAACAGCCAATCAGAAAGTGGGGGTGAGGGCGGGTGTGGCACTTTTCATTTTCCATGAAGCTTTGAGCATTTTTCTCTAATGAAGTGACCTGTTATTAGGTACACCTGAAAATGGCGGTGTACCTTATAGAGTGTCTGAATGACGTCACTGATCAAACAGCCAATCAGAAAGTGGGGGTGAGTGCGGGAAGGGGGGCCGATTCGTTGAACGATTCGTTTGAACGAATCTTTTGAGTGAACTGATTCTAAAGATTCAGTTCACTTAAAAGAACTGGAATGCATATCACTACTCGCTGGCGGACTACCGTAATGCACGTTGCAAAGAGAAATGCATTTCTGATCAATATTATGATGAAGCAACCTTTAAATTAAATAAAGGGGATAGACGAAAAAAATAAAATAAAACAAAATATTCAGGGGTTAAAGCTGTGCTTTTATATCCGTCTGCATATATTTGAATGTGTATTTGTATGGGTTAGGGTTTGTCTCCCGACTTGAAGGTTGTGGGTTCATTCCCCACTCCTGGTGACCATGTTGAAGTGCCCTATGTCTGTACTTTTATATCGATTGCATTTATTTGTATGTATTTCTACGTTATTTATGAATTTAAAATGTTCAATTTGCTATGCTAGCAAAGTTCGCACATGCAGATATTTGCTTAGAAATAAATGTAAATCTTATTCTCTAATTTGATTTCCAGTAGTTCAACAGATTAGCTGTGGTTGTGTTTGTCTCTCAACTTGAAGGTTGTTGGGTCAACACTCACTCCTGGTGGCAATGGTTGTGTGGCTCAGTGGTGACGCATTGGATTTGTCCAACGGGAGAGAAAACTTGCCAAGAAGCACTTGTGGCACTTATCTTGCATTTGGACACCTTTTGGTCATCATTTCGTTCTTCCTCTTCAGCGATACAGTCAATAACAGATGCTTTTTGTGTTAACTTAATTTATTGCACAAAAACTGGAAAACCCCGACTGTGACTAACAGTAGGAAAATACAAAAACCTGAATTGTATTTACATAACACAGCACATGCGCGCTACATGTACGACCTACAGAAATAAGTTACGTGTATCATCATCACGATGACGTGTGTTCACACTCGACTGCAAAAGTTGTCTTGCTGCTCAGAAAGATCCCAGAGCGTCAAAGACTGATTAATGTCCTCCATGACTCCATCGACTCCCACGTTCACGAAGTCCACCGCCTCCTCGTCCTTGTCGAAGCACCAGCCAGGCCAGTCCACGTTGGTGCCATTTCCAAAAAGGGGACTGCGTGACACAAAAGGAAACTTTTACTTTGACATGACTAAAAATCAAAATGTATTCATCGTTCTGCTGGTTAATTGATTGATTCTCTTGAATCAACTCTTGGATCTTGTTATTCCTACAACTTGCCCCAACACTCGTGACAAAAATGGCAACTCGCTTCAAATGATCAGTCAGCTTCAAGCCAATCATAAATCCGATTGTCACCTACTCAGGAAGGTGTGGTCAAGACGTGTTTCTCACCTGTCCATCCTGTCGTTCCCGTCGCCATCCACCAGCTGCTCCCTCCATCCTCGACTCACCGTGAGGACTCTGTGCCTCTGCAGCTGCACTTCTTCCTCCCACTCGCCGTCTCTGTCGCTCGCAGACGTGGAGGTCAGAGGAGATGCGAGCGCCTTCAAAGGGATGTTTTTGCCGCTCTTTGCCGTTTCCCTGTCCCTCGCTCTCCCTTTAGCTCTCTGCAGAAGATTCAGCGGAGACGTGCTGGAAGATCTGTCCGGAGAGTGAACCCTCCACTCGTCTTGACTCGTCGACATGTTAGGTATGGACACGCTCCTCTCGGCTTTAATTTTGGGCTTCCTGTACTGAGGGCTCAGTTCAGATTCCGAAAAGATCTCGGCGTCCGGCGACACTCTGGGCTCGTTATTCCAAAATGTCCACCGCGTGGGCTTCAGGGCGCCCAGCTTTAGCACAATGTGAGGATTGGAGCTCTTTGTATTGGCGCTGCAGTCAGAGTCCGAGTTGGAGGAAGACCACGCCGGTCCTGAACTATCCACCAGGTCGATTGCTTGAAGGACATTGTCTGTCCTCTTCTGTCCTAACATGGGAGCTTTTGAGAAGGCTTTGCTCTCGGCATGTGACGGCGTGCCTCCAGGCTTGTGGGTTTTCCCTGTGGAATAATTCACAGGTTTGGAATTGACGATCCTGCCATTCCCGGGTAACACGCCACCCCTCCGCGTTTGGTCGAGAACCGGCCATGAGTTGGTTTCATGCGTTGGGTAGTCAACATCGGGATACCCGCCCGGAACCAGAATACTCGATCTGGCGTTGATGCTCACGTTGATTTTAGGAACAGACTGATCGGGAGCTTTCCAAGCATTTTTTGAAGGCTGGCTCAACGTGTCGTCTGGATGGGTCTCGCGTTCTTTTCCTCCTCCTTTCCAGCCAATCTCTTTGATTGCAAATTTTTGAGGCAAGATTTCTAAGCCATGGTTGGGTTTTCCCGAAGCATCTTGAGATGCATGAGTGCCATTTGACAATTGAGGTAGTCCGCGTTTGATATCGGCAAAAAGCCCGTCTTCTAAAATAAACGCACGGGTCCCGTTGACCGCGGCAGGGTTTTTTTCTGCCTCTGATTGTCTTCTCTCGGCCTCCCTCATGGTCCTTAGGTCCATCTGGCAACATGATGCAGAAAACTATGAGTCATTTCGTCCAAAAAAGTTGCCAGGAGGTAACGTCAAAGCACTAATTTTCTCGCATGATCTCATAACCACAATCTTATGACATCAGCCGATTGGGTCTACCTTTGCCTGGTGAATGGCGGACACCCAAGTGGAACAGCTTTCTGAGGTGCTGGCTGTGAAGATGTAAGCATTGACGGGACACCAAAGCTCCCCCACCTCCACCAGGAGAAAGGAACCTGTGAGAGAGAAAGGAGCGTCTTGGTGTGTCGTGAATTTGTGTGCAGATTTGCTAACCGGACTCACAGTTGTCCTTCAGCACAATGCAGTACGTTCTGTCCAGGGCCAGCGGAGGCCGAACCACCTTCAGGCGTTCTGCTTTCTTCTGCACTTTGGTCATGAGAAGCACGTCGGAGAACAGAAGAGCCACCACCTCCAGCTGAGTCGTGAGCAGGCACGAGAACGTTGTTTGAAAAGAAAAAAAAAAAAAGCGGTTGTGGGACAGTACAAATACCGTTTTTTTCCATGTATAATGCGCCCCCATGTATAATACGCATCCTAAAAATGGCATGTTGATGCTGGAAAAAAGCCTGTACCCATGTATAATACGCACCCAAATTTTGACTCCTACTTAAGTCCGTAAAAGTAAAATTATTTCAGAAAAAATATCATCTTTGGGAACAACCGGATGTTATTCTGCCGGTCAGTATCACTGCACATGCGCTAGCAAACTCGATAGCGAAGAAATGTTTCGGATTTGTGTAGGGTACATTGTGACAGCAAACGAGCAGGTGATCGAGCAAGTGTCTGATACGAGAGCATTGTGTTCGTATGGAGCGCGTTTGAAGTGAATAGCAGAGAAGAAAGCGCATCTGTAATGCCGGCCTCCGTATCATATCCGGATTAAAAAAAAATATATATATATATATATAATTTTTTTTATTTTATTATTATTATTTTTTTTTGTACCCATGTATAATGCGCACCCCAGATTTTAGGACAATAAATTAGTTAAATTTTGCGCATTATACATGGAAAAAAACGGTATACATCTCCCCACTATGTTGGAAAGAAAGACAAAGCGGGGGCTCACCTTGCTGTCTTTCCTGCCACGGACCTTCAGGTTCTCCTCCAGGAGAAGCTTGCGGACGACTCCTTGACCGACGCCAACGATGGGGCACGTCAGGTCAAACTGGCAGATGTCGCGCACATGCTGCACACCAGGTTTTGCCAATATCATTCCCACTCAACAGAATCAAGAGATAGCTAGCTAGCTTGTTAGCCTCGGTTGCAGAAAAAGTTGATAAATATTGCGACCTTCAATGGCTCACCTCTATTGGCCATTTTGTTAGTGTAATTAGTGGAAATCAAGCAATTTGAACTACAGAAACGGTTTAATAATTAATAATAAAATATTAGTATTTTTGTATTGTTTACTTGAATGTTTAGTTTGTCCGTAGACCAATATAATATACGTATATATATAATATGTAATATGTCTTGTCACCGTGGGATAGTAGGAAACGCAATTTCGATCTCTTTGTGTGTCTTGACGTGTGAAGAAATTGACAATAAATCAGACTTTGATTTAGTAATAATAAAAAAAATAATAATTAATAATAATAATCCAGACCACCAATTTTGACTTCTTAGCCCTGTCCTATTAAACAAAAAAATACATTAATTTTGATAAAATCTTACCAACTTTTGACTCTTTATTCATTTTTGCAACAATACCTTGTCAATTTCCTCGTTGATTCCCTCCATCTCGTAGCCATCCAGCCTCTGAGCAGAGATGGTGAGCGCCACCTCCTCGTCCCTCAGCCTCAGGTATTCGTTGACGTTCTCCAGAAACGCGTTGACGCTGTATAACTGAAAGAGATTTTCCCGCTTTGGAGGGAGACTTGTGGCGCTCCAACGAGCAGACGTTGACATTCCTCACCATGCTCCGTAGGCTGCGCTGCGCTTCAGGCTCCTGGGTGGTCTTGAGCACTGCCTTGAGAAGAAGGGCGTACTTGGTAATCCTCTGGTGGGGTTTGGCCTGCATGTCCCCGAGACGCATTCGTGCACACTGCGGGTGAGTCTCCACCCACTGCTTGCCGAGCGCAATTTGGAACCGATTAAAAACATTTCACAAAGCAAGAAAAGCTTTTAGTGAAATTATCAAAAAAAAAACACCTGCACATATGTGAGGAAATGTAGGTTGCTCTCCATTTGTTGACGCGCAAACTCAAAGGTGGTTTCCTCCTCGGCGCAGTAATGGCAGTATGCTGAGAAGCGCTCGCGGAACTGCAAGCGGACAACAATCAATCATTTTGCGCTTTGCGTGGTTGCCGGATACGGCATGAAGAGCCAAGGCCTACCTGGAGGCACCCCGCCTCCAAGCCCCTCGGGTTAAAAGGTTTGCCCGTGGAGCGGACTTCCTCCAACATGGGATAAATCACTTCCTGCCAGAAGAGCTGGTGTGCACTGAGGATGGCAGGAAGGTTGGAGAAGAGGTCCTCAGGGGTCACCTGTCAGACACAAGCAATTATAGACATTACGGTGAATAAACCGTCATTCAAGTAGCTAATGTGAGGAGGTTTGTCACCTCCGTCTGTCGTGCGAGTGACATTTTCTACTTTCTGAGTGGAAACATGATTTACATTTTGCACAGCAGAATATTTCCATTCAGCTTCAGCCATCACCCGCCAATGTGGGGCAATGAAGCGGGAAAAAAAAAGTGGTGGCCTAGAAAACGACTGGACTGACCTCCTGGAGGAAGCCCCGATGGTGCAGGTTGACCAGCGCCGCGATCACCAACTGTGAGAAGCGTTGCGGGAAAGTCACCAATGCCTTGTAATTGGATAGAAAAGCACTGGCGGCGTCTTACGTCTTTGATGATAATAAGCCTGTTGATGTAGTTGAGCTCGGTGAGCACAAACTCCCACATGGCTTCCTGCTGGTGCTTCTGCAACCGAGGCATAATCTGGCAAAAATAAAAAATATTATTTTCTGTCCTACATTTGATATGTTCCACTTGGTTTCTTGCTTACAGAGTGTGAGTTGACAATATCCGTCCAATTGTTCTCCAGCATGCTTCCGCGGCTCTCCTCCCTCCATCTCCACTTCAGGCTGACGGGCACAGCGAAGGTCTCCAGCTCCTGCTTCAACACGTCCAGCTGACTCCTTTCCTGAATGAACCGGGAATGGACAAAAGCAGAAAAGAATGACGTAAATTTTAAAACTGATTTCTATTGTTTCTATATCACACAAGCGTGTGCAGACTTTTTATATCCACTTTGGGGGTTTTTTCAGCACATGACAGTACCTCGGCTGTAAGGTTCCTGTCAGACACTCCCTGGTTGAAGAAAACTTGTTTGAGCGCAGCTCTGGGTTTGGCTGCCGTTGACGCTCCCTTTGTCACCGTCGAGTAGTTGCTCACAACTTTTTGTCTCGTCCACATCTAGAAACAAAACGAAGAGCAACAAGAATGTTGACGTCAATACTGAAACTGGATTATGTGGTCATGTGGCACTTTGGAACGCTCGTCCAAGTCGAAGAAACATTCGAGTCAAACTGTGATGCATAACAAATGTTCTAGAATGAGAATGACATGGCTCTTCCTTTTTGTTCCTTTGACAGACATGTCAACTTGTCTTTCTGGCAGATTAGTTGGCAGCTTGCCCTGTTTCTCATGTTAAGCGTTCATCCTCTTGGGAGCGTAATACTTTTGAAAGAATTTACCTCTAGGCAAGAAGAACCTCACATTACGTGTCTTTTAAAACAAGCATTTACCTGATGGCCCAAGGTATAGAACTTGACTTTGTCCGGTGACACTTTATGATAAGACCTGTGGCCAGCCGGGGTCTCTGTTTGGAAGTCGGACTCACTCAGGACCACGTCAATGAAGTCACGTGACTGCATCGAAGCTACCGCCATTGCTGACGGGTGACTCATCTGATGTTTAAGGGGGGACTGGGTGGCTCATTGCCAATTAATTCATCTGCGGGAAGGGAAAATGAAACTATTATCGCCTTGCATTTGGGGGCCCCGACAGACGGCTGACCCATATCAATGACTACACAAATTGTAATGGCAAAGTGGTTGTTGGTCTCAACATGCCACTGTGGTTTACAATAAAAAGAAATAATATCTACACTTTCATTTAGCTTTACATGTAATTGCTCAGACCAGTTGCATGTTACGACCGAGGTCTGATGACTTAAATATTGAACATGCCCCAATATAATAGGGCACGGGTGTACCTATTGTGGCCGACAAGTAAAGTGTTGCCCGGAGACAACAAAAACAAATGGCAGGCATTGAAACTAGCATGTCAACTTTCACCCTATTGTGGAATTTAAAATCCACCCAACAACAAGACGTTTTTTCTTCAGCATTCGCTTATGAAAACAGAGAGTAAATATTGTATCCAGAAAAGACAGATGTATCCCCTCTAATCCAAACAGAAACTTCATCACACTATCTTTTCAAAATAGATTTACGCCATGAGCAGCTTCCTGGTATGGAATCATTTGAGGCAGCACATGATTAACACGAATCCAACCCAGTGACACCACGACTACCTTCTTACGTGACAACACCCACAAGAACTTATGAAAAACAATCTTAACCTGAGTGTGCACGGCGGTATCCATTTTGGGTCCGACGCTCATCTTGGGTCAGTGCTGGTTCTCCCCCGGCCGGCTGGATCCGTCCCGGCGTTCCTCCTTCACCTGCGCCTACTTCTGTTTTCTCGCAACTGGCCCGACGGGAACGACTGGATTGTGGCGTCCCGCAAATCACTTCTTAGCTTCACTCATGTCTCGTGCTCAGTTACCGATGACGGGTTGGAGTTCAACGTCAAGAACGTCTCGTCGACTAATGACGGAAAATGATTTTCTGTCTCTGTGTGTTGGTGCTACACTGCACTGGTGGCAATTAAGTGACCAAGTACAAATGTTTGGATCATGTAGATTTAACAGATTATTCCGGTATGTACTTAAGTATTTAACACATGCAGACAGACAATATAACGACAGGCATATTTTCTTTATCTTCCGCGTGTACACCAGAAGGAGCCACGATTAATCATATGATTCACAAACGGATAGATTATTTACAATCTATTTAATCACATTGCTATGTTCAGTAAAAAGTGTAATGTGCTATTTCCCTCGACTAAAAAAAAAGAACATGATTTGTGTAGTACGCATGGATATTTATTGGAAAATGTATTACTCAGAACAAAGTAGTTGTTTTTCTTCAAAAAATAAAATTATATTTCCTATTTCAGAAGTGAAGTCAACTTCGTAACTCTTTACATGGTCAAACTTGTAACTTTGTTCAACCTTCACAGATACCATACAATATATATTGCTTACACAATAATCTTGATATCATAAACTATCAAGAATATTTTTAATCTGCTCTGCTCTGGGATTAGTTGTTGGAAAAACCTCCTTCAAAAAGTGAGAAAAAAGAAATCAAATCACTGTCAGCGGTCACCAAACTACGGCCCGCGGGCCGGATACGTAGTTTAATCCGGCCCGCCAACCCTGAACAAATTATATTATTAAACTTTTTTTTTTTTGGTCATTTTGCCTGCAATGACTGCGTTTCCCCAGTAGATGGGGAAGCGCTCGCCTGCGCATTTACTACCGGAAGCCGTGTCAAAAAGCTCGGTGCACACTCACAAGTGCGTGTACGTACTCAGTAGTACGGACATGGCGCACTCGCGCTCTATTTGTATCAGTCCGGAATTTAGAGCGTGGGCTGTGACGACAGCATTCTTGTAATTCGCGCCCTGAGCTTTCAGATGCAGTTTTGCGCTAAAGCCACCCACAAACCTTACCGTGAAAAATGAGTCGCCCAAGAAAAAGCGAGGTGGACACAGTGCCGAGCGTTTAAAAGAGAGTGGCCAATTTGGCTCGACGTACGCGACATCAACCCGTCACAGATGAACTGGATTTCAAAACAAAGTTGCGTCTAATGTCCAAGGTCAAACACGGCCATAAAAATCGATGTTTACGTTTAGCATCGATGCCAATAAATCGGCGAGCATTATATCGATTAATCGATGTGTATCGATGAATCGTTACACCCCTAATTAATAGTGTTATTATTTGTTTCCTGACTTTTTTTCTGTAAAGAACCTGGAAAGGGTTATTAAATAACCGTTATTTGGTTATGTGTGGCTTTCTGGAAAACAATAAATTTTTTAAGCTCCCCTACGATTGTCACACTTTTTCTGCTACAAACTGACACCGGCCCCCCATCAGAGAAGGGAAAAGTTATGTGGGCCTCACAGGAAAACGTTTGGGGACCCCTGGTGTAGACGCATCACGGCGTATTGCTGCCCTTTCGGGGGAGGAGGTATACCAAATCCTCGAATCGCGCAAAAATTCAGCTGTGCCTTTAAAATTCACGCCAAATTTGACAGGATGTCTCCGTTCTTTTTTTTTTTTTTTTTTTTATGGTGAGAGGCTACCCACGACCCTCGTGAAGATAAGCGCTTTGGACAATGGATGTATTTGATTCCGTTCATAGCAATATAAAAATTCTTACAAAGCAATATACAACGACGAGACTCAATACAGGTTAAAGATCGACCGTGATGGCTGCCTTGCACTACTCCACTTGTACTTTGGCGCTATTGTACTGCCCGTCTGCTGTATGCACAATTGCACCATTTCAACCAAGTTGCTCTCATTTATTCATTGTATGTGCCTTCTTATTTTTACTTTTTATATTGTTTACTTGAATGTTTTGTCTGTGAACCAATTGGCTCTACTGTCTACACCGTGGGATAGTAGGAAACGCAATTTCAATCTCTTTGTATGTCTTGACATGTGAAGAAATTGACAATAAAGCAGACTTTGACAATCTTTTTTCAAATCGTTACAAAGAGCAATTCAAAATGCACCCAAATGGCGTCATGAGGAGGTCTGACTAATACTTGTACCTCGGGAGTAATAAATTATGATCAAATTGACCAGAGTATAAAATTTCCCTGTCCAAAAATCAGTAAACTATTAAATGAGTTAACAGGTAACACCAATTGTCTTTATTAGTTTATTATTTTTTTGGGTCAAATAAACATGGTAAAACAACAGATGGAATAATAATGCATGGTAAATTTAACAATAAGTAAATGAAATATAAGAAATCAATTATGGAAATGCATGGTAAATCTAAGAGAATAATAACATGGTAAATTGAACAAAATAATAATGCATGGTAAATCATAATATCACATGTTAAGACGAAGAATGCATGGTAACTTAAACAGAATAATAACACATGGTAAATCTAACAAAAAGACGTGGTTAATCAATCATAATAATGCATGCTGAATTGAACAAAACAATATTGCATGGTAAATCATAATATAACATGTTAAGTCAAGAAGAAGAAGAATGCATGGTAACTTAAACAGAATGGTAAGTAACAAAAAGACTACTGCATGGTTTCAATCATAATAATGCATGGTAAATTGAACAAAATAATATGGTAAATCACAATATTGCATGTTAAGAAGAGGAAGAATGCATGGTAACTTAAACAGAATAATACATGGTAAATCTAACAAAAAGACTAATGCATGGTTAATCAATCATAGTAATGCATGGTAAACTGAACAAAATAATAATGCATGGTAAATCATAATATCACATGTTAAGAAGAAGAATGCATGGTAACTTAAACAGAATAATAACACTGTAAATCTAACAAAAAGACTCATGCATGGTTAATCAATCATAACAATGCATGGTAAATCAATCAGTCAATCAAAATGCATGGTAAACCAAGCAGAATGATCATGCAAGGTCAATTTTGCATTCATATGATTACTCACAACTTCCATTGGCGCCTTTTATATCCAGCGCGTAACGCGCTGTGGGCATCTTACACACGTAGCCGTTTAATTTCATGCAGGACATCTTCTTCCATTTGCCTGACTGAAAGTCAAAATGAGATTGATTTTAAATCTAAACTTGTCTTCGGCGAGCGGGTTCTTCAATCTTTTCTGCACCTACCTGGCTCAAGGTGGCCACGCAATTCTCCATCACGCTGGTAGGTTTTCCCGGAGGAGCCCAGTTGGTGAAGGACGGCACCTTCTGGCGGTCCGACCACACGAATCTGCCGCGATTGACCAGGTCGTTCAATCCGGTCCACGTGTCTCCAGGGGCTGCAGAGGACAAACGGCAACAGAGGTCTCATTCGCTTTCCAGATATCGAGCAGATGCGAGCGACGCTTAGCGCGCGCACGCACCAAGCTTCATGAGGTCCTGCAGCCAATCCCGCTCAGCCTCAGAGCGAATGGACACCAGATTGGCATCGAGACCCCAGCAAGAGTGTCGAGCGCCGTACCACGACTTCTTAGTGTCAAAATGTTTGTAGCAGAAGTCCCCAAACTCCTCCCAGTCAGGTCCCGAGCATCTCGGCTCTGCGTGCAAGATGGCGTCACGTGAAGAAATGCTTTCTATTCTGGACATTCTACTCACCCATGTCAGCAAAAGTGAAGGACGGAGACGTAGCCAATTTGCCAACATATCTGCAGACAGTAAAGTGAGAATGAGCCGGGCGTCTTTGAGTGGACTCGCCAGTGAAAGCGGAGCACGCACACTGTTGAAGTGATTCCGTTACAGGTGGAGCCTTTGTAGGCTTTCTGTGGCTGGCTCTTCAGCAAAGTCACATCTCCTCCAATCTCAATGATGCCCGAGTGAATAGCAGCCGCACAGATGTTTGAGTCCTGCAGTAAGAGAACGTCTCAAACAAAGGACAAGAAGTCCGCCGGCAGGTCCTGCAGTAATTAACATACTTGTTCGTAGATCCGTGTTCCGTAGACCGTGTAGTCAGCTTGGCCGCAGCCCAGTGGGCACCGGACCCTACGGAAGACATTCGTTGAGTGGAGGAGGCCTTTTCGGCAAGAAACGTCATACCAAGTCTGCCTCACGTCATTGAACCGTCGAGGCTGAGGTCGGTGGCTGTGTTGTTGCATAAGATGTCTGTGGGTCAGAAGGGAAAATCAAAGCCTGTTTCTTGCTAGTTTCTCACTGCATTCCAAACGTCGTACTCACTGCGAGGGGTGTCGTCAGACGTGCACCCTAAGACGTCAAAGCGTAGGCCCAAAAACATTGGCAGGAGGCGGACGTACTGGGCGAACACGGGCCTGGTTGCAATATACGTCCCCAAGGTAGGCTGGAAACAAAACACGCGCGTTTGCAATAAATGACAACAACCTGGACGACGAAACAATTCGATGACCGCTCACCTGTACTGGGTGGCGATGCCAAGTCACTCCGTCAGTACTGAACAGCATCGCAAATCTGTTGGAACTTTGCAATTTGTATGTACAGCTCTGGGTCTCGATGCCTGTCACCTTGAAGTTCTGCCCGAGGTTCACCTGGATCCAGCTGCCGACTGAGGGCGGAAGGCGTTCCATTGCTCAGGATACCAAACTACGACGGACGAGGTCGACGAGCTGTGATTTTTTTTACGTACACGTTTCGGAGGGGCTCCAGCAACCACTGCCCCCCTGACGCGCTTTGTGAGGTTCGGCATTGATCGCAGAGGAAGAGGCTGAAAAAGAAGAGTCTGGGATTCTCCCGTCAGCGATGCCCAGACTATCAAGACACACTGAGGAAAGACAAAAAAAAAAAAAAGACAATGTGGAAGGAACGCTCGCTCATTCATTCTCATGTCTGGTCACCCGTTCCTAGCCGACGCTCTATTTGGGGATCTGTTGGATTCTTTCCTTGGCACATCATCCATCGACAAGTGTCAGGATGTGAAGCCCACCTTTCTTCTCGCAGCTGTAGACGACGTGGAGGTATTTGGAGACACCAGGGCAGGAGTCCGTATCCGTCAGGTAAGTGGGGTAAATGGGGCAAATCTGATAGTTGTCACACAATCCTCTAAAGTGCCGGAGAGCCCCTTCCACCCTGCAGTCATCTGCAAGTGACAACACACCACCATTTCACGCGCATTTCATTCGCACACTTACATACTGACTTCAACTTGTTACAGGACGTAGGGAATTTTAATGGTTAATGACTATTAGAAAAAGAGGAATCAAAAAAGCGCCCGGCTTAGCTCTTTTTCGTTTTCTATTTTTATTCAAAGAAAAAGTTAAATAAACATTTTCTATTGCCATCGCTCACACGTCAACCTCCAACGCTGACGGCGTGTGAAAACCTTGTGACAGAAACGACAGGACAGGACAGCGAGCCAAAAACAACGATGCTACTGGAGGATTCTTACCGCGTGATCCGCCGCCACTCGGACAGACGTCGCTACGCCTCCGTCCATGGAAAGCCGACCGTATGCGAATGACTCTTTCATCGGGACATCCAAGGGATTTCCAATCGTCTTGGCAGAGAAGTTTCTCCTTGTAGCCTGTAAGAGCACAACCGTTGACTTCTCTCCGTCTTATTTTACAGAGACGTTGAAGGCGACTTACCGTCATGTGGCGGCAGCTGATCTGTCTTTCCTAGAAGCGGGAAACAGAACGTGGATGTCGACACGTGATGACGGTCTACCGCGGGGCGTCACATCTCACTTACCTCTTTTCTTGCAGACGTAGCCTCTCTTCTCGTCGCACTTGTCACGCTTCCAGTCGTCGCTGCCAGTGAGCAAGGAAAGGCATTTCCCCCCTTCAGCGACACCTGGAGGGAGGGAGACAAGATCTGAGCGCTCATCCGTTCCTCCAAAGTGCAGTTGACAACCGCTTCAGCCCGACCTGCACTCGAGTGGAGGTAAGAGAAGGGGGATCCGTCAGTCCACATGTCGCCGTCACGCTTGATGGAGGCGTCGGCGCCCAACCACAGTGAGGCATCATCATTCATCCCCAGAAGCCTGGCGATACCTTTGGATCCCAAGGAGAACATGCAAGATGATTCCATAACGAGTCACACTTGACTCTGCACGACAACTTGATGGTTGCGGCACAGCCGTGACAAAGCGCTAACAATACTGCAACAAAGAGTGAAACAACAACAACAAAAACAAAGCAACGCTGGCCATATCTCGGGTTGATCAGGTTTTGAGTTGGAAAGGAAGGCGTAGCAGGAAAAAAAGCTTTTTATCAAAGACAGCAAATTCATGGCCAGCCTTCCGCGTATGAAGACTGCGGACGAAGACGTGACGCCTTTTTTGATTTACTTTAGCTTCTATTTCTCGTTTGCTTCATGTTGGAAAATAAGCATTGGTCCACTTGTTTATGGCCAATATATTTTAATTCATGGCCCCCTACCGCGTACGAAGCGCTGCTCGAGCGAGTCGGCGATGCTGAGCAGGTTCCCTTGGCGGCCTTTGCAGTCGGCTTGTGCCTCCTGCCAGGTCTTGGAGGGCTGGGGGATCACCAGGTAGCAGAAGTCGTTGGTGGGGTCGTCCGGCCACCAGCCGCATTTGTCAGTCCAGCCTGCGAGACAGACGGCGCAGGAGGGCAAAACAGCATAAGACAGCGTAGAAGACGGCGGCAGTGCGAGACACCTACCCTGTTGGTTGACTAATGGTGGCAGCTGTCGAGGCCCTCCACGCTTGGCTGCATGGTAAAGAAGGGCGAATGAGCAAGTACATGAAGGAGCACTCGGGAGGGACATTTTTGCACCTGTTTTGCAGACAAATGGCCGCTTCGTTGTGCAGGGGCTGCCGCCGATCTGCCCAACAGAATTTGGGAATGCGCAGTCCCCCGTGGTGTCATTTTGCCACTCGGCATAGTCCTGCGGATGACATGAGGGTGTTGGGACTCCTCCGCGCAATTGTTGCGCTCGAATTTCAACTTTCCCAACCTAGCTCGCGCAGAATGACTTTTCCAAAGTCCGTCAGCAATTTACTTACAAAAGCTGTTCCGTCACTATACTCATAGTTGTTGCTTTTCTTCTTCAGTCCCAGCCAAGAATACCAAACGCTTTGCGAGTGATCTTGAGGAAAGGAAGGACAACAAGAGCTTCAGGGCAAGAAGAGCTTCAGCTAAATGACGGCAGCTTTGTGGGACCGACGACTGCGGCGGTTCGTCTGAGCGCTCACCAAACACGAATTGAGCCTCTTGCCGTGAGTGGACGCTAGCCAGGTGGCCACTCTGGGCAACACAGAACTTCTCGGCATCCTCCCAATCTTTGTACAGCTTCGAATAAAAGTAGCAATGATCGCCATACAGTAGGTTGCCATTGGCGCAGGTGGAAGCTGAGCCCAGAATGGAGAACATTGAGGAGGAAACCATGACCACGTGGTTAAAGTGCAAATAAGCGTGCTGCAACTCACTCTTCATGACAGCAAGACCACTTTTGGGGGAACACGTCTGTCCCTTCGGGCAGCCTGCAAAAAAAAAAAAAAAAAAAAAAGACCGTTTGCGCCTTTCAACGGCAACGTGACCGCAGCAGACGTGCAGGCTTACTCAGCGGCCGTTTGCACATGTAGGCCAACGAGGAATCACAGGAGCCAGACCTCCACATGCCGGGCTCACCCCTTCCCCCTTGGTTGACGTAGGCGCAGGACGCAACGTTGGCGCTGTCGGTAGATTAAAAAAACAGGAACATTCTCCGATTTTTCCTTGAGTGCTCCTTCTCAAAATTGGTTCCAGAACTTTTACGCGTCTCCACCTGACAACAGCATGCAAAGTTGTCACGTCTTACCTTTCGAGTTGATTTGAGCCCCAGTTGCGGTGTGTTGTTGTCTGGCCATCGGACCAGGTCAACTTCTGGCTCCCGCCTTCAAAGCGACACCAGAACTCGTCGCATTTCTGGGAAGCAAAAAAAAAAAACAGTCCCACTTGTCGCTGCAGAGTCCACGACTGCTTGCGCTTCCGTCTCACCTGGTTGGAGAGTCCCAGCCAGAAGCGGGTGTCCTTGCCCATGGTGTCCTTCACAAAATCCTCCTCGGCCGAGGTGGTGATGGAGAGCAGGTCGCCGCCCTGCCAGACGCAGTGGTGCCAGGCCCCCAGCCAACCGTTGGGCTCCATCTCCTTCTTGTAGCAGTTGGTGCCGTGGTCGAGCCACCCGGGAGCACACCTGCTGGCTGAGGGCACAATTTGGGGAACAGATCAGAGCACACTCCTGTTTTAGCTCTTCAGTCCACCATTTTGAGAAAAGGAAAATTTGCAGGTCACGGTTGGCCAAAACTTGTCTTGCACATGTTCTCAGGCAAATTGGAAGATCCGGGACTCGACTTGTTAGGTTAGCCCTATGGCATCAGAGACGTTTACAAATTTGAAATGATCCCTTAAAATTTTTTTTTTAAAAATCACCTTTCGAAAGCACGCTTGTGAAACAAACATCTCCACATGCGAATCCACACGAAAAACATTCAAGTACATTTGCGTACTTAATAAAATGAGAAAAATTGCACAGAATTTGTGACTAATTTTGTCAAGCTACTTACCGTCAGAAGACAGCGAAGGTTCTGCCACTCCTGCAAGAGGAAAGGCAAAGACAGACGTCAGGGCAAAGACGGACGTCAATGCGCAATGACGGCCAGAGGAGCATCACAACTTACTCACCTTTTTTCATCTTCTTGCAGACGTAGCTTCTCTTCTTGTCGCACGTGTCGTGCTTCCAGTCGCCCCTGTCAGTGAACAAGGAAAGACACTTCCCCCCTTCGGCGTCACCTGGAGGGAGGGAGAGAAGATCTCAGCGCTCCGCCGTTCCTCCAAAGTGCAGCCGACAAGCATCAGACATGCTTTCAGACCGACCTGCACTCGAGTGGATGTAAGTGAACGGGGATCCGTCAGTCCATTGGGCGTCATCTTCCGTGGTGGAGACATTGGCGCCCAACCACAGAGAGGGCAGAAACCTGACATAACCTGTGGACCCAAGGCAAAGGTGGAACAGCATCTTCCAGAGACACGCTTTACTCACCCATTAATGGAGCCCATGTGGCACATTTTGGAACGACACCATTCATTCGGTCATTCCATCAATTCATTCATTCATGATACCAATGAATGGCCGCCTACCATGTACAAAGCGCTGCTCATCATAGTTGGTGATGCTGAGCAGGTTCCCGTGGAGGCGTTGGCAGTTGTCTTGTGCATCCTGCCAGGTCTTGGTGGGCTGGCGGATCATCAGGTAGCAGAAGTCGTTGGTGGGGTCGTCCAGCCACCAGCCGCATTTGTCAGTCCAGCCTGCGAGACACAAGGCGCAGGAGGGAAAAACAGCATAAGACAGCGTAGAAGACGGCGGCAGTGAGAGACACCTACCTTGTTGGCTGACTAATGGTGGCAGCTGTTGAGGCCCTCCACGTTTGGCTGCATGGTAAAGGAGGGCGAGTGAGCAAGTGCATGAAGGAGCGCTCGGGAGTGACATTTTTGCACCTGTTTTGCAGACAAATGGCCGCTTTGTTGTGCAGGGGCTGCCGTCGATCTTCCCAACAGGATTTGGAAATGCGCAGTCCCCCGTGGTGTCATTTTGCCAGTCGGCATAGTCCTGCGGACGACATGAGGTTGTTGGACTCTCAGCTTCCTAACGCCCTTTCTCCGCGCAATTGTTGTCCACAAATTTCAACTTTCCCAACCTAGCTCGTGCAGAATGACTTTTCCAAAGTCCGTCAGCAATTTACTTACAAAAGCTGTTCCGTCACTATACTCATAGTTGTTGCTTTTCTTCTTCAGTCCCAGCCAAGAATACCAAACGCTTTGCGAGTGATCTTGAGGAAAGGAAGGACAACAAGAGCTTCAGGGCAAGAAGAGCTTCAGCTAAATGACGGCAGCTTTGTGGGACCGACGACTGCGGCGGTTCGTCTGAGCGCTCACCAAACACGAATTGAGCCTCTTGCCATGAGTGGACGCTAGCCAGGTGGCCACTCTGGGCAACACAGAACTTCTCGGCATCCTCCCAATCTTTGTACAGCTTCGAGTAAAAGTAGCAATGATCGCCATACAGTAGGTTGCCATTGGCGCAGGTGGAAGCTGAGCCCAGAATGGAGAACATTGAGGAGGAAACCATGACCACATGGTTAAAGTGCAAATAAGCGTGCTGCAACTCACTCTTCACGACAGCAAGACCACTTTTGGGGGAACATGTCTGTCCCTTCGGGCAGCCTGCCAAAAAAAAAAAAAAAAGACCGTTTGCGCCTTTCAACGGCAACGTGACCGCAGCAGACGTGCAGGCTTACTCAGCGGCCGTTTGCACATGTAGGCCAACGAGGAATCACAGGAGCCAGACCTCCACATGCCGGGCTCACCCCTTCCCCCTTGGTTGACGTAGGCGCAGGACGCAACGTTGGCGCTGTCGGTAGATTAAAAAAAAAAGGAACATTTCCCTATTTTTCCTTGAGTGCTCCTTCTCAAAATTGGTTCCAGAACCTTTACGCGTCTCCGCCTGACAACAGCATGCAAAGTTGTTATGTCTTACCTTTCGAGTTGATTTGAGGCCCAGTTGCGGTGTGTCGTTGTCTCGCCATCGGACCAGGTCAGATTCTGGCTCCCGCCTTCAAAGCGACACCAGAACTCGTCGCATTTCTGGGAAGCAAAAAAAAAAAACAGTCCCACTTGTCGCTGCAGAGTCCACGACTGCTTGCGCTTCCGTCTCACCTGGTTGGAGAGTCCCAGCCAGAAGCGGGTGTCCTTGCCCATGGTGTCCTTCACAAAATCCTCCTCGGCCGAGGTGGTGACGGAGAGCAGGTCGCCGCCCTGCCAGACGCAGTGGTGCCAGGCCCCCAGCCAACCGTTGGGCTCCATCTCCTTCTTGTAGCAATTGGTGCCGTGCTCGAGCCACCCGGGAGCACACCTGCTGGCTGAAGGCACAATTTGGGGAACAGATCAGAGCACACTCCTGTTTTAGCTCCTCAGTCCACCATTTTGAGAAAAGGAAAATTTGCAGGTCACGGTTGGCCAAAACTTGTCTTGCACATGTTCTCAGGCAAATTGGAAGATCCGGTACTCAACTTGTTAGGTTAGCCCTATGGCATCAGAGACGCTTACAATTTGAAATGATCCCTAAAAAAAAAAATCACCTTTCTAAAGCACGCTTGTGAAACAAACATCGCCCGCATGCAAGTCAACGTAAAAAACATTCAAGTACATTTGCGTACTTAATAAAATAAGAAAAATTGCACAGAATTTGTGACCAATTTTGTCAGGCTACTTACTGTCAGAAGACAGCGAAGGTTCTGCCACTCCTGCAAGAGGAAAGGCAAAGACAGACGTCAGGGCAAAGACGGACGTCAGGGCACAGACTGACGTCAAGGCACAGACAGACGTCAATACGGCCAGCGGAGCATCACAACTTACCTTTTTTTGTCTTCTTGCAGACGTAGCTTCTCTTCTCGTCGCACGTGTTGTGCTTCCAGTCGCCACTGTCAGTGATTAAGGAAAGACACTTCCCACCTTCGGCGTCATCTAAGGGAGGGAGACAAGATCTCAGCGCTCCGCCGTTCTACCAAAGTGCAGCCGACAAGCACCAGACATGCTTTCAGACCGACCGGCACTCGAGTGGATGTAAGTGAACGGGGATCCGTCACTCCATTGGGCGTCATCTTCCGTGGTGGAGACATCGGCGCCCAACCACAGAGAGGGCAGAGACATAGCATAACCTGTGGACCCAAGGCAAAGGTGGAACAGGATCTAATAATAATAATAAATAATAATAATAAATTTTATTTCTAACACACTTTCCATTCGGAGGAATCTCAAAGTGCTACATGGCAAGTAAAAACAAGAAAACAAAGCAAGGACAAGTATAAAACAACTGGACGACAACTAGGATATGAAAACAGGAATTCCGAGGTAAAGAGGTGAGTTTTAAGTCCGGTTTTGAAAGAGTCAGTGGATTGGGGTGCTCTTAGGTGGATCATCCAGAGATACGCTTTACGGACCCGCTCATTGAGCCCATGAGGTGCATTTTGGAACGACTCCATTCATTCATTTGTTCGATTAATTCATTCATTCATCCGTTCATTTATTCGTGACGCCAACAAATGGCCGCCTACCATGTACAAAGCGCTGCTCTTCATAGTTGGTGATGCTGATCAGGTTCCCGTGGAGGCGTTGGCAGTTGTCTTGCGCCTGCTGCCAGGTCTTGGTGGGCTGGCGGATCATCAGGTAGCAGAAGTTGTTGGTTGGGTCGTTCAACCACCAGCCGCATGTGTCAGTCCATCCTATGAGCCAGACGGCGTAAGATGGCGCAAGACAGCGGAAGATGGCGGCAGTGCGGGACACCTACTCGGTTGGCCGACTAGTGATGGCAGCTGTGGAAGCCCTCCGTGCTGGGCTGTAGGGAAATGGGGGGGGGTTTGCAAATATGAGCAAATGCTCATTATGAGCAGAAGGAGCGCTCGGGAGGGGGGTTTGCACCTCTTTTGCAGACAAATGGCCGCTCCGTTGCGCAGGAGCTGGCACTCAACTCCCCAACAGAATTTGGGAATGCGCAGTCACCCTTGGCGTCATCTTTCCAGTTGTCGTAGTCCTGCGGACGACATGAGCATGTTGGACTCTGCTCGGCTTCCCAACGCCCTTCCTCGGCAATCGCTCACTCGCGCTCAAGTTTTGCCCGAGCAGCATTTCTCCTATGTCCACTTTTATTTTTATCCTACTCGAATTTGCACTTTGCCAGCTCAGCTGTTGAAAAATGACTTTTTCAAAGGCATTTCACTTACATAAGTTGTTCCATCACTCCAGTTGTGGTCGTCGTCCTCCTTCTTGAGTCCCACGAAAACAGATTGCGAGGCTTGCGAGTGATCTTGAGGGAAAAGGAGAACACGAGCTTCAGGGCAAGAAGAGCTTCAGTCAAATGACGACTGCGGCGGTTCCTCTTGGTGCTCACCATGCACAAATTGGGCCTCTTCCTTGGAGTGGACGCTAGCCAGGTGGCCTTGCCGGGAACGGCAGAACTTCTCGGCATTGTCAAAGTTTTTTTCCGTCTTCTCGTAACGATAACAATAATCGCCATAGTGGAAGGTGTTGTCCTGGCAGTCGGAGGCTGGGGCCACAAAGAAAAACATAACCATGACAAGATGGTCAAGTGCAAATAAGTGTGCTGCAACTCACTCTTCACTACAGCAGGACCCCTTTTGGGGGAACACGTCTGTCCCTTCGGGCAGCCTGCAAAAAAAAAAAAAAAAAGGACCGTTTGCGCCTTTCAACGGCAACGTGACCGCCGACGTGCAGGCTTACTCAGCGGCCGTTTGCACATGTAGGCCAACGAGGAACGACAGGAGCCAGACCTCCACTTGCCGGGCTCACCACTTCCCCCTTGGTTGACGTAGGCGCAGGACGCAACGTCGCCACTGTCAAGAGAAGAAGAAAAAAAAAAAAAGGAATTATTTTCCCGTGTTTTTTTTTTTTCCCCCCCAAGTGGCCGTTTTCAAAATTGGCTCCATAACCTCCGGCTGACAACAGCATGCAAAGTTGTTACATCTTACCTTTCGACTTGATTTGAGGCCCAGTTGGTGTATGTCGTCATCTGGTTATCGGACCAGGTCAGGTTCTGGCTCCCGTCTTCAAAGCGACACCAGACCTTGCCACATTTCTGGGGGGAAAAAGAACAACAGTCCCAGTTGTCGCTGCAGAGTCCACTGCCGCTTCCGTCTCACCTGGTTGGAGAGTCCCAGCCAGAAGGGGGTGTCCTCGCCCATGGTGCGCTTCACAAAGTCCTCCTCGGCCGAGGAGGTGATGGAGAGCAGGTTGCCGCCCACCCAGACGCAGTGGTGCCAGGCCCCCAGCCAACCGTTGGGAATCATCTCCTTCTTGTAGCAGCTGGACTCGTGCTCGAGCCACCCGTGAGCACACTTGCTGGCTGAGGGCACAATTTGGGTATCAGGCGGACAGATCAGAGCACACTCCTGTTTTTGCCCTTCAGTGCACCATTTTGGGCAAAGGGCAATTTGCGGGTCACGGTTGGCCAAATCTACATTTTCTCAGGCAAATTGGAAGATCCGGGACTTGACTTGGTTAGCTTAGCCCAATGGCATCAGAGACGTTTACATTTTGAAAGGATTCCGGAAAACACACCTTTACGCTTGAGAAACAACCACGGCCGCATACAAAGTGCCGCTGTACAAGTTAAGACGATGCAAAAAAAAAAAAAAAACATTCAACACGCGGCTGAGTACTTCATAAAAATGAAAAAGCACACAATTTGTTGGTTGGCATGGTGTGACTCCGGATCATTGTTTTCGACGTAGTCAAAGGCGACTTACACTCAGGAGCCGGCGTAGCCTTTACTGCAAGAGGAAAGGAAAAGAGACATCAAGGCACAGACAGACGTCAAGGGGCAACGACAGTCGGTGGGGCGTTGCCTCTCACCATTTCCTCTCTTGCAGACGTAACCTCTCTCGTTGTGGCACGAGTCGTACTTCCAGTTGCCGTCGCCAGTGAGGAAGGAAAGACAATTACCATCGAAATCACCTGGGGGGCGGGAGAGAAGATCTCAGTGCTCCTACCTTCCTCCAAAATGCAGCAGACAACAGTCTCCGACAAACCTATAGTCGGGTGGACGTATTCGATCGCGGCTCCGTCAGCCCACTTGCTGTCTTTGGCACTGACGGAGACGTCGGCGCCCAACCACAGAGGGGATGCATTCGTCAGACCCTTGACGTAACCTGTACCGGAATGAACGACATCATCAAGAGGAGCCGAGTGAGGAGGACACGTCATACGTTGAGCTCCGGGTGATGGACTTTCTCAGCTCAAAAGGAATTGCGTTAGACAGGGGGACCATCGAGAAATATTAAAACCAAAGCAGCAATAACAGTGCGGTTTGCAAATACAAATTGGAGGTACTGAAACAGGGTAGACAGCTGAGGGGATCAGACCTCAACCAGCATCCGACAAAAAAAAAAAAGTATATATATATATATATATATATCTCAAAACACCACAACATGCCAAAGTTCTCGTCATCAAGGAGCTGAGGAAATTCCAAAACACACAACACCAAGGTTAACACAAAGCACATTCATGACAAAAACACTTTGGGACTAGAAACCTTTCCATATTCAGAACATAAAAAAGTGGGCTTTTATGTAGAGACCATTTGCCTGGGTTTACTAACTACTGTAAACCCAAGGACACCAACCGGTTGAAATACAAACATACAAATATTGAAGAGTCAAGTGTTGAAACAGGACTGGACTGTGCTTGACGAGGAAGGAGCGTGGATTTCTAACTTTCTTTCAAACATTATACCATAAAACCTGTCCTGTCAACAAATACTACAAAAAAGAGGCAAAGAGCCCATGGGTCACTAAAGGATTAAAAAAGGCCTGCGAGGAGAAGAAGAACATGCTGTGTAAGCAATTCATAAGAACACAAGAATAAATTAACCAGCATTATGAGGACACGGAAGAAGGAACGTTATCATAAAATGTTAGATTGTAGTAAAAATAATACAAAAGGGGGCAATATTACAGTGCAACAGAGATAAAAACAAAAACACAGATATTTATTACATTGAAAGTGACCCATCAATACACGATGAAGGCAGTGGTAAATGGATTCAATCTTTTTTTTTTTTCATAAATGTGGAACCAGCCGGCAGGCAAAATACAGGATCCAGATAGACTCGGGCAAATGGCGGCTGCTCAATGGGAACGAAAGGCTTAAATATTTCTTGGTGCAGTTGGCACAAAAGTAGTAGAGAATGTAAAGAGAAGTGAAAGCAAAACCTCAACTGATTACAATGATCCTATTGTCACGTTTTAAATAGGTTCGAAATGAACATACAACATCAACCCCAATATTTCAATGAATGGCCGCCTACCATGTACAAAGCGCTGCTCATCATAGTTGGTGATGCTGAGCAGGTTCCCATGGAGGCGTTGGCAGTCGTCTTGCGCCTCCTGCCAGGTCTTGATGGGCTGGCGGATCATCAGGTAGCAGAAGTCGTTGGTGGCGTCGTCCAGCCACCAGCCGCATTTCTGAGTCCAGTCTGCGAGTCAGACGGCGTAAGACGGCGCAAGACAGCGGAAGACGGCGGCAGTGCGGGACACCTACCCGGCTGGCCGACTAATGGTGGCAGCTGTGGAGGCCCTCTGCGCTTGGCTGCAGAAAAAGGGGAGCGAATATGAGCAAATGCTTCACGCATCCAAAAGGGGCGCTCGGGAGGGACGTTTGCACCTGTTTTGCAGACAGTTGGGATTCCGAAGGGGCAATTACAGTCTCTTTTGAGCAATTTGCTGGAAGTCAAAACTGAACAGTCACGATAGTTGCAGGACCCAACTTTTTTGTAGTCCTGCGGAGGAGATTTTGGACAGAACTTTAGCGTGTTGCATTCGATGTGGTCATCTTCCCGCCGCATTTCCTCACTTGCAGCGTTTTCGTACCTTCTCTCATTAAAGTTTCACTTTGATTTTTGGTTTCACTTTGTCAGTCATAGTATGAAAATTGCAATAAAACATTGTGCCCGCCCTGGCAACCCAAATAAATGTCTGGGGAAAAACATGCACAAAGCAACTAACCCTGTCAGTCAAAGTAGTATGACCATTGCAATAAAACATTGTGCCCGCCCTGGCAACCCAAATGTCTGGGGAAAACGTGCACAAAGCAACTAACCCTGAAAACCTCAAGACAAACCCGAGCCACCATCCAGGATATATCCTCTTAACGGCCTCCTCTCTAAAATCAGAGCGCCAATACTTTGTAAGCGGCTGCCCGATGCCTCGAGACAAGACGGATGCCTGCAACATGACTTTTCCAAAGGCCTTCAGCAATCCACTTACCGAAGGTGTTCCGTCAATCCACCAGTAGTTCTTGCCGTTCTTCTTTTCTCCAAGCCATATTATATGGTAATGTGCGTGATCTTGATGAAAGGAAGGAGAACAGGAGCTTCAGGGCGAGAAGAGCTTCAGCCAAATGACGACTGTGGCGGTTCTTCTTGGTGCTCACCAACAATGAATTGGGCCTCTTCCTCAGAGTGCACGCTAGTCAGGTGTCCTTGCCGGGCGACACAAAACTTCTCGCCATCCTCCCAATTTCTGCTCGTCTTGTCAAAAAGATAGCAATCATCGCCATAAAGCAAGTTGCCATCCTCGCAGTCGGAAGCTGAGGCCACAAAGAAAAACATTGAGGAGGAAAGCATGACGAGATGGTTAAAACGCAATTAAGCGTGCTGCAACTCACTCTTCATTACAGCAGAAACACTTTTGGAGGAACACGTCCGTCCCTCCGGGCAGCCTGCAAAAAAAAAAAAGAAAAGACCGTTTGCGCCTTTCAACGGCAACGTGACCGCAGACGAGCAGGCTTACTCAGCGGCCGTTTGCACATGTAGGCCAACGAGGAAGCGCAGGAGCCAGACATCCACCTCCCAGGCCAACGATGAGCTCCTTGGTTGACGTAGGCGCAAGACGCGACGTCGGCGCTGTCGGTAGATTATAAAAAGGAACATTTTCCTATTTTTCCCTGAGTGCTCGTTCTCAAAATTGGTTCCACAACCTTTACGCGTGTCCGCCCGGCAACAGCATGCGAAGCTGTGACTTCTTACCTTTTAAACTGGTCTAAGGCCCAGTTGGTGTGTGTCGTTCCTTTGCCATCAGACCAGATCAGCTCCTGGCTTCCGGCTACAAAGACACACCAGACGTCGTCGCATTTCTGGGGGGAAAAAATAAAAAACAGTTCCAGTTGTTGCTGCAGAGTCCACGACTGCTTCCGTCTCACCTGGTTGGAGAGTCCCAGCCAGAAGCGGGTGTTGCCCATGGTGCGCTTCACAAAGTCCTCCTCGGCCGAGGAGGTGATGGAGAGCAGGTCGCCGCCCTGCCAGACGCAGTGGTGCCGGGCCCCCAGCCAACCGTTGGGAATCATCTCCTTCTTGTAGCAGCTGGACTCGTGCTCGAACCACCCGGAAAGACACTCGTTGGCTGAAGGCACAATTTGGGGATCAGGCGGACAGATCAGAGCACACTGATGGAACCCTTGCATGTTTTTACTCTGTGCTCTTTATTGGGGGCATCTCAACCAAATGCATGAGGATTCTGTCAGGGGTGGGGGATGGAGGGGCCAACGGCCATTGTCGCTTTGGCCCCTTCCAAAAACTTGCCTGTCCTTCGTTTTTGGGTCCAGCCAGCATCATGCAGCAACAAGGAGCTGCTGATTGTTCGCATAAAAGCATTACTTACGCCAGCCAAGGATTGCACACAAGTGCTCCAAAGTGATGATACTAAGCTTCAGATGTACAGTGGGGCAAAAGTATGTAGTCAACCCACCAATGGTGCAAGTTGTTCCACTTAAAAGATGCCATCATCATCATCTTCACCCTCAGCAATTACCCCACCCAGCAGTTTCGCACGTGTGGCATATCGATGACCATTGACCTCAGCTCAAATCAGGTCATCACACATTTCACCACTGGAGGGTGCTAAAGCACAACGCAACTCAATCGAATGGAACACGTTGCAACAGTTGGACCGCTCCCCCCTTCTTAGCTCATGAAGAGCCCGTCCTTCCTTATATCAAAGTACAAAGCCAAGCAAGCCAGGCCTGACTGAGTGTTTCATGGAGAAGAAGGGCTTTTAAACTGCGGACTCACACACTCAAACCTAATAAGCATGGACTCTGAGGGGCAAATGCATTTATTCAGATGCGCCCTGCGATTCACTTGGCGAAATGAACACGCACTGAAATCAGAGTCTCATAAAAGTTCTACTCAATTTTGCAATCTTTGAAAACATGATGCCGACACATTTTGATGATGCACAGCGATATTATGAACTCTACAACTGTGTTGCAACTTTTTTGTGTGTGATGATAACAGACCAAACAAGAAGGTGTATTATTAATAATAGAATTACAACATAATTATTAATATAACAATGATTATGATCTCGATTTAGATCATAATAACCATGAACAGAGGTGCTAAGAAATATTTATTGTTTTAAGGGGCTGTAAGAAATTATTGCTCATACTGCATCAAGGACTGTAAGAAACTATTAATAATAATGACTAGTAATGCTTGATTATTATTCATTATAATTAGCTCATATAAATCATGAAAATATTCTTATAATAGGGGCGCCAAGAAATATCTTGTCTATATACACATGTGCATAATATATTGTATAAGAAATGATTATTCTTATTTATTATTATTATCATTATTATTGATAATTAATGTATTACTTTTATTAAACTAGTATTGTCCCTATTATCATTCTTATTATTATATAGCATCTATTATTCTTGTGTCTTGTTGACATTCTCTGTCTTAAACCCTAACGGCGCAACTCATCGAAGTGTCACAAAGTCCAATCAGCCGCTTAGATTGAATATTTTCAAGTTATATGATCAATTTCAATACATCATACTGACAGCCAGTGCGCACTTAAAATTCACAAACGGCTCGTTTGCCGCCGTAAAAAAAAAAAAAAAAAAAAGCCAAGACACTTGACTCAACGGCTTTCGCTCGTCATTTCAAAGTCAAGTTGCTCGTATGTTCGGACATTACAGCAGCCCGCATGAATGATGAAAATGATGATAAAGGCAAACCTCGGTAACAAGAAAGGTCCGGTCCGGGACAATAAGCAATTGGGCTCCTCTCAAACCAAGTTGTACACAGCAACTACATCAAAGTGTCCGAATAATGAGGATTCTTCAAAGTTCATCAAAGTTGTTGTCGTCCAAATTTGTGACATTGCAAGGATTTATTTCTTTATCTCAGGCACCGTAATGTGAGAATATAAGCAGATGCAGTCATGCTAACTCACAGTACAGTACATTCCATCGTTTCTCCAGCTCTTTACTGTTGTTTTAATGGACTAAAGATACAAATTGCTTACCTGAAGCACATGCCAAATATATGGCAATCAGGAGAAGTTGACACTTTCCTTTCCACATGTTGGAGGAAAATCGCCCTCTCACTGAGGGTCGCAACGAATGCAGTCAGGAGAAAAGAAATGATAAAGTCGCCTCACTGAAAATAGCTCGTGGATTTTAGTCAAGAGAAAAATGGAACTTTGATGCACCCTGCTCCGAGCCAGAGGCATGCCGCGCCCACACGCCGCCAACGTCAAACACGTCACATTCAAAAGTAGTCATCTCAAAGCACTCTCAAGCTACGTGGGGGGTGGCGCGCGCGTGCGCGTATGACCAAAAGTAAAAAAAAGAAACAGCACTGTCCGTCCTCTTTGATTCCTTTATTTTTTTGTAACTTTGTAAATGTTCTGGACGTGAACAACAGCGAAAAGCATTTAACTGTAAATATAAATAATTAAATCCAAGTGCAAGAGTTGGAATTCAATGAGGTGCCACTCAATTTATGTTCAAGTGTTTTGTTCAGAAGCTTTTCCATTCACGCCTCTCAGAATTCGTGTTGATTTTCAGAGAACGTGAGAAAATACATTTAGCCGACGTGCTTTTGAATGAAAATGAACGATGAGCAAATGAATCTGAGAGAAATGAGGGGAAAGCGTCTCCAATTGAGCCTCGCAAGCCTCGAGTGCAAAAGCACAAAACATATGTAGAATACTTTTTATTCATGATATCTATCATATAAATATGATCATAAAAAGTATCATCTTTTGATTGAATCTTTGAATCTGCAGTTTAGGATTGGCATTTGAGTGCCTTCTCGACTTAGGACAGAGGCCCAGAGAAAATGTGTCGAACGCAAGGCCCGAGCTGCCGACGTTAAAGCAACCCACCAGACTTCTGCATGTGGCGAGCCTTCGGAGCCCGGATTAGCCTCATCATTCGCCTACGGACCCACAATCCCGGCTAATCACTCTAGATCGCAAGTGTCAAACTCAAGGCCCGGGGGCCAGATGTGGCCCGCCACATCATTTTATGTGGCCCGCAAAGACAAAATGTGCTTCAAATTGTCTTCACCTTTAAAACTCATCTTTTTAAAACGATTGAACAGTTTATTAGTCTGATTTGAAAAAGAGTTATTTGTCAGTTTGTTTTGTAGCTTACACTCCTTTATCATATGACGACTTCATAAATGTATTGAGGTTGACAGTAATAAAGAAACTATGACTACAATGTGGCCCGCGGCAAAAATGAGTTTGACACCCCTGCTCTAGATTGATCAACATTATCCTATGCTATGCTATGCTTTCTTTCTTTCTTTCTTTCTTTCTTTCTTTCTTTCTTTCTTTCTTTCTTTCTTTCTTTCTTTCTTTCTTTCTTTCTTTCTTTCTTTCTTTCTTTCTTTCTTTCTTTCTTTCTTTCTTTCTTTCTTTCTTTCTTTCTTTCTTTCTTTCTTTCTTCTTTCTTACATACAGTGTATGTACAGTGCATGCAAGACGCAACACGTTAAGTCCAGCAATACCAGCAGAAAGCCGCTAGGTGGTAGTGTCGTCCTGCAGACACCACCACCCATTTCCCGAGCCATGACACTAATGCAGGGGTGTCAAACTCGTTTTTGTCGCAAGCCGCATTGTAGTCAGTTTCCCTCGGAGGGCCATTGTGACTGTTAACGTCTTCTATATACATACAGTATAGCAATTTTTAAAAAGTGAAGACAATTTGTGATTTAGTAATGACACAAAGTTGATGCAAAATCTGCCTTTGCGGGCCACTTAAAATAATGTGGCAGGCCGTATCTGTCCCCCCGGGCCTTGGGTTTGACACATATGCTGTAAAGGTTACTGATTTTTATATAAATAAATGTTTGATTCTATTTTACCTTTGGAAATCATAGTTTAACACACAGAAAAGTTATAAAATTGTTGTTTAATTAAAGGAAATGTTGATCATTAACGTCTCCATGTAGGAATGTTGACGGGTGACGTGCCTGCGGATCAAAGTGAGCTAATCAAGCCCTCAATCTTCAGCACTCCCCAAAAATGTTAATGACACTTATTAATTCACCTTTTATTTATGCAACCACAGAGCCGCAGTTGTTCTTCGACGTTCTTCGCACATTGCTGTCATTTTATTATGTCCAGAATTATAAAGCACAAAGTGTGTGACTAATAAACTTGGCATGTTACTAGGGCAAAAGGCAGGCTGAGACTGACTAGTAAGATGAGTTGCAACAAGGTGCGGCCATTCGCCAATAAAGGCGTTGGAGGAGAGTAGGGAGGCGGAAGGAAAAGGGTGAGTGTGTCAAAGTTCCTCATTTTTATTACTTCCAAAAAGTATGAAATATTCAGCAAAGTTTCAGGATCAACCTAAAATGGGCTCTAACTTTTACAGAAGAACTTTTATATTTTTACTAAACCTCAGAATGTTGTTCAAGATGCATCAGAGACACCTTGACACTGGAAGGATCACAGAATGACAAAGAGGTAGCTGTCCTTAGAAATTTAAAACAACAAAAACCTCCTTGGTAAAAACAACACTCAGTAGTACAGAAATAGTAAAACATTAAACAGTTGTCCCAAGTAAATTTACCAAAACATAAATACATTTCAGGTCCATCCTGAAATGTCTTCCAAATGCCTCTTTTAAAATATCCAAACATTCATTCATCACGTGTAGGATAAGTGCAAGCCGTACAATGGAATCAGTCCAATATGGAATGACTAAACGGTTTCCCAAAAACTACCCAGCGTTATATTCAGAATAATTTCATAAAAAGGTGAAATGCAGCTTCCCACTCAAAACAGGAAACTGCTAGCTTAAGCAGAGCAAGACCCTCAGGAATAAATATTTGTTGTAGAGTAGCACCAAAATTAGCTTTGATTTGAGCAGACATTTTTGAGGCCTCAAACAAAATATCCATCCTTTCCCCATGTTAATACCAACATCCCGAGTTTGTAATTAGACTTTTTGATTAGTGTGGCTGATTTTAGGTTACCTTTCAAACTCCTTTTCACAATTTTACCTTCTATTTGCTAATTTATTTGTTTTTATATTATTTATATATTTTATATGTTCGGGCTTCTTCTGTTTTATGCCTGTCGTCCGCAAATGCATGGATATGGTAATAAAAAGACATTTTTTTTTCCTACAAGACATCAGCAAAAAAAAAAAAAAAAAAAAAACAACCACAAACTAAAATCAATCAAAACTTTTTTTGTGTTGTTTTCACCCCCCCGTCCCCCCCATGGCCCTAAGCAACAGCTTATTTTGCTTATGGACTCCAGCTACTTGGTTTCAAATCTAGTGTTCTCCCTTTAAAAGTGAAATCTTCATCCTGACAAAAGAACACATTGCAAAAGCATTGTTGAAATAAACTTATTGAGGTGAAAATGATCTGGTTTTGTATGGGAAAATACTTCAACATCTTCTAATAATCTCTTTATGCGATGATGTGATAAGGAAGAAAAAAACCTCTAGTAGAAAAATAACCCCCCAAATCTGTACCTTTATGCCTCAAACAGATTTGAAAATGAGTTAAGTAGGGGCTGCAAGAACATTTCTGAAAGAACGGGGCAAAGAAAAGCAAAATTTCAGGTAATTTTGGTTGTTTTTTTCTTTTCATTATTCTGCAAATCTGTCCCTAAAAAGGGACGAGATAATCACTATTTCAGTATGTACTTTTTGGCGACAGTTTTGTTCGGCAGTGTGAACCGCAAACATTCCTAAAATATGTATTCACAACATTACCACGACTTGAGTGTCTATTCCTCACAGACTCTTGGCGGCGAGCTCGGTCCTTTATTTCTGTATATATTTCTGTTCCCCCTTTCAGCAGGTGGCAGCTTCACATCGGCCGGGGCAGGTTAGTTACTCTTAATCCTGCAAACGTCCGCAACCATTTGATCTCTCGGGAGTTTCAAGTGTGGATGAAAGGGAGACACCACAAAGGTTGTCTTGGTCCACGTGCAAGAACTATCCATTTGGGAATGCTCTCAGTCTGTCCTAGAGGTCCCCATAGAGAACAATACTCTGATTCAGGTATGTGCGTGTGATGCCACTTGGCGCGCGTCCGAGATTTAGTGAATGGTGTACTTTGTCTCCAGCTCCTCTGCCACCCCGCCGAGGTGCATGTGTCTCAGTTTGAGCAAAAGCTCCTGTAGCAAAGCAGAGTGCAACATTCCGCCCCGACCTCCTCCTCCGCCGCCGCCGCCGGAAGGCTGCGAGCCCATTTCCGCCCAGGCTTTCAGCATCTGGTAGTGAGCCTCCTTGCTGGGGCGGTAGTCCAGCTCGGCCCGTTCGATGACTGTCTCGGTCACGCCGAGGGAACGCACCAGCTGCTTGACCTGCGTGACGGGAACCAAGTCGAGCAGCGTGTAGATGAAGTCGTGGGCTGTGGAGAGGTACGCAAAAACGATTAAGAAAGAGTGTCATCGAGTCTCGGCCACGGCTGCATAATTGATCCAATTCTAATTGTGATCCTAATTTTGGCAGCCCTGTAGTCTGCAATATTACATTATATTAAGAAATGGAACTTTGTACATCTTAAACTGAGAACCTGTGGACAAACTCCCGAAAGTTCAATTCTTAGATTGACTCCTGGCTCTTTGTATGTCCAAACACTCACTCTTGATCTCCAGCGGGACACAGTCGGGGAGTTTGGAATTCGCCTTGCCAAGCATTGTGCTCTCAGGACAACCAATCACTGCTATGACCTTCGGAAACAGGACCTACAATGTAATAGGACGACATACTGTTAATGGCACTCTATGTGCTGCACACACGTGAGACAGTTAACGTACCTCAGACAACTCTGCCGACGTCTCTGATATTGGGGGCGGCAATTTTTTGGTCAAGCGCTTGGTGGCCATGTAAATGATGAGCAGGATCAACAGCATCATGACCACAACCACCACTCCGATCAGGATCTGAACAATATTTCCATTTCCACTCTCCTCAGAATCTATGGAGACACAAGAAGGAGTGCTTATGAAACACTGCATCGACGGAGCCCCAACAAGACTCACACAGGGGTTCAATTTCTGATTGTAATACTGCATGAAGACATTGCTTCGTTATGGAAACAGACGGTCACATGTTTAGACTAATAAAAGTAAATAAATAAATTAGAAGCATCCCTGTCATATTTAATCAAATGGATAAAAAGCATTCTCATAATCTGGTGGGGGGTTTTTGTGCTTACCCCCTGAATTGTGGGAAGGAAGCGACTTGCAGAGATGTTTGCAATCGGCTGCGCAACTGTGGAAAGACACACAGAGGAAGTGTGGTTTTAAAGTACAGTAACAAGTAGCACACGTAAAAACATGCTAAGTTCTGCTTTAAGTTTTGAACTCTAAAATCAATTGAAAATGTTTTTCATAACAATTTAAAACATCGCACAAACACAGGAATATTGAATTGCTTTTCCTGGTCACGGTACTCTTGTTGCTAGGTAGAGTTTAGAGGGCAAAACGATAACTGCCCCGTGGGCCAATGAAAAGACAGGCATTAGCAAGCCACTCCCACCAGGCTGCGTTGCGAAACCACCGTACAGGGAGTGGCATTCCGAAAACAATACGAGTTTGTTTAGGTACATTCGATTAATAAACCGCTTTGATTGTACTCTGTAATGAATACAAAAAAAACACCACCTAATGCAATTAAAGCATTTGGTGTGACACTGAGTGTGTTCAAGTGAACACTTGAGCCAAAATGTCAGTAACTAAATTTGGAATGGAATGGCTTCTCTTTTCTCCTGCTGATGATGGAAAAAGTTTCAGTTCACATAACCACTTCCTTGTAGCAGTCTCGGCCTTGAAGGAATAAACGATGTGCCAGGCCTCAGACACACACAAACACACACACGCACACACGCGCGCACACACACGCACACACACACCTCTTGCATGGCTCGCACTTCCTCTTCACTCTATGGAAGTTCTCTTTGCACTCGCAGACAGTATTCCTCTTCGCCGTACCTGCAAGGGATCATTCATATTTAGAAAAGCGTACAATGAACCGCATCCACGCTATTAGAAAGAATCCGCGTGCAGTGGCGTAGCCAGGAATTTTTCCAGTAGGGGCGCGCGCCCACAGGAAAAAAAAATCGAACATCACCCACGTCGTCCGGGAGGCAAACGGTGAATGGATAACATCGCGCAGATAGAATAGCGCAGGCATTCGCGCAAGACTGAAAGAAAAAAACGGCATGAAAATGAAGAATCGAAAAAGCTTTTTTCAACCGGGGCGCAGGGAGTCCTAACCGGCGCTCGCCCCGGCTCGGCTACGTCACTGTCCGCGTATCATTTTCTTCTTTCCATTTTCAATTGGCAATTAAATTTCCAAAAATTCAAAAGGGACTCTAAGTTTATGAAATTTACTTCAAATGCTACTAGTGCTCGTCTCGTGACGTGTCCTGTTCATTTACTGCTAATATTCCCTAATTTTCTGAATTTGTGATAAATGAAACATGATTGACATTGAAGTATCTTGAGGTGAGTTGAGGAGCTTTATTGAGATAAAAAGTGTGTTTTGTCGCCATCTTGTGGCATCTACAGATAATTAATTATAAGCCTTTGTGGGGTTTGATTGATTTCCTTTTTGGAGACTTTTACAGAATATGAGATGACATCAAGTCAATTACCGGCCCCATTGCGTTATTGGCGGCAGGGCGTGGTAAACTTTACTGACCTTCCAAACTTTCATTAAACTAACAAAGTGTATTGAAAAGCTGACACGCCTTCTGCTAATTAGTGGAAGGGCACTTATTTATTTTAATTGTTCTACATCACTGCTATACATAGATCATTATTTGTGAGTTTATAAATAATAAATAAAAATAAAACATTTTCAATGGCACACCTTAGAAAGTCAACTAAACACATCTAATTGGGGGAAACTGAAATTATGAAAAATCAGGCAAGACAAAGAAAAAAAGGTTAAAAACGGAACGAGCGGATGACAAATAGATGTGAAAGACTCACATTTTTGGACTTCCCTCTCATCCGAGCCGCACAGCGTGCACTTAAGGCACTCAGTGGTCTCCGAGTCGATGGCGAAGATGTAGAAGCCGTCCTCGCAGCGGCACCGCGTGTTTCGGTCCGCTTCGCATTTGGAGTCTTCCACTTCATGCTTCTTCTCTGTGGGAACACAAATTTGGTATGAGCACTCAACCGCAACAAATGAGTGTTGTCAGAATTCAGTCGGGTATTCTTTTTTTTTTTCACCTTCCACTCATGTACTGGATTGATCAATGATATGTGGAATCAATCAAAAAAGCCTTTCATTCATCTCGATTTTGAAGCTACTGTGCTCGGCTGCGAACAAGTGGTAGTTTCCTTACTGTTGCAGGATTTGCATGGCATGCATTTGGGGTAGAAGTTCATATGGTCCGAATACTGGTCAGGAGGACATGGCGTGCAGTTACTCCTCTTCCCCTCGCCCAGGCACTTCTCCACGAGTTTGAAACCTGTGCAACAGAAGCGATGATTTTTATTCGGACATAGATTTACTCATGAAACCTTTTGAGAAAAAATGCAGTTTGTGTATTTAATTTACCAGGTGGACATTTGTTGCAGCAAATCCCATTTTCAAGATAGTCTCCGAGGGGGCACTCCCTCTCCCTGCTAGTGGGAATCTGTGTCGACGTGGGTGTGAATACACACTGTGAGACAAAGCAGACGACGCTGGTGAGACCACATTCTGCTGCGCTTAATTTGCTCTGTGTAAAAATACAAAAAAATGTGACTCGTTTGGGCTGAAATGCTAAAAGGAGGTGCTGACCGCCAACAGCAGGAGGACGCCAAGGGTGGCCATGTTGCTATGCCTGCAGGCCCGCCTTGACCTTCCTACACTTCAGCAAAGTCCATCGGAGACGATGAACCTGTGAACAAAACCAGTGGCATTAAAAAATACGTTTCTCAGAATGTTCTGATTCATATCAAGCAGAAAATATGATGCGTGGATTGAAGAGAATGTCAATTATCGAAACACCTGACGATTCCACTAGCTTAAAGCTAACATATAATGTGAAGTGCCATAGACAGGCTAATGGAAATTAGCAGAGATGCTATGGTAATTTTAAAACTTTCAAACAATGACTCCTTTAACACTCACGGAGAAAAAAACGTGTACAAACAGATCATACATTTTTATCTAATCAAAGTCTGCTAGCTTGATGCTAACATAGAATGCCAAACACCATGAACTGGCTAATGTAAAGTATCATCGATTTGCTGCCACTGATTGCAAAAAGCCAATTTCTGCATGATATGTTCAGAGTCTGGCAATTCTCTTTTGTGTTGACAGCAAACAAAAGCAGATGCCTGCGGAAGAGGATTAGGGCCAGTGAGAAAAAGAAAACGAGGGGTGACAGGATTCTGACTTTTTTCTCAGAAGTCAGAATTCTGACTTTATTCTCAGAATCACCCCTCTTTTTTTTTTTCTTCACTGGCCCTAATCCTCTTCCGTAGATGCCAAACCACTAAGAGTTGAAAACAACTAATATATGAAGCGCATGTATCCTCGAGTATTGTGGCCAGCAAGAGATGCTGAAGTCAAACAGAAGAATAGCAGACAGATAACAACTATTAAATATAGAGTATTAAAACTATAGTTTTAATTATAATTATTATATAGTAATATAGTATATATTACTATTATATAGTAAGACATCAATAAAGTAGTGGCAACAGGAGCTCAGATCATCCCATTCTCCATTCAAAAGCAAAATGCCACCAATATTAATTGAGGAATAAATGCCCAATTTTCCATATTGTATTTCAATTTTCACATTTCAACAAATGAGCGTGATGCGCACTTTACGGATTAGGTCAAAACGAAGTCCAAAAAAAAAAAAAAGGTACCAAAGGGAAGGATAATTAAGTTGACTGGAGAAGAAACTCAGGTTGGGCTGGTTCAAAAAATGTCACACATGCGTGAAACTTTTAAAAGGCGTTACACTTGGCAAACTGCTGGATTGTACCTACCTGTGACCTGTTTTCAAACTACTTTGGATTTTTTAATACCTAGGAGAACATTAGCCAGTTAAAAATGTTAATCCGAAGAGATCGTCACAACCATACTAAAGTACCAAAAGACAAATTATGATTCATTTTTAAAAGCCTGTTAGTTACTTACTACACCTTCATAGCATGAAAGCTATTTCTCCCATTTTAGACAACAAGCCAGAGATGAGCCAAAAGAGCACCCCAAATTAAATATTTTCAAATCAGGACAACCTGAAATAGTCAATTACCGCTTTTTTTTTTTTTTTTTTTACTTGTCTCCATTAAATGAAGTGGATGAGATGTTACTCCAAAGACAAGAGGACGGTTCAGCGAGAAATTACTCGGGCGTGAAAACACAATATGGTTTCGTAATACGCGCAACAGGACGCACAGATTTCAAGCGGGGCCAAAGTTTAAAGATGTAAAGATGACTAATTAGATTATGAGTAATTAAACGCACGAATCGTTCGATGAATTCGAGGGTAACTGAAAACGAGACCTTGGAGCTACTCGGCTTGTCACTCACCTCGTTTTCCGGCTGAGCGTCACCCACCTGAACGAAGACGCGAGGCTCAGTGCGTAAACTTTCACTTGCGTTCGTCACCGGACCCGGACAGCAAGCGCGGCGAGTGGCCACTTTCAATAAACCGGCCGGCTCCAATTCCACCCGCGTTGTAGTTGCGTTTAGAGATAAACAATCCAATGAGGTGAAACCTGAGGCAAAGAGCACACGACGAGCGGAGGAGGCGGTCTTAAACGGGAACTAGTTGAGTCACGCTACCATTTCAAGGAACCCTTCGTTGGGCATTTAACCCTATCCAACCAACGGATTGACGGACGGGATTAGATTCGATTAGATCAGGGGTCACCAACCTTTTTGAAGTTGGGAGCTACTTCAAGGGCACCGAATAATGCAAAGGGCGACCACTTTGATAATACACTTCTGAAATAACAAAGTTACACAGTGTACCTTTAATTTTATATTTTTATTAATGATATTCTATGTGAAGACACTGAACATTAATGTTAGTGGGAAGCCTGGCATTGCATGCTCTTCACCAGTGTACTGTAAACTATTTTTAGAACTGGCCTATGGCCGACTGATGTGGTCGCTGGGGGCGACTGATGTGGTCGCCACGGGCACCGGGTTGGTGACCCCTGGATTAGATAGATAGATAGATAGATAGATAGATAGATAGATAGATAGATAGATAGATAGATAGATAGATAGATAGATAGATAGATAGATAGATAGATAGATAGATAGATAGATAGATAGATAGATAGATAGATAGATAGATAGATAGATAGATAGATAGATAGATAGATAGATAGATAGATAGATAGATAGATAGATAGATAGATAGATAGATAGATAGATAGATAGATAGATAGATAGATAGATAGATAGATAGATAGATAGATAGATAGATAGATAGATAGATAGATAGATAGATAGATAGATAGATAGATAGATAGATAGATAGATAGATAGATAGATAGATAGATAGATAGATAGATAGATAGATAGATAGATAGATAGATAGATAGATAGATAGATAGATAGATAGATAGATAGATAGATAGATAGATAGATAGATAGATAGATAGATAGATAGATAGATAGATAGATAGATAGATAGATAGATAGATAGATAGATAGATAGATAGATAGATAGATAGATAGATAGATAGATAGATAGATAGATAGATAGATAGATAGATAGATAGATAGATAGAAATAGCCCACAGATCATTTTATTTAAAAAGTGAGCATTGTTATCACACATGAGACAAAGTGTCTTCACGGTGTGCATAAGCGTTTTCTCTTCAGTACACATGCACTGTACTGAAAACAGCCACAATGTCATCGATGTACATAGGTCCCTCGTTACTTCGCGTTTCGTTTATCGCGGCTTCATTACATCGCAGATTTTTTTTTCAAAATTAAAAAAAAATCTGAAAGTCAAACTAAAACTTCTAAATTGAGGAAACGTGTCTAACCTTTTGGACAATTTAATATTGCTCCAAATGTTCGTTTACATTCCTTTGGAAGTCCGTTTTCGTGTGTTAGCGCGATCGTGAATTAGCATCTCATTAGCCTGCCCAGTACTTCTTGTTGGTGACCGTACTTCGCGGATTTCACTTAGCGTGGGTGGTTTTTGGAACCAATTATCCGCGATAAACGAGGGATTACTGTAGTTCAGAACCTCAAAAAAGTTCCCACTATGTGTGCCTCTCCCAAGTGTCCTTTTGTCAAGCTTTACATGTGACTCCCTGGCAGCAAGCACCGTCAAGTCGGTGGACAATCATTGTGTTGATTCATCATGTCAAAGACTTCCCGTTTCGCGGTTTCAGTTTTGGTGGAAATGAGTTCAAGCAAGTGGCTGCTAACTGTGCGGTTGAGCCGTCGGCACAATACTCTGAAAATGAGCCACTGGAAGTAGCGATGACTAACAAGCCGACAAAAGGTCTTTCTCTGTTTTGCTTTGTTTTTCTCGTCCAGGCACTCATATCACGACGGCGTCTTAATGATTATCTCTTAGCAACCACATGAGCGCTTGCAGCTTCTGATTGGATGGGGGGGGGGGGGGGGTCTGGGAATACCTATCTGTGAAAATCCGTGAAACCAGCGAGACCAAAACTAGTTAGAAAATGTCACTTTTATATGGCCTAAAACTTCTCAAATAGTATTGCAAGTTTTGTGTAATCCTGATGCCAAACCCAACCACAAAAACGGTATAAAAACAGCAAAGCTCACTTGATAATGTATTCCCTGATTTCATCCAACCATCTAAATATTGCTTCATTTTGGAAGCGCTAAGCACTGTTTGCTGACCTGAGTCAATAGAGCTTTGCATTTCAGCCACTTTTGGACTTTAACATCTGTCCTGTCATCAAATGAAAAGCATCGTGAAGACACAAAAACAAAAAGCTAAAGAAAGATTAGCACCGGAACAAAAGTAAATGCTGATTGGTGTTTTTAAAGCATACACTATTTCACACTGTTCAGGAATATTTGAATGAAGACCAATGAACTAAAATGAAGAAAAAAACATGAAATTAAAAATAAAAATTCTTTCAAAAACAATGACTATTAAAACTACATCTCACGTTTACAAAACAAACGCAAACGAAATAAATTTAAAGCTAGTGGCACCATTTTTTTCTGATAGTTCCAAATATGTCACGATTATTATTACTACTATTAAATTAAGTTTTTAATAGGCCACTTTATGACTTGTAATCATCTCTCTCTCTTCCTGTTCAGACAAACCAGGCAGCAATCGAGGAGCGAGAAGACAACCTGACGTTTAGCAAACACTACATCATAACAATTAACCGCCGATGGGATCACATTCCTTCAAAGAACACTTGTGTGAATTACTAGTCGCTGTGCTCCGCTAATTATGAGGGGCGGGTCCAGCCTAAATTGGTACATCCTTGTCTTTTCATGTCACTCTGGATGCCCCTGCCTTCCTTTCTTCTCACTTTCCTAGCAGACAGTGGCTCTTCCCGGCGTTTGCTAAACATACAGAAGAAATGTCCCGCTCTGGTGAGGTGTTCTGAGGTCCATGCTTCAAGCTTCTGCTTCTTCTTTGGATACGTGCCAGTCTTTGCCTTCCTCCTGAGAGGGGAAGAAGATGGCCTCGCTGGTTCCCTCCTCCTCAGAGAGGGGCACACTGGGTGAGACGGGAGGAGGAGCGTCTTCGGTCTCCTCCTCGTTGTTGTCGTCCTTCTTTTCTATCACGGGTCCCACTGGACCGGTAAATTGACTCAGCCAGCTGACAATGACCGTCCCTGCGTTGTGGACGTGCACAGCACCTGCGCAGACGTTCCGTAATTCAAACATCTCGGAGTAGCGAGCACACGTGTGAATCCTAAGATGGACAAAAAGGTTTCATACCACAAGGGCCGATGGGGAAAGGCTGAGTTGACTCCTTCTCCTGGCCAGCATCATTGGGAGCACTCTGGAGTGTAAAAATACATCTGCTTTGAGAGTTTAAAAAGAATGCGCCAATTTTTTTCATGTTTTTTTTGTTTCCTGATATTTAAAAATAAATCCAGGGAACCCTGGCACAAAAATTCATGACACCCTCAAAATGGTTTAGAATGACCTCAGGGTGCCACAAGAGGGCAGCAAAGCAATGGTCATACAGTATATTCTCCAGCACTTTCTTTGACGCACTCAAAAAGTTTTGTCATGTGCATCACTCACCTTGTTGCACAATTTGATGACTGCTGCAAAACATGAATATCACACTTTTATTACCAGGCTTGCCAAAATATTCAAATCCATCAATTGTCATCTTACCTTGTTTCAAATACGTTCCCTCTCCTGAGCGGCGGTTGCAGAGCAGGATCACGAGGGCCACGGTTACCACGACAACCATGGGGAGGACAATGTTCACCAACCAAGGTCCCCCACGGTCCTCTGCGTCGCAAACGGGGACACCTTCAGCAAAGCAGCTGCAAAAGTCTCTACACTTTACATAAAAAACCCACGACCCACCTTTGTTAGTGTGCGAGCTGTTTCCAGGCAGACCGTCATCTCTGGATGAGATATACAAAATATATCTTCAAGTTAAGGTCATAAAACTATGCAAAAATCAATTATGAGTATAACCATTTCTGACTGTTAATAATTATGACAGTTGATGCTTATGCATTACTTACTTGTGAAATGAGCTGGCGGAGTGGCTGCCGTCTCCTGAAGGTGAGCTGGAAGGAGAATTTTCTTCTTCATTTGGCGCTGTTGTTGTTTTTGTCCTCATTGTTGTCCATGTCACTGAGGGATGAAGCACAGCGCTTTAACAACTGACTAGATAATATTTTGTTACGTAGTGGCAAAGGACAGATATTTTCTGTATTCAAGGAACCCAAAACACATTTGCCCTAGTTTCATGTTTTCACCAATTAAAACAAGCTTTGTAAATATTTTGCTTACGGGTCCCTTGGTGAGTTGCAAAAAAATGGATTTTTGATAAATGACATTGCCAAGACTTGTCAGCACTTGTCAGCATCCGGTTACCTGTTGTGGTTGCGACACAGTTTTTGCAGTTGTCAGAATACGTCACCACACCCGTGCAGCGGAAGCCGTCTTGGCATGTGCACTTGAGGTTCGACGTGCTGCTGCAGTTCGCCAGCACCCTCTGATTGAATTCTGACAAAGAACATTTTATGGGCTTTCATAATGTTGTGACCATCCGGTGCATGAACAACGCAGCTCTACCAGGCCTGCAGTCGCCGTAGCAACGATGGCAGCTATGCTCATCGTTCCGAACGGTGGTGTAGGTCCCGGCGGGACACGGCGCGCACTGCTCGCAAGATTTCTGGTACTGACCTGAGAAAAAAAAAAAAAACACGTAACGTGCCAACCAAGAGATCCGAGGCAGGATGTGGTCATGTACTTTATAGCCCAAGCTAGCAGAGCGCCGCTGCGTTATTTGTCAGCATCGATAGAAACACGGGTAGGGCGTGGGAAAAGATGAAAAGGCTGTCATACTTTGCCACATTCTTTTCCATCCGTTTACGGTTCCATTGATAAGTGGCCGTGAGTCAAAGCATTGTGAGCAAAAGGCAGAGATGTGCAAAATGTGCTTTTGTATGACACATTGCATGCTTTGCAAAAAACATGCAACGCAACATTAAACATGAAAAATTGAACCCGTTTAATTTCTTGACGATTCCGCTTATTGATTCCTTAAGTGACATCACATGTAAAATGTACGTACAGTGGTGACCTAATCCAAATTCACAAATTCTTGAACAAAACTACAAGTAAGAATTTGGCGTTAATTACGTGTTTCGCAAGAACAAAAAAGAAAGACTTTGCCCAGAAAAAGGTTTCCCTCACCTGCAGGGCACATCTTACAGCTCGGCCGGAGAGCTGCACGCTGAACCGACAAGACGTTCCTCTCCGTCTGCAATTTTGCATCGCATTGTTAATCTTCCAAAAATAAACGTAAGATCTTAGTTAAAAAATATCAAATCAACATACTTCCTTGACACCAATTACTTTTTTGCCGCCATCTGATGGCATCCTATACTTTTATAAATGGAACAAAAACTTTAAATAAAAAAAAAAATGCCTTGTCAGCACTTTTGTGACCTTACCAGCGGTAAGGTGAGAAGCAGCCGTGCAGATGCCAACAGGACGCTGAGCAAATATTGCACTTTGAGACCCATCCTGCGAGGCCACAGAAAAAAAACAATCACAAAAATGCATTTGCATCATCCCGCCACATTTGTTTTACCTTCATCTGTGACGCCGCTTCGGTTCTCCGGAAGTTCAATGCCGGCCGTTTTCACTTTGTGTTACTTTTCATACCGCTTGCCTCCACCCATTGTCGGCGTCACTCTTTCCTCCCCAGCCGACGTCGCGTCCGCTTACGCACGCGCAAGCGTCGCCTCGCCACTTACCGCTCATACGGAAACTCATCCCCTGCTACAGGTTTATTAAAAGTTTTTCAAGCACACTAAAAATAGAACAGGCACCAAATCAAATTGCAAGATGTCTAGAAAATTGCATCTGTGAGCAGGCATGTGCTTGTAATCTTTTTTTTTTTTAATTGATCGTTCAATAAGAGTGAGACAAGAATCACACTTGGTATGTTGCTGAGATACGTCGTTTATTCTTTCCCCTCGCGTTTGACATACAGAACACCTCGCAACAAGCGGTTCCATGTACAATTTTGACCTAACAAACAAACAAAAAAGGTTTGAAAGGAAACACAGCTTCGTTTTTACTCTTACTGTGAAATGAAACTTTTTTTTTCACCCGCTGTTTATATTCTAGCTCGGCTACTGCAGCATACGCTTGTTTTTTTCCCCCCTTGCATCAGTAAAACCAAACTTACCATTTTTCTTAAAATGGATTATTTTGCATTACCGTTACATAACGTTGCCCACGTGGGGATTGCGCAATACAATAATTTTGAGGGAAAAAAAAAAAGAAGTTGGCCAAATTTGGATGTTGGTCTCTGCCAAAGAGTGCCAATAAGGAGAAAAAGATCATTAAATTTAAAGCAACAACAACAAAATTAATAATGATAAAAATATTAATAATGGCTCTAAAGCTTCTCTTGATGTTGTCATTACTCAAGTGCTTGTGATAACATTGTCGGAGCAGCCGGGACATTACGTCATTGCTGAGTACTATTTATTGCGTAATAAATAATGAATTTCAAGACACGACACAAGCGGAGCGGGGAAATCGATTGTTCCTTACTATTGACAAAAGAACAACTGGGCTGCTTGTGCTTCCATCTTCATTTGCTCCGGTAAACCTCCTAATAGTATTTTGGATGAAAACATTCTCAATTGGGCTGCACACTGTCACATGCATTCGACCAAACTGGCTGGGAAATTGAAAGCAAATGGAACGTCTCGTTCTTGCAGCTTTCAGCTTCAGTCAAACAGCACCATGCATTATCGGAATATAGTAACTTCTTGCCCCTAAATTGAACAACTTGATCATTTCGCCACCTTCCAGCAGCACGCTAAAGAGTTTTCAGTGATGGCTTCAGAGAGCAAACGTAGTTTTCCTATTTACAGTTTCTCAGTTACAGCTTGACGAGCGATAGCGCCGGTTGCTTCGTTGCTTTGCTTGTTTCTTTCTATGTGCAAAACTCAAGGTTGACTTTAATCACATCAAGCACGTCGGTAAGGGTGAAAAAAAAAAAAAAAGCACAGGTCAGTTAAAGTGCGCTGGGACAATAATGAGCTCACATGTCCCGAAATTCCCAAGACGTGACCAATCATTTTTTGTCATTGTGGCAAAAGGTTGGCGCGTTATCAGCGACGTTTCAAGTTTGGATTGGTTTCATTCTCACAATTGACAAATGCAGGTTTGCGCCCTGATCGACTTTCTGCGTGGAACCAATGTGAGCTGCGGCTGCAAGGCAGTAAAACGCTGAGTCGTGACATCGGAACATGAGTGGGAAAGTGCACGCCATCCACACAGTTGGTGGGAAAACAAAGAATTTGACTTTGGCTAGCTAGACATATTTGCTCCTCGCTATATTAGAGTGAAATAGTTTCCTATTGACTATATTTGTGTTGTCATTTTGTCATCAATGAGTGGAACTGCGTCTATAATGATGCTATGCAACGCTCACTTGTCTTATTTGCGAATGAGGTACACGTCAACATGGGAAATAAACCTGGAGAAAATTCTGTGAGAAATTGTACAATAAGTGAAGCACTGTTGTGGCGACGACTGGATTGTTTTTGATAACCGTTGGCTGACATGCGGCACGAAAACCAAACAATTTTAGACCATACTCATTGTTGTTAACTTAACCTAACAGGTAACCTCCCAAGAAAACGCTGTCAATTGTTTTGCTCCTTAAAAATGCTTTTTGCCTCTTCTCATGTTACATGCTACCACAAAAAAATGGAAGCTCTTCGAAGCAGCAACAAAAATTGGTCAGTCCGCCACTCATTGGAATGCTTCACATTTTGTACCAAATCTTACTAAATGTTAGCATGTTAGCAGGCTACTTGACAAGCTGGTGTATGACGACTGCATCTACGATACAAATATTGACTACTGCAAAGATGACAGAGATGTTTGGCGGCGTTGTGACGGCACGGGTCACCTGACCGCGGCGGCCAGGTGTCAGGATCTCCCGCCACCGGACGAGGGTGACGCCGAGCTTCTATCGCTCTCTCGCTGGTCGCTGTCGTCGGAGGACGTCTGCGCCGCCGCGTTGCTGCAACAGACAGGGACGGCAAAAGTTCACGCTCGACGCTTAAGTGATTGACTGCCATTGACGACTATAGACGTCAAAGTACAGGTGGAAAAAAAACGATTTTGAGACGACGTGTGTGGGGGCTCGTACTTGTCGCCGCTTTGCGTGATGAGTCTTCTACAAGTCTCCATCTGGACGTCCAGGCCTCTCTTCATGGAACACATCTCCATGTACTCATGCAGGTGGCGGTTCATGTCGCTCTTTGCTGTCGCCAACTCCAACTGGAGGAAAAAGACACCATTTATTTTTGGTCGAGATCAAATCAACTAAACAAGTGTCAGTGATGTCACAGTGGTTATATAAGCAACGTACACTGACGGACAATATGATACGCACAGGAATATATTCTTTATCCTCTCCCAAAAGCAAATAATAGTATTGCAGTTCACTGCGCTTAGAAGAGAGATGGTCTTCTTTGAATTTTTATGATATAATTTAACACTCTTGTGTACAAAATGTTGTGCAATTTATTTTTCCAATTTTAATTACTGACGTGCAGTATCGGCACAGATATCGATACTGGTTTTACCTCAATCTGGTCGATGGTCTCCTGGTATTCCTTCTCTCGGGACTTAAACAAGCACTCGGTGTCATTTATCACTTTTTCCAGACAGTCGTCCTGCTGGAAGGAGAAAAGAACATGGACAGTAAAATAGACAAATGTTCAAAAGAGTATGTAAAATAAAACTATTCATTTATAATCAAGATTTTATTCGAATTAGAATAAAATAATTCCTCATTGTTATTGCTTTAGTAACTACAATTGGTTTATTTTATAATTAACAAAACCAATTAACATTTTTAATTTATGAAAAACTGTTTTTTTATAATAACAATATTGTGATTATTATAATTAAATTTATCATATATAATTGCATCTATCAATTTTCTAAACTCCTTCGTATTGGCATCCTGGGCACGATATGGGCGATCAACCAAAAATTGCCGCGGCTTACCTCGCCAGGCGGGTGGGCGGGGTCAGGAGGCAGAGTGCATCCTGGGAAATCCTCCCACAGCAACAACGTCTCCTCCGTCTCCTCCCAAGCCAGACTGTCACAGTCATCCTCAAACTCGCACTCGCGCCTGCAAGGCAAATGTTGACATGAGAGACGCAAATTCCGCAAAGTCTCCTTTACGAGTGTGACCGCTCACAGATGGTTGAGCATCCTCTGCATCTCCTCGTTGATCTGATTGGCCGACGAGTTGCCGTGCTGTTGTTGCTGCTGTTGTGGTTGTGGCTGCTGCTGACCCTCCTCTTTGGCCACGCCGGCGTCGCTTTCCGACATGCTAAGTGGTTCATCTGCCTCGCTGCCGTTGACGGACATGGGCGTCTGTTTGCGGCGCAGGCTCAACGTCGGCTGGTTGTTTGTAACCTGCGCGCATGTTTTGGGGGTTACAAAGTGATGGGATGCAACAACGGGGTTAGCACAGGTTAAATATGAAAATCAACCGTGAAAATGTCATCAACTTTCCACCTGGTACATCTGGATGACGTCTTCGCAGTTCCTTTGCTGGGCGACGTCGCAGAGGCGGGCCGTGATGTCGATCCTGCGGCAGATGTCCATGTCCACTTTCATGGCTTTCTCCTGAATCTTGGTGTCCAGATCGGACAGATTCTACATGAGCAAGAACAAGAAAAATGACAGTATTTTAAATAAAATTGTATTTATTAATACAATTTTATTTCATTTAAATGATTGCATTTAAATTTATCACATTTAAATTTGGCATCTAAATATATGAATATTAGATTATTATTAATTATTCTGGTGGTCTGACTGATGTGGGCGGTGCTGCACTCACGTTGCTCATGAGGCCTTTGAAGAGAACCAGCTCGGCCTTCAGCTGCTGAACTCTGACGGCCAGCTCGTCCTGGCAGCCTTCGCTCTCCTGCAAGTCCTGCGCTCACGCAAAAAAAAAAAAAAAAACCCATCAAGCATCCAAGCACAACATACAAACACACAGATACATGCAAATCGTTACCTCCTGCAAGTCAGCAATCTTTTGCTGCAGATCGCTTCTCATGGTGTATTCTTCTTCCCATCTACAAGTCAAACAGATACACCAGGTCAATTCAATTCAAAATGTGTCATTTATTTTTTTGCCCCATGTGACAAATTGTCCAATCCTTCCAGAATCTCCCAGGAAGACAAAGAATTAAGATTAACGGCAGAACCGAGGGTCATACAAATGATAAAAAGTACACCACTCTCATAAATCTGAACTTTTAATACATTTAAAAGCCCCCCCCCCCCTTGTGTGTGAATGGTGCCGCCCTCCTCAAACTGCCGCATCATCTCATTAAGGATTTCCAAGCACTGCGACACACCGAGATTTTGTCAAGTGCTCCTGCATCTCAAACAGTCGGCCAAACGGGAGACGAACGCTTTGAGAATACGGAGACGAGCGTGCAACCTTTAGCGAGGCGGGACGCCCCCGCCCGCCCCAACCAGTGCATGGTGCAATGCAGATAGTGAGGGGGAGGCAGAGAGAGTCGAGACAGGAGACGTTTTTTTCCACTCTGTGTGTGGTTACAATAGTTAGTAAGCAAATATGTAATCAAAGTAAAATGATACAAGGTCAGAAAAATGTCGCTTTATGGCATAAAGGTATGTCGTAACTGAGGGAGACTGACGTCTAAGCTCACGTTGAAGTCATTCGGGACGGGGCAAATGCTCAGCCCGTGAAGGTTACTTGAAGCCGGACATGTATAAGGACATTCATCAGGAGTCCCATTTAAAACTCTTCAGACCTTCGAACGACTGCATGATATTGACCAAAAATAATTGATTGAGGTTTTGACCATTTTGAATGCGGCCTTCAATGTTTTTTGACGCGCCAAAGATGGTGGGTGGGTAAACTCTCCCTCGTCATGTTCTTAACTCCTGCTTGAAGCAGAAGAATGTTGCCCGGAGGAGTTGTATCGCAGCTGAGGATGAACTCCACTCCCAACAGCTGATGCGGGCGAGGTTGATTTTTTTTAGCCAACAAACTAGTTGAAAGTGAGCATCACCTTGCTGCTGGCGGCCATTTTTTTTTTTTAAGATGGCAGCCATTTTTTAAAATTCTTTAAGATTTAATAAAGTAACAATAGTTTCATTTCACAATGACAAAATAAACATGTTGCTACAACTTTAAAGAGGCTATCAAGCACAATGCTCAGATGGAAGATCGCAGACCGTGCGAGTGGGACGCTCCAATGCGAACACGTGACCAATCGAAACGTGATTGAGCTTCATTCTTCAGTATATTTAGAAGCTGATTGTTGATGTTGTGTGTATATTCCTAGCAACAAGCACCTGCTTCTGCGTGAACTACCACACTGAGTGGAATTTATGCTGACTCAGCGAGAGACAGCTGAACTGCAGCTGTTTAAAAACAGCATTAAAAACTTGCTCTGCCCAAGTTACAAGCTCAGTCATGGAAGCAATAAACTTGTAATTCAAGGTACCACTGTAATTCCACTCACCTGCGTTTATACTCGTCCCTCTCACGCTTGACTTTGGCCAGGACGTTGTAGAGCGCTCTGATCTCAGGGGTGATGGTGTCGATCTGGACCCCGACTCCATCCGGGTGCACCCAGGAGACCCCCGGGCTGGTCAGCCGCTCCGAGCCGTACCTGCGAGTGGGATTGTAGGACCAGATGGTGCCTGGCAGGAAGCGAGGAGCCCCGGTCACCGACCGTCCGCCGGTTCTGGACACGGGGGAGTCGGCCGATGGCGACGCCCGGCTGACGGTGATGGCCGGGTTACAAGCGGCATCGGTTTGGGCGGGTGAGGCGCTCTCGGGAGTCAGGCAGGACAAGCTTGTGGGCCTTCTGGCGGAGTTGTTGGTGTTGTGGAAGGGGAGTGAGCCGGGTCGGAGCGGGATGGTCCCCACGAAAGACGTCTGCACGCCAGCCTCTTGCGTGTGTGGCCTGCCGCCGCTATTGGCCTCCAGCGCCTGCTGCAGCTGCTTTTCCAGAACTTTATTCCTGCGTTCCAGCTCGTGCACCTTGGCCAGGAAGCACCTGAATCTCAAATTGAGGGTTTTGAGCACGCTGATGTTGGAGCCCAGATCGTTGCGCAGAGCCATGGCGGCGGGAGGATGGTGCACGGTGGGGTGGTGCTGCTGATGCTGAAAGTGATGCAGATAAGGTGAGCTCTGGGAGGGGAACTCGGGCCCCGGATGTTCGGGCCCGGGGAGCTCAGCCAGAAGGAAAGACGCCGAGTCCGGGGATCCGAACACGGCGTCCGGGAGGAGGCCCGAGGGGGATTCTGGGTGTCCGGTGGCCTGGATCGGCTGCGGATGCTGTTGGGGATGCGTCGAAGCACCCAACAATGGATTCATGCTATGGTACGGGAAACTAAAACGCTGCAGATCTGGCATGAACACGGGCGGGATATGGCTCTCTTGAAGCAGAATAATGTGACTAAAAACACCGATTAAAAAAAAATAAAGGACCGAACGGTCGAGATGCGCAGCGTTTACCTTCTTATATAAGTGTCTCTCAATTAGATTTATCCTCACAGATTAGAAGGAAGGTCTTAACGTCGACTGCTGATGTTGTTGGGTTAACTCACAAGGCCCCCCCCGTTCCAAGAAAAAAAAAAAAAAGCCAAAATCTACACTGAATGCACAACACGGAACACGGCGACACGGTGGAGGATTTGTCCCAAAAAAGGCGATTAAAAGCAGATGGATGAAGGAGAAATCTGAAGTAAGCGAGTCCCTCGGAATTATGGCAACAAAATGTGACCGCAGGACAAGTGCAGCTGATACAAGCTTTACCGTAATGACAAGAGCAAACGAGCAAGAGGTCCTCGTAACTTTCTTTAGCGCACCAAATTGCACTACTAGAAATGAGAAGCAAAGGATCAATGAAAATTCAATCAGAAATTACGTGAAAATGCTGAAAAATGTTGTCACTGAGCTGAAATTACGGAATGAGAAATTAATAGAAGTTTGTCTACACAGGGTAGTACGTCAAGCAATGCGGATGTTTTGAAAGTGCGACCCCATGCGGGTGTGAGCGGTATTGTTGACGTCAGAACAGCAGATTGATTCGTGTTTGGAATGAGAAGCATTTCCACCTGTACTGTCATGACTGAATTTGGAAAAAATTTATGGTAGGAGTTCACAAGACCAAGATATGACCTGAGCTGTGACATGTTCTCCGGTTTTAGTGCTTGCAATATGGCTTCAACTTTTTCCAGTGACTTATGTTTATCGCTGATGTGTGATTTTGTTTTTGAAAAACTCACATTTACTTTACTTTGCACGAAGGCCGTACTCACTCAGCCTGTTGAGAATCTTGCTGAGGTTTTCAAGATGTTCTTCATCGTTTTTTCCTGTCATGATGATGTCATCAATGTTAACATTGAACTGGACTGTTTTTTTTTGTCAAGTGTTATAGAACAGACATACATGTTGAAGTAGTTGCATATAAATTATCCCATATTTACTCAATGTTTGTTCAAGTAACTCCATACAAGTTATCTCACTTTTACTTAAAATCTGTTGAAGTGTTTCCACAAAAGGTATCCAATTATTTATTCAATATTATTGTGTGAAACTTAGCAAGAAAGTCTAGTTGCATTGTTTCACAGGAAAACGGCACTCAGCACGCTTGGAGATATCTAATCACAGTCGAGGACGAGGCTGCCAACCAACTGAGGACAGACTCTGCCCGGCTGGGGTCACGGAAAGGTTCTGTCGGCCCACTTCGTTAGCTTGGCAGCGTTGCTACAGCAAAAAACTCGCCTCCCTTTAGTGTAGTAACGCCTTTGTAACCAGGGCAACCCAAAATAAAAAGAGGAGACAGCAGATTAAGCGCTCAGAATTGACAGAGAATGTAACCAGAACGCTCTTTGCAGTTCTCCTCGCGAGTAAAACGAACACTGGTTGTCTTCTCCTCTTTGGTTCGGTTTAATGTCTGATGGTACTTAGACCTGACAAATTTCCTCTTTGTTTCCTCCACCTCCATCTGAAGGCCATCGTCGCCATGGCAACAGATGCATTTCACTGTTCCATTCATGAACTTTATGTTCCTGATCGCTGTTGATGCTCATTCCAAGTGGCCAGAGGTTATCAGGATGAAAGACATGGGAGGGAGACATGGGGAGCAGACATGGAGATGTCATGTGGATCATATCCTGGATACGCAACTAAAGAATGGTACTTCATCTCCAGACGTCCCTGGCGGTGACATTCAAACTCCTGACACTAGCACTCCGACTGCAACTGAGATTCCTGATTCCGACAAAATGTCTGCCTCCATCCCAGCATTTTCCTGAGAGGCACAGAATGCCCCCTAAGACTTGTAATTTTTATATTATTCAACACAGAAATCGGTTAAAATCAAAATAGGGCTAAGTCTTTATTTGATATGTTTCATAAATACAAGTACTGTTTTGCTTTTTATTTACCAAAATAGGACAGGATAATTTTAACATGATTATTTTTCTTTATTTTAGGGCAGCAAAGTCTACTTGTTTAAACACTACCAGAAGCACGGACCTACATTTATATCCTAATTAATATTTATTTCATGCAATTTTTTAACAGTTATTCCCATGGTTTAGCCTTGGTTTCAGTGGACTTTAAAAAAATTGTATAGCACCTATTACAGTAAACCCCCATCCATCGCAGGTTCAGGGCTCACCGTTCATACCACTGTCGTCCACTAGATGGCGGCACTTTATAGTTTGTCGAACTAAGAGTCAAACGGGAGGAATTTCAAACTCATCCTAGTTTTGATTGAAGATTATTACATGTAAAATATACTTTAATCCTGTCACATTATTTTGTGGGACAGGTTTTCTTTTGAAAATTCAGCAATTTTGTTGAACATTATTTTTGCCTTACCCATTTTACTTGTTCGCCCAGTATTTTTGTTTTACATGTAACGTAAATGCTATAAAACCATTTTAAGCGCATTGGTGACTAGCTCTCCTTGCTCACATATACGGTGCATTACAGTTCCTTAATATGTCATAATTTTATATTTATGTGTTGAATGCCACACAAGAGGCCCCGAGTCTCACAAAGAGGACTTTTTATTTCTCCGCCAACTGCATTGCTGCAGCACCACAGACACTCAACACCTCCTCACAAACGCAGAACAGGACATTTCAGAGAGGGAAATCTTTACAAATCATTCCTTTGTGATCTGTGGATAGGTGGGGGGGATTCTCTTCCCAGGCAGAGGGTTTCTTTCGTCTAGTAAACGCAACAAGCCAGAGCTCCATGTGTACAGTGTTAAACCTTTTTTTTTTGTTATTGTACATGTGGAACCCTGATGTGGAGAATGTGGCAAGGTGCAGTCGCCCGAGTAAATCTACTCCTTGGAAGCCATGTGGGCCATCAGGTCGCACACGCGGTTGCTGTAGCCAAACTCATTGTCGTACCTGTGGAGAGGAAAAAAAAACCTCAGATAAATGGAAAGCTACTTTTACTTCATTACAAATCAGTACTTCTACTTAAGATCCACACATACCAAGTGACCAGCTTGACAAAGTGGTCGTTGAGGGCGATGCCAGCGCCAGCATCAAAGATGGAGGAGTGGGTGTCGCCGTTGAAGTCTGTGGACACAACCTGCAATGGGGGACGTCACACTATGTCGTTTAACAACATAAAAATAAAAGGAACAAAACAATTGAGCAGGACAGCTACGTACCTGGTGGTCCGTGTATCCCAGAACGCCCTTCATGGGTCCTTCAGCGGCAGCCTTCACCACCTTCTTGATGTCATCGTACTTGGCCTGGAGAAAACGGAGATGACAGAATTTAGTGTAAAATCTAAAACATTTGCTAGTCAAAGACATTTCTGTAATCCCGGCTAAGTAGGACCACTCACGGGTTTCTCCAGACGGACAGTGAGGTCCACCACGGACACGTTGGGGGTGGGCACACGGAAGGCCATGCCGGTCAGCTTGCTGTCAAATCAACACAATTTGACAAGTTGCCTCGAGTGCTTCTCATAAATAGTCGGCTGATGGTTTTATTTTTGAAACGTTACCCGTTCAGCTCAGGGATGACCTTGCCGACAGCTTTGGCAGCGCCGGTGGAAGCGGGGATGATGTTCTGGCTGGCACCGCGGCCGTCCCTCCACAGCTTGCCCGAGGGGCCATCCACAGTCTTCTGGGTGGCGGTGATGGCGTGAACTGTGCTCTGACGGGTGAAGGCCACACGTCCGATGATGAGTTCAAACGTGACATGTTGGTCTTCATAGTTTGTGTATTTTGATTCTCACCATCAGGCCTTCAATGATGCCAAAGTTGTCGTTGATGACCTTGGCCAGCGGGGCCAGGCAGTTGGTTGTGCAGGAAGCGTTGCTATGACAACAAACAGCAAAGGCATTTAAAGAAAATTCAAGGGACATTGAGTCACGTGGGCAGATTCTCACCTGACAACCTTGAGGGAGTTGTCGTACTTCTCGTGGTTGACCCCCATGACAAACATGGGTGCGTCGGCGCTGGGTGCCGAGATGATGACTCTCTTGGCGCCGCCCTTCAAGTGGGTCTGTGTTTGAGGTGGTTGCAGATATGAGCCATTTTGTCAGAAAGCAGTACAGGGCAGATGAGAATCGAATTATACGTACGGAGGCCTTCTCGATGGTGGTGAAAACACCAGTGGACTCGACCACGTACTGGGCACCAGCATCGCCCCATTTGATGTTAGCGGGGTCCCTCCTGCACAGGACCAAAACTTCATCAGCATTTCTTACCAAATCCATTGATTTTTTTTGGCAGATCCTTATTGGACTCACTCGTGGAACACGGTGATCTTGTGTCCGTCGATGACCAGCTTGTCACCCTCAACCTTGACCTCACCGTGGTAGCGGCCGTGGGTGGAGTCATACTTGAACATGTAGACCTATGGGGGGGGCGTGAAAATCAAAGTCCTGACAACCTGGACCCGGTTCACGGCGCAAAAACTAAAACTCACCATGTATTCCAGGTCGATGAAGGGGTCATTGATGGCCACAATCTCCACCTTCTTGGAGTGGAAAGCAGCACGGGTCACCAGACGACCAATGCGGCCGAATCTGGCAAAGTTAAAAAAACAAAACACTTATTTTTATATGGCCTTTAGGTGGCAACATGAGCTGCGCAATCAGAACAGGGGTGGGATAACCTTTGCTCTTAAGCTTTCTGAAGGTTACATTCTTAATATCAAATCTCAAAGAGTGACATGAAATTTGCTACAATGGTAAACATGATGTATGGCTCTAAATTTGTTATTCTTCGTAAGGGGGTTCCACAGAGCTCTGTATTGGGCTTCCTCTTATTTATGATTTATATAAATGAGTCAGTGCTGAATGTGCACAATGCAAATTTGCATTTCTGTGCCAAGGACAAGCTTAACTCTTTCAGGCTGTCAAATCTTTCCCTACTTTGACGAAATGAGAGGTCAAATGTGCCAATTGTTGTAATGACGACAAGCGCCGTGTTTGATCAACACTTGTTACTTTTTAACCGGGGAGTTCAAAATACACTCCAGAGGGTGGGCGGATAGAAGGCAGACATCCAAGTGAGCCAATGGAAGTTAAGGGTAAAAAAAAAAAAAAAAATACATATGTCGAACTGCTATCTGCTTAAGGTCAAAGTGCAAACGATTGGGACGGCTCCATTTTATCAGTACTATTATTACCCAACAGTGCACATCACACTGTGAGGCTCCCATACAAACATGGTCATCTCCAGTCATCCACATCGAATGGTGCGGTTAAAAATAGCTCGACATTTTCTCCTTGAGTGTCCCAAAGGCTCACTTGGAGCAAGCGCAGATTAAATTGCAACACGTGGACATACCAAGACGCAATATATGCACAAAGAAGTCTTACCCGTTAATACCGACTTTCACCATTTTGCTTGAGTTGAGTAAGTCCTCTGCAAAGACGAAAGGGGAACGAAGAGGTTAGTCAACAAAATTGTCAATCAAGCACCGGGTGCTTTCAATTCGGTGGTCCGGTTTTAAGTATACAAAACACAAATTTTTCCATTACCGTTTGTGAGATGCCTGAATCTGTCCTGCGACTCCAGGTGAGAGTGAGGGAGTGCAAAGTTGAACACGGCTTTTTATAGCGACGCGGACTTTGAAGCCAAGCCCCCTGACCGCCTTTTTTTTCCTAGCCACACGCCCCTTTGTGGCCTTCTGAATGTCAAGGTCAGCCAGGCTGTCACGCAGTTTGCAACAGGCCTCTTTGCACCCCACTTTGCATTTGCTTCATGTGACACCATAAGCGTCCGCATTGTGCACACAGGCAACGCCCGCCGCGGTTTCGTTTTCGTCTTGGGGTCCATCGCTGACCTTCTCAGCAAATACACGTACCGTAATTTTCGGAGTATAAGTCGCACCAGCCATAAAATGCCCAAAAATGTGAAAAAAAACATATATAAGTCGCTCCGGAGTATAAGTCGCATTTTGGGGGGCAATTTATTCGACAAAATCCAACACCAAGAACAGACATGAACGAGCAACAACAGGCTAAACGATACGGTATGCTAACACAAACGAGGAGCTGAGAACAGGCCTGACGTAACATTCAGTTATTTTAAAAAAAACTATTACATAAATAACACATTTATAAAACCATCTGTGTCACTCCAATTCATTAAATCCATCGATCGTCCTTTGTCAACAATGCCGTGTGCTGCGCCGCAGTTCAAATTATTCCACATGCCCATACAACGATATATAAACTATATTTTAAATAACTATCACATAAACAACAATATTATGAAACCATTTGTGTCACTCCAAATCATTAGATCCGTCGATCAAATTTCTCGTCCTTTATGTCATCCTGGTGACAGAGGACATGTCCAGAGGATATGGCTCTTTAAAGTGTTAATTACTTTATTTGATTTTTTCTCTCCATTTTTCACGTTATGTGAAGTGATCAACTATACTAAAAATAACATGTGAAGTGGTCAACTATACTTGTAAGTAAGTGATGTGTTAATGACCAAGTAAAAATTTGTGAAAAGAAACGTATATAAGTCGCTCCTGAGTATAAGTCGCCCCCCCCACCCAAACTATGAAAAAAAAAAAAAGGCGACTTATAGTCCGAAAATTACGGTACACACAAAACACACACAGGCAGATGTATAAAGGGGAGCAGACTGGGGATCAGATCTCTTCCTGCCTTACAGTGACATTTCGTGTCCAAAGGCCATGACCCCTTCTCGCTGATAACTTATGCAATAGTATAGCAAACATGTATTTAAAATACTGAACCACAGTAAATGAACCCAAGTAAGTGTCAAAGCAGTTGTTTTGTGCTGAAGGTCCACATTTGACTTTTAAAACAAACAGATTGCCAACGTCATTTGTAGATAAGGTAAAACGTGCCGAAGTTGCAACTTGAGTCTTGCCACATCCACAGAGCAACGCGTAATGTTGAGTGTTGACATTTTTTGTGTGCGCACTATCAGCTGTGTGTTTGCAGACGTGCCATTGTGAAGCGGTGGCGGCGCGCACACCGGCACAGCTGAAGAACCAAACGCTCGGCCCGGGTGCATGCCGCACTAGAGCTTAAGGTCAAAGAGGGGAAGTAAAGGGCAGGCTAAGATTAGACGGCGGCTGGCTGCTCCACACTTGGACAGTGGACAACATCAGACTTTGGGACTGCGCGACTACATTCGAGCATCACAAAATGGATACGTGTTTCTCACACCGCGATGCACAGCGGGCCTATTTATGGTATACGAGGTTACTTTGATTACATCAGATTACTGGAGGAGATCATGTTTCCTCCTGCCAAAGAGGACAAGGCAGCCCCCCCAAACGAGTGATCAGCTTCTCGGTCCCAAACAACCACGGTGGATGTTATAGAGAGGCCAGCCCAAGCCTAAAACCGCAACTCCATAGAGAATTTGTGGAGTGGCATCAGAAATGTTTCTGTGGCAAAATCAGGAAATGCAGATGAGCTAAATTGTATTGTGCTGTATTAATGAGTCAGAGCAACTCAAAACAGTTGCTTACAGTTTGAGATTTTAAAGAAACAACAGAACTGAACAACTAACTGTTGTTAGTCACTTAAATGTTGTGCAGGGGCTGAGATCAACCAGTCACATTCCACAAACTTGGGGCCAATAAAGCTGATTCTGAAAAGTAATAATTCTCACATCATTTGATATTTTGATGCATTATGTTATCAGTGGATTGTTTTTAAAGGCTGTAGTTGATGCAACGACAAAAAAAAGGACTCACTAAAGCAACCTGAAGCCAGGATAGAAGGCCGGTGTGAAGTCCAAGGCACGGGACCTTGTAGTGAAGGCACAATTGTAAATTAACTTTAGATGCCATCTAGTGGCACATGAGAGAAACGCAAGCATGGACAACTGAAATAGTACAGCATAACTCCGTTAAGAGTGAATAAACTGAAAAAAAAACCCCGTTCATTTTATTTTTTTCTGGCAGAAAGGACCATGGTTGTTTTACCTCCCATTTAATTGTGCGTGTGTACCTAATAAAATGGCCAATGAGACATTCATATAAAGTCAAAATGGATTTATTGGTGCAACTCATAAGTAGACAAAGAGCAGAAAGTGTGGACACGATGGGCTGCTAAACTTCTAGTTGTTATTTTACTACTACAACTTGCACTTGGGACGAGGATTCCACACATCACAACACTGACCAGCCATTACATTGGACTAACGCTATTAACCTCATTTACAAAAAGCAAGACGGGCAATGGCAAGAAACTGCTGCTTGATGTGAAACATATTGAATGAGTGAAATACTACAGCGCAACTAACTATTCAACAGCCACAAAGGTGCGACTAACACACGCGTAAACTGCCTTTACCTTCCCCGCCATCCCAAAAGGATGACACCAGTCTGTTGACTAACAACCCAATCCGCTCATGGACCCGATCCGATCCAGCTTGAGGCCAAAGCAACCTCGGTTCCAGCCCCTCCGTGAGCGCTCCGACTCTACGGGCTTGCGATTGGCCAGGGCATCCCGGAGGAGGCGGAGCCAGGGGGTCTCTGGCTGGACGTCGGCCCATTTGGCAGGAAACTCGGACCCTTTGGCCCCGGAGGACAACGTGGATTGCTCCTCGGCCGGGCTGCTCAGGAGGTTCTCCAGGTCGTCCATGGTCAGCAGGTCGTTATAGCGATCCAGGAGCTGCTCCATTAACTTCACCCGCAACACAAATACAAATTCGATAGAGAGGAGACTAATGCAATCATAGAGACATTTCATTACTTTCTTCTGCGCATCCTTCAACAAGCTCCTTAGCCTGCTGACCTCCATCCTGGGGAGTTACTTAAGTAGACTTTTCAGATATCTTTATTTGGCTATGTATTTTTTATGTTTACCCTCTACATCTAAAAAAAGTATATATATGAAAATAATCAATTCATTGTTACTTATCAGTCTTGACTCATTAGTGAGCACTTTAGCGACTTGTGGCCGTCTTACCTGAGGGCTATCCGGAGAAGGGTGAAGCGCGCGAGCTTCAGGGCTCTCCATGGGGGCCAGGATGAGCAGGGTCGCTCCCAGCAGGACGGAACAAAGCAACATGGCGACGGAGATGGAGAGCTCTAGCAGGAGGACTGGAGAACACACTGGCTGCAAAAGAGTTCGGTTGTTTGACCTGCCAAAAAAACCCCCCAAAAAACAGGTTTTTTTTTTTACTTTTGTTTCAAATCTAAAAAGGGCAACAAACCCAAAAGAGCAATTTCTTGCTCCAATTCAAGTGTCTTAAAACAATTCATTTGACATAAACAAACTGCCAAATAAGAGGGAACACTTCATATTTATTTTTTCAACCATCCAAAATATTCCAAAAAGCAATCATTTGTCAAACTACAATCCTCAACATTTGAACTAATTCAAGAATTCTTTTTCGTAAGAAAGAGCAGAAGCAAATCTTACTCACCTGTTGCGTGCGCAAGTATGTGTGGAAGTCTTGTGCGCTCAGCGAGTCTTCTCCATCCCCGGTCTGGGCTACCTCTCACTTGCCGGCACCTGCCGAGAGCATCACTATCTCTCTGGCCTGGCCCCGCCTCCTCTTCCTCCTCCTCCTCACCCACTCTGTGGTGGAATTGAAATTATTATTCCTCTCCCCGCCCTTCTCCACCTCCACTTGCTTTTTTGTCCTCCTGGCAGGGCCATCAACCGATACGTTTTTTTTGGGTCGGGGGCTCACATTCATTTATCTTTCATCTGTGCAAAACGATTCATAAATGACATACTGATGATCTGATTTCATGAATTCTACTTGCTTCAGATGCTGTTGGCCGCATACGTAAAAATCAATTTCTCGCTAGCATTCAGCTAACCAAGAAGTGATTATAAGGCCCCTTTATTTTTCCAAATGTAGGCAAGCATTTCTCCCTTTTTGTCTCCAGTCTTTGCCAGCGTGCACTGAGCTCCACTCGCCTTTGGCCAAGTTACAGTCTGTCAGTGCCATCTGCTCCCCACAACCACCCGCCGCTAAATTACAACACAAGCGAGAAGTTCAACAGCCTCTAATTATTTCAACTACATCCTCCAGTTCATCAAACATCTCAAGGTAGCATCTAAAACTTAAAACATACATGTGAAATAGAGGTTGATTTAGCCTAAAATGGAGCGGAGTCGTATTGCGAAGCCTCCGTTTGGAAAGTGGGGACTTTACATAAGCGTTTATGAATACACACGACGAGAAATTCACCCCGCTTTTATGTTTTTTGGGAGAGGACAACATGTGGGGGCAGGCAGCAGGCGAAAAGGAGAGATTAGCAATCATGAGAGGGAGGGGGGGGAAGGCAGTGAGGGAGGGGGGTTGCATGTGATGTCAGCGGAGAGATGAGCACTGTGGGAGGAAATCTAAAAAAAAAAAATTTAAAAAGAAAAATGTAGGCAGTGAGCGTAAGTGGAGGGGATTACCAGGCACAGACCTCGAAAAGATTGCTGAGTGAAGTCAGGCCAACCTGCTATGAAACCAAAACGTCAGAGGAACGACGGGGAAAGAGCGGATTGTTAGTATGCACACAAAGTCAGAGGGAAAAGCCAGTGTGATGGCGGGAGCGCCGCGGTGGGTGAGGCAGAGCGGAAAACTGCAAGGAAAAGAACACAGGTGGCGACACATCACTGTCCAAACACCCAAAATCAGGCTGAAGCAAAGCACAGCAGCCTGAGGAAAAATAGTCAATAAATAACTAAATAAACAAGCGAGTCCCACCACTGAGCTGACAAAATGACTCCAGATGAATTGTTTTAGCACTGCGCCACCATTTTGAAAAGTTCTGGTGTAAGCCAGCACACAGGTTGGACGGTGATGCGACAAAAGGACACCGCCGCTCAGGACGTTTGAAACAACCACATCAGGTGCGGGTTTATTAAAAGACTCCTTGATTAAAGGGGCACGTTAATCGGCATGAGGGTAGTAAAATAATAAAATAAAACAATTAAAAACTGTTCAGTTTCTGAGGCGAGCTCGTCGAGATGTGCGGCCAATCGGCGTGGTGACTTTGGGGGTCTCGCTCTCGTCCAGCACGGCATCTGATGAAAGATAAACATTGGAGCGAGATGAAGGTGAGCATCGAGGACAACTGTCTGGGTACCTCCACCAAGGAAAGCAGCGAGATACCACTCTCTTAGAAAAGAACCTCAATTAACCCCAACGTCTTGATTCAGTTCCTAGTTCGGATGGACTCACCCTCCTCGCTCTCCTCTTCGTCACTGCTGAAGGTGATGACAGGTTTCTTCTTGGACTTGCGAGTTCTCTGAGGCGTGACAAAACTGTCGTCGTACTGGCTGGAAACTGACGACTTTGACTGACCTGGATGGAACGAGAGACAGAACACGGGAATTTTAGTGGAGCTTGATAAAATAAAATGTTAAAAGCGCTGATCTCAGCCGATTAAATCGGTCAAGCAAGCAAGCCTTAATTAATTACAGTAAATATACATTTTAAAAGACGAAGATGATGCACAGACCTCGCTTGGACTTGGCACGACCTCTTGCAGGCCTTGGCGTGACCGTCTTGTTAGTGGCCCTGCCCTCTTTTTGACTTTCTTCTTCCATCTCGGGGCTTTCCACGTTCTCCAGACCTCGTGTGTGGACCGCAGTCAGACGCTTCTCAAAGTCGTCCACTTGGCTCTGTGACACGTTTATATTACATTCAAATTATATTTACTTGGTGGTGCACTGGTTAGCACGTCCGCCTCAGTTAGGAGGGTGCCCGTTCAATTCCACCTTTGACCCTCCCTGTGTGGAGTTTCCATGTTCTCCCCAAACCCGCGTGAGATTTCTCCGGGTACTCCGGTTTCCTCCCACATCTCCAAAACATGATTGATAGGACGACTGAGCACTACAAATTGCCCCTAGGTGCGAGTGCGGATGGTGGTTTGTCTCTGTGTGCCCTGGGATCGGCTGGCAACCGGTTCAGGGTGTCCCCCGCCTACTGCCCGATGACCGCTGGGATAGGCTCGAGCACACCCGTGACCCCCGTGGGGACAAAGCGGTACAGAAAATGGATGTTTAATACTTATATATTTCATAAACCTTCAGGGAGCCATAAGCGGTGGTGGTGTCCCTTGTAAACCTTTTGTTTTAGAACTTCTGCACGTTTTGGTCGAATTTTAAAACAAAGATATTGTGCCAATGCAAAAAAAAAACTTTACGTTTTGCTGCATATCAATATCAGGCTCCTTAGCCATTAATAATCATTATTGGGCCTGAAAGAAAAAAACAACTGATATAGGGCTATGACAAATTGGCGGCACCTTGAACTGGATCTTGGCTCCTCGGCGCAGCTTGGCAGCGATGGCGAGCAGAGGCTGGTAGACGCCGGGCTCGGTCAGCTTGTCGCTGTAGCACTCCCAGCACTCCTGCAGCCTCTTGAAGCCGCGCTCCCACATGGACAGCAGGGACAGCGAGACGGCCAGGTCACACCACTGGCGCTCCGTCCTGCGGAGTAAAGAAGACCAATTTGAGGCCACTAAATCGGATTAGAAAATTATGCAAATGGGAACGCCGTTCTGGATCTTTTACTCGTGGATTTGGCTTTGTCGTGGCATTTGGAACAAATCGCATTTGCTATCTATAATTCACTTTGCCACTGAGTAATGTAAAATGTCCTTCCTCGGAGTACGGATGAGTCAGAGGTGGAGCTGAGGCGCAGGTCTCGGCCCATTGTTCCACCTCCGTTCTCAAACGGCGCGGAAAGACAAGATGAGTGAAGGTTATGTCAGCGTGTGATTAATAGGTGAACTGGCATTAAATGTCAGCTCGCCTCTTCACACACACACACAAACACAACTAATTAGCTGACATGCTCACAATGGGCAAAGACAAAGGCGACGCCACGACAGAGCCGCGCCACACGCAATGCTCGTGCGCTCACCTGGCGGTCCTGAAGCGCTGACATAGTTTCTCCACCAAAGACTCCGTCTGTCTCTCCTTGGTGATGTACGAGAAGAGCCGTCTAAAAACACATAGATCCGGTAAATATTGAGTATGCAATATTTGTGATGATTGCTTCTTCTGAATATTTTATACCGTGCAGTTTTTAAGCCTGTTTTTTTTTTTTTTTTAAAGAAATATTTGGTATCCAGGATGTCAAGTAGTCATCGATACCAAGTACCGATACCACTAGTACTTTGGATACACAAAATTCACCCTTGCCTTGATATACTCCAGAATCCGACAAGTCATAACGGCAGCCGACTCACTTCATGATGGTGTTGAAGTCGTCGGAGCTCATGGCCCTCTCCGGGTCAGACAGACGGCTGATGATGTCCGGGAGCAGGTTGTAAATGGCGTTGTCCTGAAGGTGGAAGATGATTGGCAGGTAGCGGTACGTGAGAACTCCATTGTAATTCCAAACCTCAAAGCTGTGGGAGGGCGCACCTTGGAGGCCAGCTCGTTGAAGAAGTTCAAGGCCAGGCTGGATATGTGTAGCTCGGGGTCAATTAACAGCACGGCCACCTCGCTGACTTGACCTTTGACCTTCAGCACATCCTTAAGGACCAATTGTGTCAGCACTGTCACAGCCGTCTGCCTCACAGACGGAACCTCGTCGCTGAGCCTGCGAGAGAAGGATGTCGCATTAGCATAACGAGACAACCCCAAACTTGAGCGATATCGCCTGCGGTGCAGGCCGGATGTGGACATGGCATCCGTCCATCTTCTATCGCCCTGGGTGAGCCAAGTTTGAGAGAAAAAATAAATAAAATAAAAGTTTGCCTCAATCAAACTCACCACACAAAAGAAAGTCATTAAGCGTTGCTCATTTATGGCAAGGAGGCGGGACTTCTGGCGGAAGATCAGAAAGGCGTGCACGCCACTCGCTCTTGCCAATGCAGGGGCTTACTGCAGCAATGAACGAGGTAATTAATTCTTAATACGCTTATCTGAAGGCTCCAAGGCGGTGGCAGCAGCGACGCCGACAGCTCGGAGGACAGTGGAGGTGTTTGTGTGGGAGAGAATTAGGGGGAAATTATCAGGTAGGCAACACGAGGACGGCAAGGAGGCATTAGAAAGGAAGTGAATGTTGACATTTCCCAAACGCCAAAACGCATCCGTTGTCGAGCGTTATAATTAAACACATCAAACGAAACATCTTGGCTTCCAAGTTGGCGGCGGGGCTTTGACTTGAGAATCCATTAGTGTTTTAAAGTCGACTTCTTGACACAAGTGGAAATGATTTTGTTTCTGTCCTACTCTCGCAGCCGCTGTGTATAATTACAGCAGAGTGACCAGCCGCAATCTGTTACAAGCTATTAATTAAACGCTTGAAGGGCGAAGACCTTGTCGAAGGCGTCACAAGCCTCGGTTCATAGAGCACTGGCCTTGTTGCCATGACAACCACGTGAGTTTGACCACACATCCGTCTCAAGTTAGTTGATAAAAATGGAAAGAGTCAACTTCCGCTCATCGTGACTCAGTGGAGTGTATGGAGAGCAGAGTGATGCAAAAAAATAATAATAATAAATTGAATAAGACAATCAGGACAACCGCCCACACAGCTTGCGCAATCAACTCACAACAGGCCTGAAATTGTGAGAAATGAACGCTTACGTGACAGCGACCTGTTGATTGGACTCAAAAAGCCAGTCCCATTACCTGGCGTATAAATTCTGGGTCCAGGGTTCCAATATGTTGGGAAAGCGGACAGTTAGGTCTCCCAGAGCAATGATGGCGTTGGCCCTGACCACGGGAAGTGGAGAGCGCTCCAGCACTGTGAACATTAGACGGGCGTTCGCCTCACAAACAGATGGGCTGGAAAAGGGGGGAGGGGAAAAAAAAAAAAGACCAATCATTATCCTAATGATTCAAAACAGCAGGGAATGTGTTTACCTAATCATCATGTATTGCGAGAGAGCCAGACAGGCCGCCGTGATGAGCTGAGGGTGGCAATAGCGTCCGGGTGAGCTGGATACTTTCACCAGCAAAGGAAGGAATGCACTCAGCAGGTTCTCCTCTTAAGGAGAGAACAGAGTTGGCAGGGTGGACGCAAAACACAGCATTAGCATGTGAATGGAGCAGCGTGCGTTTAATGAGCAACTAAATACAGGACAAAAGAGGAGAAGATTGGATGTAATTCTTGTTACCAGCTAGCAATTCCGTTTCGCAAATCTTCCTGATGAGCTCGGCCTCTGTATCATCCGCAGAGGCGCCCATCAAGCCTAGCTCCTCCTCCATTGCGCTCTCGTTTGCCGTTAGCTGGTGGAAAATTCAAGAGTGGCGTAACTTTCTTTTGGCTATCACAAAGCTTGACACTTCATCACACAGACTTCATCTCAAAACTGATGTTAGTAAATGATGAGATGAACACAATAAATATAAACGCTACTAGTGTCTGTCAATGTCTTAAATTTAAACTAAAAAAATTGCCATGAGAAATCTGTGTCCACTGAGTTTGACTTTTAAAGATTTTTTTTTTTCTGCGAGCAAATTTCACAAACTATTTCCTTACCCTTTATATAATGATAATAATAATAAAAAATAAAAGACTTCAGATGGCACAAAAATGCACGGGGCATATCATCAAATGAAAGACATTGAATTTTCTAAACAAAACGTTTTGATACGATTCCGTGTTAAAATTTTTAAATGCAACTCAGACGAGTGTTACATAATTATTTATTATTATTATCTTTTTTAAAATAATGACAGCAGATGCATAACAGCAACTTCTAAGAATGTCTACATGCACGTACACAGCAGTGGTGACGCACCTTAGCTTTGCCGGGTGGAGCCTTTTCCTTCTCCTCCCGCTCCTCGGTCTCTAATCTCCGCCTCCGCAACTCGCCACTCACGCTGCGCTCGAGGTGCGACACTTGCCAGAAGGCCACGCAGCCACACAAAGCCAGCAGCTGAGCCAGACAAACACAGTTCACTGCGGGAGAGGAGAACACCAGTGAAGCAACAGTGTGGGGTGAGGATATAAAAAAATAAAATGTCGTTCACCTTCCTCGCTGGCCTCTTGCGAGCCCTCCTGTGTAGGAGGGACATCCTTGGAGTTAAGCTCGCAGCCTTCATGAATTTGATCGAGCAGGAGTCGTGCGGTGCGTTGGATCAAGCGGGAGCACAACTGGTCAGGAGATTCAGCCAGAAAGTAGGTGAGGCGGACGGCTTGCTCCATGAAGCTCTGCCAGTGCGGGTCCTCCATCATGGCACCTGGAACGAGCCATTGCCCACCGTCAGACGAGTGAAAACATACCAAGCAAAAAGTAAAAATAAAAAAAAAATACCTTCAGCGATTGCTTGTGTGAGGCGGGTAAAAAGCACATGTTCTTGAGGCAGTCGGAATGGGGTACCTTTTGATTGCTGGTGAAAGGAACATTACACATTTCAGAAACTTCAAAGGCCATCAAGAGTTTCGATAAACATGCTTACCCGAACATGGTCAGTGATGCTGCAGATGGTGATGACGGTGTCTCTCGCCATCAGAAAGTCTCCTGTGACTTTTTCTCCCAAGGCCACCGCACAAAGCGTGTCTAGATTGCTGAGGACCACCTCACTTTCTGCCCTGTTGAGAAAAGACAAGCGCCAAAAATGAACGTTATTACGCAAACGGATGGCCTACATTAACTCGAGCGCCGTTGAGGTGGCCTCGCCGGCGCTCGGCCAGATAATGTACGTGGGAAGCCGGGTTTGAAGAGAACCGCATTGAGATTTAATAGGTTGTGAATGTTGTCGGCTGGGTGAAGACATGCGGCGGTGTGGGCGGACTGCAGATAGTCTCGCTTTACTCTTCCCCGCAGCGGTGGAAGCCTTTGAGCAGCCGGGGAGACACTAAAAATATTCCGCTCAACACATTCCTATTTTTTGGGCCGTGACTTGGATTCCACGAAAAAGCCACGGTCGATTAGCGCGGTGTTACAAATGAGACGATTTGACGCAGGAGCGAGATTGGGTGGTGACGTGCATCGTCCAACGGTTGTCTCACCGTGCAGCCATTCCCAGCAGCAGCACGGCAGCTCGCCTATACAGAGGCGAGCTTTCCGTTTTGCCGGTGAACCTCCCCCACAGGACCTGCACCACCGTCGACTCCAGGCTGTTGCCACTTCCGAAGAACTCCTGCACCTACAGTGACACAATTGGGACGTTTTGTGGTTAGGTGGCTAAAAATCACCCCGTCGACACATTCAGGAATAAACGACTCACTATTTCCTCAAGGCACTGAATCGTTCCAAGAGACGCGTCCACCATTAGTTCTGACAAACTGTCCACAAGAGTCTGAGCTTTCACCCTGGCGGGATAAAATAGGATAAGGATGAATATCACAAATTCCCTCGATTGAGTGCTTCAGCTTAAAGTAAATCAATAAACGGAGAAGCTTGAGTGGAAGAACCAAACTTGGCATTTCAATTATTCAAAGACATGACCTTGTACTGCATGGTTGCTATGGCGATGCTATTCTATCATTACTTTATAGCATCACGCATCTTTAGGGGAAGGCTTTTATTTAAAGGCATCATTCCATAGCCAAATTGTTATTTATTTAGACTCTAGCGCCTCCTCGACTAAAGGCAGTTACAACCGGCTGGTGGCACCACATGTGGCCTTTTCCAAAGTTGCTAGCATGTCATTGAGTGAGTGTTTTTTGCTGACCTGACAGTGTCTCCTTTGGGGTTGAGATAGAGGCGTCTGTAGGCCTGGATTACTGCATCCTTGATGGCCGAATCAGTCGACCAAACTAGAGGCAACATTTTCCTCACGCCGCTGAGAGAGTTGGCTACGCCAAACTCGCAGACTGTGACGCAAAACTGCACCGCCTCCTGAACCACTACAAAACAAAAACTATCCATCAGTAACAAAACACGAACGACTTTTTGAAAACACTTGAAGAGCAGCAACCTGAAGTGGTTTTCCAGTACAACATGGAGTTGATGACAGAGATGGCTCTCTCCACTTGAAGGGCGAAGGTTTCCGTATCTCTGAGATACTGCACCAACATCTCCTGCTTCTTGAACTCCGCATCGTCCGCCTCTTTGTCGCCTTTCTGTGGAGTGGGAGGCAAGTGCTGACTGTGCTCGGGGGTGTCCCGGTCAGAGCCTAAGGAGAAGGAACGGGAAATAAATTATCTTAAGGATTGTCATGATTTGGACTTGTACATTAAGTGCCAATCAAAGTGACCTCCGCCATCATTTAAGTTGTCCCCCCTGAGTGACATTGTCATGGCGGTTGGTTTCCGACATACTTTAAAAGCTATTTCCATTATGAACTTGTCAATTATAATCATGCGACATCAAAAGATGTCAAAGGGACGTCCTCTCATAAGGACGAAACCCCAGAAGCGAATCTCAACGGGCCTGAGTGACACACAAAGTGAAGCGAACAAACGGGATGACCTATGAAGAGACAGGCCAGCGTGTCCATTAGCGTCTCGGAAGTGAGATCAGACAGGGCAGCAAACATCTCCGATTTGGCAAAGCGGCTGCGGGCCTTGATGCAGAGACGCACGGCATTCCTGCAGAGAAGAAAATAGTCACGTGTATTGTAAACACAGTTTTCCGACATTATAGCAGGTTTACCTGTATTTGTTGACCCGGAGGTACTGAGCAATCTTCACGCCGGTTGCCCTATCATCCTCCATCTCGTTTCCTTCCTCGACATCTGGATCCTCCTCATTTTGCTCCTTCTCGGAATCATTCGAAGGCTCCAGCTCGGTGTCGACGGTGATGCGCACTTCAGGCTCCATGGCGGCCCACAGTTCTGATGCCTTAATTACTGCAAAGGCACAAACCCAGGGGGGGGGAACAGTTGAATGTTATCATGAAGAATGAAAAGGAAACAGACCACGTAGTTCAGCACAGTCCCCCGAGTTGCTTTTATTTTGTCACATCCCGACGTACTTTTCATCTTTTTGTTAGATTTGTGCAATTGCGGTCTTTTGCAAAGCCTTTCCAATTATATTAAAAGGCTTTCTGAGGAACGCCGGCTACACTCACATTAATGAACCCGCACAAACTTGAATGGGTTGCGTCGAGCCGGGGAAACAGGTGTAACTTTATGACTCAAAGCACTTAGAGTGAATGCATCCAATACTTTCCATTGCGGCTAAAAGTGGAAGCATTGCGTCAGACTCTTCAAAAAGTCAATTCTTGCGGCGTGACAAAGAAGCCACATGACGTATTGGCCGTCAGCAGGGTGAGCGCCAGGAATTAAAAGCGAGATGGAGGGAATGTATAACAAGGAGATGATTGAGCATGACCCGCTGTGTTGTGGTTGAACGTAAAACTTTTTTTTGGCCCTCAGATTACCAAAGAAGCAACTCATTGCTGAGTGAAGAGTGAAAACAGCTGGGCAAACTTCAGGCCTTCACACACACACACACACACACACACACACACACACACACACACACACACACACACACACACACACACACACACACACACACACACACACACACACACACACACACACACACACACAAACACACTGTGGGCTTCATCTAAATGATTCCTCCAATGTAACTTTCAGAGGAGAACCAATAGCACAGCCAGATTTACTGTCGACGGGCCCTTACAGCAGAGCAACAAGCCTCCCTTGCACTGCCAAGATTACCCGCCAGTTAAGGCAAGAAGCAGCCAGCTGTCGTTCACTCAGCTCGTATTCGCCTTGGTTTCATCATTGGGCAAGGAGGAGCGGGCCAGATCGAAGACCGGGTCATCAAGAATCAAGCGCTCACCCGGTGCACTCCCACGCAGCTTCTCTTTCATCTCTCTCAGCTTGGCCGTCTCTTTCTCCAAAGGTTTTTTCAGATCCGCGCTGCTCAGCTGAAAGTCACAAAGGCTTCAGCGAGGTTCAAGATGGTCAAAGATTCCGACGTGCGTTACCTTGCAGCTGTAGGGGTTGTGCGCAATGAAGGCTGCCAGCAGCTGGATGGCGCTCTTGACCGCATTTATTGATTTGTCCATCAGTCTGCCCACGGCCAGCCCCATCACCTCGCTGTACCGACATAGCGGCAAGGCCTAGGAGCGGGAAGAACAAACATTAAGTCAGCAAACACCACAAGATGAACCTCCGAGACTCGGGAACTTACCTTGCTGTTTACAATCCGAGCGTACACCTGCAAGACGCGCGCCCTGACGTGAGAGTGCGTGTCGTGCAGGTGCTCCTGCAGGATGTCAAAGAAGCGGTCGCGGTCAGCTCTGCTGGACTCTTCCAGTCCGTCCCCGCAAAGGACGCGCACCAGGATGTCACCCAGCACCTCGCACACGGCCACACGCATCGTGTGGCTCTAGGGATCATTTACACAAAACGGATTTGTCTTCAGAAGGAACAAACGACGAACGGGTGGTGTGATGCAGGTGTTGAAAAGGTCGTGTACCTCTCCTTCCAAGTGTGTGATCAGTACGCTGATGTTGGGGATCATTAACTCGGGTACCAGTGCGCCGACTTCAGAGAGGAAAGATGCAAACGCTTTGACACCCGAGCCCTCCCTGGCGAGCTCCTCACTTGACTTCTGGCCAATCTCTCTGAATAAATGTTTTGGTCTTGTTACAATGCTCCCTCCATTTCAGAACAATCCACCAATGTCCTACATTGAAACGATTCAGTCACGAGTGTGTATAAAAGACCGCACGCTGACTGACCTTATGACCTCCCCGATGATGGCCCTGACTCCGTATTCGGTGCTCCACACAGACACGGCCTGAGCAAACACAGAGGACAACTGCTCAAAGTGTTGCAGCAGCTGGATCACCTTCACGCTGGCACCTGTTGGGCAGACGATCAAGAGTTCGCCGACATCAGCACAAGCCAAACAAACAAAAGTACGTTGCTCCGACCGGCCAGTTACCATGTACGTTACAAAGCATTTCAGTTACAGCGTTTGCAATCGATTAAAGGAGCCCACTAAGATAAGTCGAAGCCTCACCGAGGAGGTGATTGTACTTCTTGATCAGCAAGCCGAGAAGATGGATGATATTTTCCCTGGTGGGTTTGCTCTTGACGTGGCTGATGGTCGGATTCTCGAGTAGCTTGTAGCAACAGCAGGTCACACAGCTAAGGAAATCAAAAGTCAATGAGGAACTTGTGGGGGTAGACATCTGGACCTCAACCGACAGGTTAGTAAATAAATCTCAATCTGACAAATTTAGGAAATGAAGTAACACAAAAGTCCAAAAAACACACACAGAAAAAACATTTCAGACAAAGCAAATGCTGACGCCGCTTTTAAGTACCAGGTGAACTCTTCTTCAACGAGGGAAAGATTCCAGAGGGAGCGGATGTCCACCTGGAGTAGCTGCACGAGAGCCTGAAGAACTCGCTCCCGCTCGCTGTCCCACTGCTGGAGTCCATCGCCCGTTTTGGCCTTTCTGCCACCCTGTCCAAAGAGTGAAACCACTTTTATAGTTTATCGCTTTTTGGAGCAAAAGCAACTACTAATCATACAATGACACAAATGCCCTCAGATTACCAAAGATTGTAGCTCATACCTGCCAAACCCTCCAAAGAGACTAGATCGTCTTGCCAACTGCTACATATAATCAAACATCACACAAACAGACATTCACACATTGTTTGACATCTCCTACCAGTCCCATCTCATTACTCTGAGGAGGACAGATATTGTAGAAGCAACGACAACGTAAGTGTAGGTGGGCCCTTACAGTAGTGAAATATGACTATGACACTACCAAGATTACCCATCAAACAGAAAGCAAGCGATCATAATCCCTGATCTGACAGATCACCATACTGCCAAGACTGCATCACTGGGCATTAAAAAAAGAAAAAGCCCAATACCCTGTAAAATATTCTACCAAGTCATACCTTGCCAGGTGCAGCGATGAAGCTCTGCCTGTAAGAGTCGCTTTCGAGACACTCTGTGATTTTGCAGAGCAAGAAGACGCTCATTTTGACGGCATTGAGATTCTCTTTTCGCTCGGCTGCAGAAAAGGAGACCGAGATGAGCAACGAGGGCAGGGAGGAGGACAGGCTGCTGACAACTGCAACAAAAGTAAACGGGAAAATAGATGATTTGACGGCTTTTAATGAGAGTCCTTTTAAAATATTCAATGTGAACAACTCGAACCTTGCACCAGCAAGTCCAGAGTGTCCTCTTTCACACTGAGATCCACCGAGTTGGCATGCCTTTGGGAGTAAAGACAATACTTGTACAGTGAACATACGCAATCACAAATCCCCTTTTTGGACGGCTACTAATTTGCAGATTTTGACTTTGGAAAAGAAAAAAAACTGTTCTATTACAGTAAAAATCTCACTCACTGTAATACACTGTAGGCTGTGTCAAAGTGTTCCAGGATGCACAAAGGGCCTTGGCTTCTCAATGCAGCCTTGAATCCTGAGTACAATGGAGGCAGAAACACAAGACTAAGATCATCTTTACACATTGCCGTCTTATTTAAATGGTAAAAAAATTGTAATTAATGTTATGAGACCATATGAAGTGACTACAATGAAAATACAGCCAAACACTAGATGACCACTCACTGTGAAGATGGGACGGCAACTGTTTTGGGGAAACCACATCTTGCACGACGTACTGGTTTATCCCCCCGGTCTTGACCAGGTCGCCCACGCACACGGGCACCAAAAAGTCCCACGACATCCCTGCAGAGTAGGGAAACCCCCCGATGAGAATTCAAAAGCAAAAACCCAATTTCGTCAAAGCTAAAGATCACATTAACACCGGAAACTTTTTGTTCTTGTTTTTCTTTGACTGAAGCAATACTATGTTTTAAGACGTAACAGAAGGAAGAACTTGAAGACTAAATTCAACCAAGAAATATGAAAACAAACTAGAAACGCAGGTCCTAAACTAGACATGCTAACTGCCGTTACCCACGTTTGTAATGACGACATTACGGCTAAACACTCACGATTAATTGTTATCTGGCGAAAGCCTCGCTAAGTTAACAACATTCGACCTACTTTTATTATTCGCTCTCCCGTCCACCGCGACGTCGACCGTAAGAGGCGAATGTTTTCACACTCGGCCCTCTGGTCCGCAAACTGGGTTTCGACCGCCCTCGGATTTTCAAATTTGTAGCACATCGCGCCAAATAGTCGGCGCTCTAGTGACGTCATATATGAGCGACAATTGTTCAAGGATTAAATAAACCGCAAAACAGCGCCACTTACAGGGAAATGTTTATAGTGAATCCACGAAGCGACTTTGGTTTACTGTGAATGTAATTTATATTTTGAGGGAATATATTCAATCAATCCACTATGTATCCTGATCCGCACTTTTAAATCAAGGTACTGAATGGAAATGAAAAGCCATAATAAAATAAAACACAACAGGCAAGAATTTGAGGTAGTAGCTGTATTCAAATGATTGATAACACAATCACATCCTCCCTCCTTGTACCAATATTCCAGCTACATCGATGACAATTCTTTTCACAAAATGCTTTGCACTCTAAACAGCACTCGATCAAAATGCTAAAATAAAATCGTCTCTAATAAAGGGATGACTAATACTTTCTCATTTGTGATCACACTATTTTTGTCTTCTTACCTCTCAAACAAAACAGTGAGGTTTGTTCGCCATGGCATAAAAAAGGAACTACACAACAAAAAAACAAACAAAAAATTATAAATGGCCAGGTTCTTTTTTTCAAGAGAAAATACTTTACATTTTGCATGTGAATAGTCGTTGCATCATGCAAATTCAAACCATTATACCGTTTGGGGCAGTTGTAGTGTTTATTATTTAAACAAAACATTTTAAGAGCACCAATGTAACTAAGCGAAAAAAACAGTTTTTAAATACACCAGAAACCACTTCATAAATTCGTCACACACTGCATCAGACCAAGGCAAATACAAAAAAAAGGGGAAAATGAAGCACCCTAATGTTAAGGATGATGAAAACCAAAAGAAATGTCCTCATTCAAGACGAATCACACCCACCCCTTGTAATCAGCGTTTATTCCGGAGCAACCGTTTTATTTTCTCTTTCTGTCTTGAGAGCAGCGTGGACAATACCTGCATGAAGAACATAGACACTTGGATTACACTGCATGAGTAGGGAAAAGAGATTGGCCAGAACATTGTGAATTTGCGGATTTCTTACCATTTGCCTCGTGGTTTGGTGGTCAGACCCACACACGCAAAATGGAACCACTCAATGGAGCACTGCAGACAAAAACTTCCGTGTAAGGCTATAACATTAAACTCAGAGGCTTGGATCAATTTCACGCAGGAGACATTGCCCGTACGTGTCGTCTGAGTAATCAATCACTCAGCGTGTCTGTCATCTGTGACCTTATTCAAAAGATTTGCCATTTTCCATTCATTTTTTTGACATTTTTCCTGCTTCCATAAAAAAGGCTATTTGCTTACTGATAAAATCAAAATAATGGGCCAAATACATTACGGAAACTGACATGATACATTTACTAGAATTTATAGTCTCAGTTGGACAGTGAATGATATGCACCCATGCATTTTACCCCCCCCCCCCCTTCAATAATCAAGAATGTTGCTGTTGGAACTTATTAAATTGTGTAATAAATAGTAAATAATACAATTGGAATTCGGCTCATGCTGGACACGAGCACGACGACTCACATCAGTGTTGTCGCAGCCGATCATCTCGCCATAAGACACCTGATGGCACAGACAATACGTGGGCTCGTTGGGATCCACTGGCATGTCCAGCACATCAGATGGGTGCACATTCCCAAAGTTGGCGGAGGGGGTGTTGAATTCGCCCCTGATGGCACAAACAAAAAATTAGGCCTGGAAAGACAAAATGTGACAAAATAACAAAGCAGCCAAATAGCAGAAGGCAAACATACGTTTGAAGGAGTTTGACTTTCTTCTGGGCGCTTTTGGGACTGCCGTCTTCATCTGAGCTTTTGACTTTAGATCTCGTTTTAGCCGACTTCTTTTCCTTTTGTCTGGTGTCAACTGGAATTACACAACATGGTAGATTAACTGTCTGGGCACACGGGAGGAGGCATCCATATTGACGCGGCACAAACCTTTCTTTCCTTTACTGGAGGTGGAATCATAATCTGTGCTCTCGATCTGTTTTTCCTTCAGGTCGGCTTCGAAACGGGCCAGGTCTGTGTCCAGGCGTCTGATGTGCTTGTCCACCTAAACACGAACGCTTGTCATAAATTTGATCAAGCACACACCAACGTCATTTCAAAACATCTGACACTCACCATCTCATAGGTCTGCATGGCCAGTTGCACTTTGTCATCGCCAAACTCTTTGCACTTGCTGTATGATTGCTGGATTTGCCTCAGTATAGACAGCTTTTGTTCGGAGGAAAGAGTCCGAGCATTTGATGTGTATTCTTTGGCAAGGGAATCTATCTGTCCTTTGAGATCTGCAGGAAGACCGTTAACATTGAGTAATTATTCTGTAAACACAACACTGCTGTAGTCCATGTGTAGATTCCCTAAAATTCACTTCCCACCTTCTGTGCGTTGATCTAAATCCCGCATCAGATTGAAGTTTCTCTGCAACTCGAAGGGCAAGTTCTCTATGCCTGGTGTGACACAGAAAAATGGATTAAAGATATATTGACAATAAATGGAGTCAAAAAACAGGCAAAAGTAGCTCGCTCCCGCTCATGTGCAGCTCAATGTCGACGGGTAATTTTCAAGCATTCGTACCAATAATTAAGGCCCGGCACGTGTATACTTAAAGGGTGTGTTGATGGACTAAACGCGAGGAATTGAACGTTGAGTCGCCATTTTAGTGACAATCCAGCAAATAGACCGATCCGAGCGCTGCCTAACGGTTGGGGAACAGATGAAGATTCACGTCCCGCCCGTTCTTCGAAAGCAAAATAACGACATTGTATTCTGCTGTTATCGCTCTTTACAAAGCGTCACGGATGTGTTTTATCTCGATAAATAGCTTACTGTCCAAATAATGCTCCAAATACATCCCCGCCGCCATCTTGGAAAATGTAAACAACACAGCTTCCGGTCAGCCGAAGGCCACCTCCGATTGGTTGTTCCCACACAAGACGCCGATGGAAGATTTTGCAGTGAAAAGTTTCGATTTAGAAAATTGGAAAAGTAAAATAATCGATGTAAATTAAGGTGGGAATTCAGTGTCACATTACAGTTCAGTCCCAAACTTATAGTGAATTGGATGGAAAATATAGTGGAAATAGGTTGGTTTCCAGTCCAACCAGTCTGCCATCTCACACAAAATGCGCTGTGTAAGCCAACAGTTTGAGTGTCCCCAAAATGACGATAAGTGCTGTAAAAATGGCCTTAACTGGATGTCAGATGAAGTTTGAGTAAAGCAAACACTGCAAAATGATTAAAGAACATGGGTATCTCAGAGATTTATTGTGTCAGGTTTATGCGAGAACCCCATTCACATAATTCAGTCAACACAACAAATATAATTGCTCTTTCATGGTACAATAAAAAAAACAGCACAATATATGTACGTCTGTAGTTACTTTAGCTATGCTTGACTCGGTTGTGGAGAGATTGTTGCATACATCTCCAAAACGACCCAACAAAGCTCCTTTTTTAGTAACCTTCTACACACAAATACATTTTTTTTATGATCTCGCTTGTTTCTTTTTCCACTTTTTGTTGAATGTATTCTTCCCCATTGTATTCTTAGCTTGTTGTTTCTTTTTCCTATTTTTGTTGAAATTATTCCCCATTTTATTCTTAGCTTTCATGGGGTTCTCCTTCTGGTTGGCCTGCTTCTTCTCAAATCTGCTCTCAGCCTTCTTCCCCGCTTTCGTCTCAGCCATGGCGTGCGTCTTGGTCCTTTGTCCTGTCACAGTATCTCTGTCCATCCTGGCTATCTTAGCTTTTTTCGGTCCAGCAGGAGAGTTGTTTTTCCCTTTAGCCTGGAAGTGAGGCCTTTTTTTTGCTGCTGTTCCATTTATTTTAGCCTCCTGCTTTAACTCGCCCGCCTCGCCGGGGACGACCTTGGTCTCGTCCGCTTCGGCCGCTTTTTCGTCCGGAGCGTCTGCCTTATCTTCTTCTGTAATATGGACACAAAAGAATATTCCTTAATCAATTCATACTGAAAGTCAGCAAGAAGTGCAGTCAGAAGCGTGTACCTTTCGCTGCGGGTGCAGTTGGAATCACGTTGGCGAACTTTTTAAACTTGGCCACAAAAAAGCCGTCCATGTTGTGAGTGTGGGGGTAAAACCGCCTGGTGAGCTGCAGAGTCGGGTGGAACCGGTGAGCTCTGAACCTGAATGAATACACAAAGGCCAGGTACAGTGATCTCGTCTTAATAGGAACACATGATGAGAACAAAGTTTTGTATAAAAAAAAAAAAGTCAGTCTTGTTACCTGGTGAAGCCCTCCTTGCCAAAATCCAGTCCGGTGGGAACCAATTTGACATTCCTCTTCTTCAACGCGTAGTCCACCACCCATTCATTCTCCTCCACCTGCCACAAAACATTTTGTCACAAAAGCCAGACGTGCGCGGCAATGGCCGTCCCATAGGCGGAATACGAACCATCACGGAGCACGTGCAGTAGACCAGATATCCTCCCGAGGTGGACTGGGCGTTGACAGAGTCGATGGCGGACATGAGCAACTCTTTCTGCAAGTGAGCGGCGCGCAGGATGTCAGCTTCATCCTGTCAAGAAAGTCGACACATCAGCGACATTGCTACAAACAAATGTTTAAAGTTTTGAATTGACAACATTTACAAGGATAATACATTGATGCATTTTCTCCCTCCGAAAATTGCGCTCTACCTTGTTGGTCTTCACAGCAGGGTCTTTAGCGATGATGCCTGTACCGGAGCACGGAGCATCGAGGAGCACTCTGTCGAAGCCGCCCAGGACCTGCGTTGCAACGAGTCTTAGCGCACAACAACGAGTTCCAACTCAGCGTGTCAACAAACAGCGATTTGCGTCACCTTTGGGAACCGCCTGCCGTCGTAATTGCACACTAGCGTGTTGGTGACGCCCAGACGGTGGATGTTGCCCACCACACTCTTCAATCTGTCAGCGTTGGCATCGTTAGCGATGACCACCCCCGTGTTTTTCATCAGCTGAGCTGCGAGAGGCAGAAAATATTCGAAAACATGCTTCAAGACGTAAACACATCCTCCGCAATCCAATGAGATCCAATACAAGATGTGTGTGTGTGTGTTAATTTTTGTGATTTTACAGGAATTGACCAAGGCCATTACCGATATAAGTGGTTTTCCCTCCCGGGGCAGCGCTCATGTCCAACACGGTCTCGCCCTCCTGCGGCGCGAGCGCCATTACTGGCAGAAAGCTGGAAGCGCCTTGCAGCATATACTGACCAGACAGGTACTCCGGAGTGGCGCCTATGTCATAACACAGCCGCAAAGTCATTTGTCAGCATTTTTAGCTTCAAAAAGAGTTCATCATGATTGACCGGAGGGCAAACTCACCAATGGGGACAGAGGAATCGTAAATGACTAAACCCACTTTGGACCATTTTCCTAGTGGATCCAAGTTTACACCTCTGTTGATTAGGGCCTAAAAAAAAGAAGTCTTTGAATGTCTTTCCATCGTATATATGTGGTTATATAAAGGCCATCTGTACGCATTTACCTGAGCGAGGTCCCTCCTCCTGGTTTTCAATGTGTTGGTCCGAATGGTGACTGGCCTGTGAACTTCATTCGCCTCAAGGAATTCCACCAACTGTAAGTGAGAAAAACATGCATGGTAAAATTGTTAGGCCGCGAGCTGCTTCATGGCGATCATCTAGTTCTCTCATCTTCACTTCCGCTCGCAAGTGAAGGCAACACCGTTTTTCGAACACGCACCTCCGAGGGCGGGAAGAGCTCGATGAACTTCTCGACGAGGAACTCGTTGTAGCTGTAGTAGGTGCAAAGATCATTTTTCAGCAGAGCGACGTAGTCTACTCTCGCTTTCCCCGGCTCTCTTTTCGACGCAAAGTTACAAAGGACGTCAATGTTGTCCTTGATTCTTTGGTGTATCGTCTTCAGGTCCACAGGCAGGACTCCTGGTTTGTGCAGATGACAAACGGATGAAGAAGTTTTGGTCAGCTTGATTTTTGTACACTTATATAGTTTCTAGAACTAACCTTCATTCTCACTCTCCTCCGGTCTAGGAAACCTGAAATTATCCAAGTCGTCTACGTTGGTCTGCAATGTTTCTTTCTCTTCATCATCGGATTTTTTATCGGCATCTTTGTCATCATCCACCTCATCACTATCATCATCATCCTCCTCATCATCACTCTCAAGCCCCATAGTTTGCTTCAGCTCCTTTTGTTTTTTGGCTGCACGCTCAATAGGGAGAAGCTACAAATCAGAATGATCACACGTTTTAGTTAAAAAAAAGAAAATCTACTTGTATACTTTTTTTGTGACTAATTGCAACCTGCTGATGGTCGGAATATTTGGACACATTTTACTGGACGTACCTCATCTCCGTCACTTTCCTCTTCATCAAGAGCACCGTAGTCATCTACCATTTCTTCATCATCATCATCATCATCATCTTCCTCCTCCAATTCTTTCATTCCCAATTGTGTGTTCATCTTTGCTTGGTTCTTTCCTTCATTCTTCTTCGATGGCGGCGCTCCGACTTCTGCCTCCTCCTCCTCCTCGTCAAAATCGTCTTCTTCCTCCCAGTGCTCGTCGCTGCCTTCCTCGCTGTCGGATTGCTCCACCTTGCGATTCCTCTTTGTCGGCTTCAGCCATTTGCTGTTCTCGTCTGTGAAGCCTTCAGAGACCAAACGTGAGCAGCCATTACCTTAAGAACTTACGGAATCTTGAATTTAGAATAACATTTAGAATATAAAAGACTCTCTAACTTCTGCTATCAACTCAGACATTGTAGTGGAATTATTACTACAGTACTTACCTTTCTTAGCCTGCTCCTCAGCAGCTGCTTTAGCCTTTGTCAAAGTGTTGGCGATTTTTTTTGCATTCCTGTCAAAATCAATCATGACATGAATGAATAAGATGCAGCTGAATATACTCCACATTCGTGTTATGTAATCTCAGCAATAGCTGACCTTATCCTGGCTCTTCTTGACTGACGTTTTTGCTCCGATTCCTCTGCAGGCAGACAGCCAAAGTCAGTCAGATGGATTTTTTTTTTTTGCATTATAATGAACACATTTGTTGTTATATAAAGAATCACAAGAAAAGCACATAGTCACCATCTTTTACGAATTTGGTTAACTCTGTTTCCGCCCCTTGCTGCTTTCTGGATTTCCGCCCGGGACCTCGTTTCACCTTGTTGGCGGGATCCAACCTGCGACCCATGATGCCTCGCTACAAGGACACCTTGAAAAGACCAAAATAGAGGATGCTCAGCACCTGTGCAAAATAACAAACAATGGAAATGCAGTCTATTTCATAATTTTAGTATCTGATATTGCACTTCAGTTGAGCCATTAGAAAAAAAATCATTGCATTTTACGGTCATAATTGTCAATTATCCAGGTTGTGAGCATTTGCAACTGGTTCAAAAGTTTTTCTCATATTTTGAATAGCTTATTTCGCAATACAAGTCGGGTAAAATATGATTGCCTGTTAGTTTGTACTCAAACGATGTCAGCGCAGATCAGACAAAAAAATATATAAATACGAATATACTTTGCGACCACGATGTCCACATATGTTACATATTCATTTCACGTTGAACTGACTACATGCTACCACGTGACGGAATGTGCATTTATTTAGCAGACAAGAGTTAGACGCTTTGGCTATTTATAAAACTGTGACTGCACATAGCATCATGTATGCAATAAGTGGAGACTATTGTCACAACAATGATAAAACACCAAGTGCGATTCTTTGCCATAAAGTCAACAACTGTATTTCACTTACGTTTTGTCCAATATCTGATCGCAAGTTGAACGAAACGCACACGCGTGAATTTCCCGACGACACGTTGTGGATGAGCTTCCGGTGCGCTATGATGACGTGAATTGTGACCTAATTTTGTGCTGTAATTTTGTGTGTGCTGTCACTCTCAAAATCGTAATTTTAGATAATATATATGTATTTTATATTTTACACGCTTAAGGCTTCAGCGAAACCCTTAAAAGAGTTTAGTTTTTATAGTATTTTAAAACTAATTGTGACGCGCGCAAGTTCTTGTAGTGACGTTTTCATTGTGCGACCGTTGGTAACAGAAGAAGTCAAGATGGCGGCCACCGACGCGAAGAAGCGTGGCTTTGAGCATTTGGACGAATATGAACCAAAACCTGCCAAACATCTCCGCAGCCTACACGATCGCATGACGGAAAGGCGTCTTGTTGTTGTTCTGGAGGGCGCCTCTCTAGAAACCGTCAAGGTAAAACAGCAGCAACGTCCTACAGTTTGTTATTTCTAAAAACAATTAAATGAGGTGATGTGCAGATATAAGTAGAGTTAAAGTGGGTGAATGATTACTTTAAAACATAATTTCAATGGCACAAATTGTTACAGGCTGGAAAAACGTTTGAGTTGTTGAACTGCGACCAACACAAAAACATCATAATCAAAAGTGGAAGAAATCCAGGCCATGTAAGACCAGACATCACACATCAGGTAATTATATTTGTCAACATTCTTGAAGTATGTTAACATTTATTGAGTATATTGCAATATCCTGTAAAACATACACAGAAGCATTTTGTGCCAATGTAAACATGAGATTTTCTACCACTAGTGTCTGCTCATGTTGATGGACAGCCCACTGAACAGAGCAGGGCTGCTGCAGGTTTACATCCACACTGAGAAGAACGCCTTAATAGAGATCAACCCACAGACGCGCATTCCAAGAACTTTTCAGCGCTTCTGTGGGCTCATGGGTAATTCTACCACATCAATATGAATTTTGTTTATCATTCTGTCTGAGTCATGGTACCAATGTATTTCCACTTTCAGTTCAACTGCTGCACAAGCTGAGTGTGCGAGCGTCTGATGGTCCACAGAGGCTCTTGAGAATGATAAAAAATCCTGTGTCGGACCACCTGCCCCCCGGCTGCCCACGCATCTCCACCTCCTTCTCCGCCGGAGAGGCTGTTTGTCCTCGCACCGTGGTGCCCGAGGGGCCGGCCACCGTGGTGATCGGTGCTTTTGCACATGGAGCGGTGAGTCATGCTTTTTTTTTTTTCTGCATCTGTCGTTGGCGTCCAGGCGTGTTTCACTCCTCAGTGTCTTTTGCAGGTGAATGTCGACTACACAGAGAAGACGGTGTCCATCAGTAACTACCCGCTTTCCGCGGCACTCACCTGTGCCAAGATGTGTTCAGCTTTTGAGGAAGTTTGGGGTGTCTTATGATCAACGTTGGCCTGGCAGAACATCCACCTTTTTTTTTTTTATGGACTGGTTGCAGTTTTTCATGCGTGGACATTACGTGGATCCTATTTTCTATGATGACTATGACACCAACATTTTTCGACAGTCATTGTTCTCATATCAGAGCCTGTTCAATCATTATCATGGAATCTGTATGCTACATTAATACAAATAGACCATGATAGTTTATTTTACAACAGAACACAAATGAACACCAAACATAATTGTGCAAATAATACAGCACGCAAACAAGGCTCATAATACAAAAATAGTCCGTTTGCCTATGTACACAATGTTACAGCGCATCTGCGGATATACTGGTATTGATCATAAAGTGGGCAGACATTTTTATTTGTTGTACCTAAACATTTGTGTGTCTGTAGTGCCTGCCCACTCGACAAGCAAGAAATGAAAACAACCAAGTAAATCCTTCTGCCTATTTATTTAAATGTTTCTCTGCCAATGACCTGGCAGCTAGACTGGCCAAAGCGGTCAATTGGCGGTCAAAGCTAACTAAAAGGTAAGCGAATCTGCAGGTAGAGGAGATTTGCATTGGCCTACAGTGTCGCTGTTGTTAGCGTCAGATAAGCATGTCATTTACTGCACAGTGCAAGGTAAGTAGAGCTGCAAAGAGGTCTTGGATGCTAACGGCATTAGCTTTTGCTAAGTGGCACTTTATTGCTTGTTCAGGTTGTCAATGTGGCTATGATGCCGATCGTATTTGATTTCCATGTGGCACATACACGCAGTTTAGTGTATGGACTACTTTTCTACAATGTCCTCAAGGACGCTCGTCAACACACGCGCACACACACACACACACACTACCACCCCACTCTGATCTCCGCTTCCAGCCGGCCGTAACGCACTTACACTCGCCTGTCAACATCCAGCCCACCGGTCGTCATGGTAACAAAAGCCCGACCTGCCATTGGTCGAACAGATCGTGGGCCGGCCCCTAAATCAGGCTAATTTCAGCAAGACAAGTTACAAACGTGTTAAGACACTCGAACTGTTTTGAGTTATGAAAAGATATTATTTCTCCCGCAAACACTTTCAACAGCCGTGGGACGAATACCGGCGAGTTGTTTTGGGGCATTGCAAGGTTGTGGGACAAAGATGAGATTTGGCACAAATGGCTGTGACGAGGAAGGACGGCTCGAGAGGCATCAAGTGGTGATAGAGGTCAGCGTCACAGTTGACCTGCGGGAGGAGGACACGTCTGAGTTGGTTGCGGCATAAGGATGATTTAAATGCTCGCACAGACTCTCAAATACCTGAGAGAACGCCACAAAAAACAGACGCGTGGTGGAGAATCCCGAGATGGACGTGTCTGCCGGCTGTTTCTTCAAACTCTTCTGATATGCCTGTCGAAGAAAAGCCGCTGTTATTCTCTTACAGCCGCGCGGTGGAAAAAAACCCCTCAGATTCCGGACCTCCAGTGCGATCTGCAATGCCGAAAATTGCAGCCACACTTCCTGCTGCTGTGCCGTGGGAAGCGGAGGTGCCTGGCTCTCATTGTTGGTCACCGAGCGGTAGTGGGACCACACGCACTGGCCCACATCGCGCACCGTCACGCTCTGCGAGTAAACTACGAAACGACACAAACGACGACATCAACGCAGGGTTGATATTTGCACGCAAAATTTTCTTACTGTCAGGGAGAAGCACGTGAAGGAGGTCTTTGGCCAGAAGGAATCCCAACACGCCGTAATTCATAGCTCTGTTCAATGAAGGAGAGAATTACATGATTGTTTCCCCAAAAAATAGATCAACATAATTGTGCAAAAGCTCACCTCGGGTATGTGGGATGGAAGAGAGGAGGGATAAAAATTCCCATGGGAACGCTCAGCTCATTGCCAAGAAGAGACGGCGTGACAGACAGACTTGGAAAAAAAAAAATCAATGAAGCTTTGTACAAATGCGCATTGCATGGAATATAAGTGAGACACGTACATATCGGCGCTGATCCAATCATCATGCAAGAGTTTGCTACGCCGCTTTTGCAACAAGGAGAGCAGCTGCAAGTAGTTGGAGAAGAAGCTGTCGAGGCTGACGGACACCTGGAATTGCACAAGAGCAGAGTCGGTAACCAGCCTCATCTTTTTGAGGGCTGATAAGGAATTTCACAAAGTAGGACCAAAAAATAAATAAAAACAAATACATGTCGAAGGGCTAAACGGAAAAGTTATGAACAATATAAAAATAAGATGAATCCGTGTAAGAATCGGGTTTATGCATTCCAGGGAGGGAGCAGTCTATTTTGGGGATTCATTTACCTCAGAATAAAGCAGGTCCAGCTCAGCCTCACTTGATTTTTCTTTTGTAGTCCCAATTTTTGGAGTTACAGACTGACCCTGAAGGGAGAGAATCCATTATTTGTAGCCACTGTGAGGTTCAAAGGCAAACTTGTGGTCTTCACCTTTCTCATAACAAACTGGAGAGTCTTCTGATTGTGCCACTTGAGTTTGTAAAGTTGGGACTTGAAGGAGGACAGGATATTTTCAACAAGCTCTTCCGCCTGCCCGACAACAAAGACGTTGGGTGGAAATATATCACGTTAATGCGCTCGCGACGTCTCCTCACCTCCCCGCCAGCGATGTTAATTCCAAGCAGATGTGCCAGAACCCCATCGAAGCCTCGCTCGGTTTCCAGCACGCAGCGTTTCCAGCGAGGGGCCGCGGTGAAGCCTTCACTCTGAGGCTTAGAGTCAAGAACGCCTTGCCTCACCCCTACGTGGCCCAGAACCACTGAAAAATTATTTGCCGTTTCCGAGAATCTGGAGTCCAGGGCGGGCAGCAGGGTGTGGAGCAAGTTGAGCAGCATGAAGGTGTGGAGGGGGCCACTGGGCAAAACGACAGCGGGTCCTGAGACTAAGCGGGGAAAGCGCAAAAGGGAAGGTGCCGGATGGGGCACTTACAGTACCTGGGGCTCAGCTCGTGACCGCTGATCCAATTGCCGATGATGTGGGACATCTGCACCACATAAGGCAAGTTGTGCAGGAGGACTCGCTCGTCTTCCGTGAGCGGCGGGGAATGGAACGCGGCCTGCAGGCAACCCAGCCAGTCCACAGCCGGTGCTATGCTCTATGGACCGACATGGGATGAGATGAATTTGACAGAGCAGGAAGCCATTGCAATAAATACAGGGGACAGAGTTGTCAAAATGAGTCAATTACAACACTTTTTATGTATGGTATGGGCCTTTACTTGCCAATTTTTGCCCCCACTCGATGCTCTAAAGCCACAAAAAAAAAACATCCAGTATAAGGAATTCAAAGGGTCACCTGCAGCTCCTTGATGGTCAAGCGCTGAGAGAGCTGCCCTTTAGCCTTGCGATGGCTCAGAGGCGCCATGGCAACAGCGAGCTCGGAAGACAGCGAAACGAAGGCGCCGACGCTGATCTTGCTACTGCTGCTGTCCGGCGGGGATCCCAGCAGCGCCAGGTACCGACTGCACGAAGCCAAGAAAGGATGCAGCGTCTAAGCGAGCAAGAGTGCGTAAGTACAACGACACAGAGACACGCTGGCGGAACATTTTACCAACCTCCCTTATAACTTGAGACTTTTCCTTCTCGCTGATCCATTCGATCGGGATCAACAGGTCAGGCTGATCGATCTGCAGGCAGAGCGAAGGCCTCAATGTTGTGTTGGAAGCATGTGAATACAGAAGACTGACCTGTATGTATCGTTTGGTGGTCTCGCCGGATGTGTCGGTGGGGTCTTTGTCCACGTAGGCGTTGAAGAAGGGGAAGGTGGCGTAGTCGCGCATCAGCACGCTGAGGGTGGAGTTGAAGTCAGTCTGATTCCACTGGCCCGACACGAACCAACCTCCAAGCTGCGGTGTGATAACACGTGGCAATATGAACAAGATGTGTCCCAATACTTTTGTCCGTTTTGCATTGACTCACTTTATGGATGAGCGCGAGGAAAGGCTCCTCTCCAGCGTTATCCAAGGATTTGGTGTCCAAGCAGGTGCGATAAAAAGCTTTTGCTTTCTGCACAGCTGAACTTGCGAGGCTGTCATCTGATTCTAGAAAAAGTGAAAACATTTTTTTTTATTGATTCTCATGTGTGAAAAATGGGTCAAGACTCCCTTGCCTAAAATCTCCCTGAGATACTGCAGCAGCTCAGTTTTTCTGTCCAGCGTCCTTTTTTCTTTTACGTCTCTTCTGGATTTTTCTCTCTGGTGTCCTTGGGCTTTGGTTGAAGATCCGTCGGGTCCGCACGAGAAGAGGAAGTAGTCGCAGGGGTGTGTGAAAGGGTCCGCTGACATAGAGAGATGAACCGAGGCCCTCTGACAGGCTGAGGAGTTGCAAGGGCTTGCTACAAGGAACGAGGAGACAAATTAGAACTCCGAACAATATCTGCATTTAAGGCGCTTTGTGTGCATTTGGGCCCACCGAGAACTTCCTGCTTCCAGTTCCCGCCACGAAGAGAGTGATGTAAGTAGAAAACCATCCCAGGTAAAACGACGCACAAACAGAAGGCCAAAACCAAGGCCCAGAGTGAACACCTGCATTTTATCCACCCCGGTTTAGTTCGTTCAGCGGCTCGCTGCTCCTCGAGGTCTGACTCTCGTGGCAGGGTAGACTTCGGAAGCTCCGGCTCGATTTGTTGCTGGGCCTCGGCGGGGTCTTGGGTAGACAGTTTCAGCTGAAACAAAGATTGGTTGGGAAGGAGGTCGCTGAGGACTCAGGCTAGGAAGTTTATGAAACAAGGCAAACCCTGATTAACGACGATGATGCTAGCAGTGTACCGTTTTTTTCCATGTATAATGCGCAAAATTTAACTAATTTATTGTCCTAAAATCTGCGCATTATACATGGGTACAAAAAAAACTTTTTTAACTGGATATGATACGGAGGCCGCCATTACAGATGCGCTTTCTTCTCTGCTGTTCACTTCAAACACGCTCCATACAAACACAATGCTTTCGTATCAGACGCTTGCTCGATCACCTGCTCGTTTGCTGTCACAATGTACCCTACACAAATCCGAAACATTACTTCGCTATTGAGTTTGCTAGCGCATGCGCAGTGATACTGACCGGCAGAATAACATCCGGTTGTTCCCAAAAATGATCTTTTTTCTGAAATAATTTTACGTTTACGGACTTAAGTAGGAGTCAAAATTTGGGTGCGTATTATGCATGGGTACAGGCTTTTTTCCAGCATCAACATGCCATTTTTAGGGTGCGTATTATACATGGGGGCGCATTATACATGGAAAAAAACGGTATTTATATCTTTCATGTTCATTTTAATACTATGGTATGATTACAGGTGTGTCATGTGACCAACAGACTCTTAAAAGACAACATGGTTGACAAAGCACAATATATCTTGATTGTTTTGGTCATTTTTAAGAAAACCATGGGAAAATGACCGAGATATCAGGTCTCACTATGTTTTTGTCATCATGATTATATTTGTCTAAATAAATTTCTCCAGAGTTTGATAATCTGTCAACAGCAAATTGTCCAATGTAAGTCCAGTTGCTAAAAATGTGATTAACGATTAGTCGAAGTCAAGCTTTAGAAGAAAGGCGTAAAGTTGACGCTTTGATTAACTGACTGAACCCAACAGAATCTGTCTTGACCGTGGAACAGCATCAGAGACAGTTTACTGAAGAACAATTTCCTTCTTAAGGGAGCTGGAATGTTATATTTGCCTTCTTTTGGAATAAACAAAATTATAAAAGAATAAAATCAAATCAAAAGTAGAAGTACCAGAGCCAAAAGTCATTTCCTGATACTGTGACTTGAGTTTACAAATGTAAAGACACCAAATAAACAAAAAAAAGGTTTTCTGTCCTACCTGAGGCCCTTTTGGAGTTTCACTCATTCTTAACATTTGGTTGCCTTTCTGCGTTTCTTCGGCGGCGTTGACCATCTTTAACATCTTGTGTAAGTGTTAGAGCTTGAGCCGTCCCCCCCACCGCCTCCGTCATCTCAACTCAGCCGTCATCTGCTCTTATCAGTCAGGTCATTCTTCTTGCCAGACTGATAAAAAAAAAAAAAAACTCTCCTGCACATATACACTGCAGATGGTATTTTTAGTTTGTGTTCAGGTACTTTCAGGGTATGCTGGAGACGATTAAATGCTGATGAATAAGGTTGCAATCTCAATTGCATTTTCCTGCCATGTTTAGATCACAAGTCTGTCAACAACAGTTAACAGATAAATTCACAGCAATTGACTTTGGATTATTGTTACGCTACAATGGAGCTGTGCGAACAAATTATAGAACGTAAACATTCCAAAATGTGCACACACGCTGTCGTCATAATCAGCGTAACACACGGCTGGTGGCGACTGATAGAGATGTTTGGGGTCCACCAACAGCGTGGTCCGTTTCCGTCATCAGGGGGAGGAGGGGGGGGGGGTCACGTTTTGCGCTCATCACGTGTCAAAAAAAACTTGCGCACGGGTACCTAATGAAATGAAAAAAAATCAAAAACATACATTTTATTCATTTATTTTTAGAATGGACTGGAGGGGGTAAATGTATTTATTTAGACACATACCAAACTGTTGATATAAAAAAAGGTATACAAAAAGGAAAAGGCAACATGACAGCGGATAAATGCAGGCATTGTCCTAAGTATTTGCGCACGCAAAGGCATTTAAAGCTGTTGCCTGTAAAATAACACTTGAGGAATACCAGCACCTACAGTACATGCATGCAAGGCTGAGTCACTATGCCCAATAAATTGCGATGGTTCAAACCCGGCGTCCATTCAAAGAGGCAAGGAGTGAAGGCACAATGCCATGATAGGAGTGAGGAGATGTGTTAAAAAAAAAAAAAAGTAAAAATACAATACAATAAAAATAATACCCATGTCGAAGAGGTGAATAATGGAAGATAATGAAAGTGTTTACATGAACCTCAAGACGAGCTCAAGGTCAACTTACTGGGCTCAAAAATGAGTAATGATGGCAAACAAATTGTTCCAAACAATTCAAACAGCTTCTAAATATTTGGTCACTATGCTCAAACATGATACCTTAAAAGTCTTTAAAATGAAGTTTTAAAAAATAAAGGTCCATATATTATAATGTTAGGTAAAGCAAAAAGGTTCTAATGCGATGCGACAGAACAACGGCGCCTACCATTATGTGCTTGAGCTCACGGGTCAAAGTGACACGAAACATAAAAACATTTCTCAGGTCCTGTTCGGCGGCAGGCTGGTGACACTTCTAGCTACATGAGGAGATCCCCGCAACGGAATCTGTGCTGGTAAAGCTTTGCTGGGCTCACAGCATGCGTTTAACGCTGAACTAGCTTGAATTAAGTGTTATTATTTGCTCAAGTCCTCTCAGCCAAAGTAAAGTGGAAAGAGATTCTACTGTACGCGAACCTTAGAGGCCACGGACTGCGGTCTGTGCAAGATAACGCGGAGCATCGTTCGCATAAACATACTTAACCTACAGGGAGAGACGTGTGGCGGTGCAGAACATTACCTCTGCACTAAAGTGGATCGAACAAAGACGAGAGCGCGCGGCGTGGCACGGCATGCAAAACGCACCCTTGGTTTCACGCGGGACATTCACACGAAGCAAAGCCCTGTGTTGCAAACTGGAGGGAAGCTGTGCTTTTGGATTCGGAATCGAGCGGAAAAAGGTGGTGGGGGGTTCACTGAGTCGTCTAATTGGCTCGCTTGGCGTGGCACTTCATACACAAGATACGACCGTCCAGCGGGTAGCAGCCATTCTCGTCCGCTTCGATGGAAAGAGGGCGAGCGCAGTCCTGGACAACACAACAGAACAGAATCCAGAGTTAACTTTATTTTCCATCTTTTACGAAGTTATCTGAAGTTAAAAAGATTAAATAAAAAATAAAAAAAAGTGTGTGGAACATTGAGTCAAATTTGTTTGAGCGTTTAATGTTGGTGAAAGGAACAGTCCATTTTCAAATTAAGAGCAAATGAATTGGAACGTCAATCAATCCTGCCCATCTTACTTCGCAGCGGTAGCACTTGAGATGAAAGTTCTTGTCAAGAGCGACGACTCTGACTGTCTCCTCGCTGCCTGGCGATGGAATAATGGGCTCATTGCAGCTGACGCACAGTGGGGAGAACCGCCTGCAATCCAATCACATCAATGACATTTACGCATCTTGATTATTAAAATCTATGGAAATGTTTTGCATGCCTCATTTAATTTGATCATCAAGTATGAGAATAGCAGGAAGTTGCACCTGTGGTAATCCTGGACACAGTAAGGGTTGTTGTTGTCGTCGGTGATGAAGGGCGCCCCCTCCAGTATGCACGAGCAGGTGCTGCAGCGGAAACAGTGCGAATGGAAACACTGGCCGACCGCTTTCAGCACACGGTCCGTGATCCTCTCCCCGCATCGGGAACACACGGCCAGGGAATTCTGAGGAGGAGAACAGAGTTATTGCGAAGGGTTCCAATCATCTGACGTGGTCTACTCACCATGTAGCATTCCTCGCACTCGGGCGCGCCGTCCCTGTCGTAGAACTGCATGCCCTGCAGGGGGCGACGGCATGTAACGCAACAGAAGCAGTTGGAGTGGAAGAGTTTCTCCATGGCTCGCACGGCCGGCTGAGTGCGGGACAGCGCCTCGCCGCACTTGCCGCAAACGTCTGAAATGAGGCAAAGGTTACTTCAGAGAAATATTTGTTGTGTCCTGAAGTTTGCTACAGATGCTTGAGGGCTGACCGGTCAGAGGGGCGGGGCCGACCGGTGGGTGATTGTCCATGTTTTTGATGAAGTCCTTGGTCATTTTCTCAAGTTCCTCCACTTCCCTCATGTTGAGTGGCACCCCTCCACCTTTGATTGACACTGGACCTGGCGGTGATGATGGCTGCCAACACAGAAGCAATTATAGACCATCATCTATTGAGTTCAACAGAAACTTTCAACAGTTTTAGTTGACTCTTGTGTAACACTAGATTTGCACACACATTGAGCATACCGTGGCTGCAGGAGGAGATTTCATTGGCTGATTGAAAGAGGAGGCCGAAGGGGATGCCATGGTCTTAGTTTGGGGAGCAGGCACGGCAGCGGGCGGGTTTTGGTTCTGACTGACAAACTGGGGACTCTTTGCGTGATTGGCGGTCATATTGTTCGGCGGAGCAGCAGGTGCAGGCGGAGATACTGGAACTGGGGGGAAAGTGCCGGTGACCTTTGCAGGAGAGGTTTTCTGCAGCCCGTTGCCTGAATACGGAGACTGGTTCAGGTTCTGGTTGAGCTTCTTCGCCAGTGACGAAGACGATGTGGTTATTTTTGCTCCAAATGGGGACTTGGCCACCGGTGGCGGCGGCGAGTTGTGGTTGGCTTGCCGGTTTGTCCGGGCTTTCAGTTCCTCAGCCCAGGGAGCGGGAGGGGGGCGGTCTCCCATCTCAGGAGGGGGGAGGAAAGAGAGGGATGGCTTGGGGGCTGTTGGTGGGGGGCCGACTGGTTTGGGTGATGGTCCAGTAGAGTACTGATTTGGCAACTACAAGAAAAAAAAAAAACATTCACATAAAAGCTTCCAGTTCATTGAAGCGACAAAACTATTTCAAGTCCCTACAAAGTCAAATTTGACACAACACTGACTTAAATTAATGAACAGACGCCATGGAGTACTTTATACAAAACAAAACAAAAAATCCCTAGGGGAAGGTCATATAAGGCACGGCGACGCGACGCCAGCTTTGCATGAAACACTTTGATAAAGCAAACAGCGCACTTGATGTTTGGGGCTTATCGACGGGGCTTCAGCTTTCTGACATTTATTTTGTAGATTTGGAGCAAACATTATTCTGCATCTCCCGCTTGGACTAAACACACTCCATTTATGGACCTCTCTCTGGGTCTCTGGCAGCACATTCTGGCTCTGTCGCACTCTCACGCTCCACTCAGTATGAGTCTTTTTTTTTTATCCTGTTTTTGCCAACCCAATGTGCTGCGTATGCACTTCACTTATCATTGAGCTTTCCACCTGAACTGAGACTCATAAAACCCGACCTGGCATAACTCCAAATCATTTCCACCGACCGGCCATCCTTTGTTTTGTTTCCTTCCTCTCTCCGACTCTCTTTTTCTCATCTCATCGTTAGTATCCGCGTTTGTAACGTCACCTCGGCTTTCGTACCTTTGGGTTGAAGGGTCCCTGCGTCTCCATTTCTGAGAGCATGCTCGTAAGGGAGTCGATCTGCCTATCGAGACTTGATTGCTTCACTATGATTTTCTGTTCGAGAAAGACGGTGGTGGTGGGGGCGACAAAAAAACACATTAATAGACATGAAAAGGTCTACGATAATACAGACTAAAAATTTCCGTCATCCGTCACAATTAAGCAGAATTAAAATAGAATTAAGATGATTACCCAATAGCCTTATCATCAGAGTTTTGGTCGAGGGGTCCATCCAGACTTACCTGAGGGTGCCCAACAGTCGGGGCGGGTGGTGGAGGGGGAGGAGGGGGGTCGGGAACGCTCGTCAAACAGGCGGTCTCGTCAGGGGCGGCCGGTAGGGGCAGGTCTTCCGCTACAGGTGGCGGAGCAGGAAAAGCCGGTGGGGGGGCGTCGGAGGCGAGATTTGTGATCTGGAATTCGGGGGGTGGGGCCGGCAAGTCGTCATCCATGGGAGGAGGAGGGGGAGGGGGCGGGAAATCTGAGGGCGACACGGAGGGTTCAATTTGAATCATGTATTACAACCGCCAAGGTCGAGGAGGCAATCATGTGACATCACTGTGCTGACGCCCATTTTGGCGGTTAAGGTTCATGGCTGACTATAATTTCACCTCTTCTTAAATTCAACTGTCAGATAACCTAAGAGAAGCTGGCTCACGACACCATCACCTTCTTACAATCTGCTGATGATGAGGCGAGTTGCGGCATGCTTTGTTCACGCACTCAAGCGCCTTCTTGATCTTTAGTTACGATCTCTCCTGATTGGCTCAGATGACCCAAAAGTCATAAACGAGGTCTTAAATACCATCACAGAGCGAGGGGGGCGGCGGGGGCATGTCTCCCACACGTCCGATCATGCCCATGCCCACAGGCGTTGGCGACGGCCCGGAGGGTGGCGTTATGCTCTTGGGCCGCGGCGGGGCTACCGAAGCAAACTTCTTTGGCTGGTTATAGAAGGACGGCGTGGTGACTTTGAAGTTGAGGGAGGACGTCACCATGACTGGCTTGCTGCTGCTGGAGCTCTCCATTGTCTACCAATTGACCTGTCGGCACACAAATGAATACAATGAATAAAGTCAAGATAGCTTGAGGCTAACAAACAATATAAAATCCCATAGACAGGCTAACAAAACTAGCATCACATGTTGAACTGTGGAGATGAAGTCCCCTTATTATGTGGATTAGATCCTGATTTAGTGAAACATCCACATAAAAAGAACCGCATCATAATTGTGTTTCAGCTTCTATGAATACAAGCGCGTTGGCAAACGGACAGCGACAGAAAATGAAGGAGTCCATTAGCGCTGGACCGTGTACACAGAGCTGATGTGGCTCACGCACACCACAGCAACAGTTTAGCATATTTGTCACATAGTTGTTTATGGTGACATCAATCACGGTTCCGGTTGGGTCACGGGTGTAGTAGAGCTAGCATAACCACGCGAGCTGCGTCAACAAAAGCGGGTCACCTCACACATGCTTGAAGTTCAACAAACGTTGAACTTGCTGCTGTGTCTTTGCGGGGATTCCGCACAACGCTGCAGCATTTTTCAAATCTCAGACATGACCTTTAGTCAAAAGGACGGCTGTTCCACTCTTACGCAAATAAAGCCATTTCGTTATGCACAATACCAGTCAGGCGGGCCTCTAATGAATGCTCGCTTTCAATTACTGTTGTCAGGTGATGATGAGCTGACACATTATTCCTCATTTTGGTATTCTGCTGCACCGCAATGTCCTGAACCTGAAGAATACCAGGAACAACTATGCTGATGTCATTTGCATTTTTTTTACCAGGTAACAAGCTCCGCTTCAAGTTCTGACAAGACAAACGCTCGACGAGTATTGCTTAACGACTTTGCCTTATGTTAAAGCCAAAGCACCCTTACGTGGGATCGCTCTAATATTAATTTTTAATGTATCATCCTTGATGAATTTGCCAGAGTCTAGCACCATTAGTACCCTCAATCATTCACGTCAATCAACAGCCCTAACAGGTTGCATCTGTTCCTCGATCCTACCGGAGGGGGTTTAGCGCGGTGACAACCTCGATCGGTCTTGAAACGTGATCCCCGAGATGTGAGCGGGAGCTTTTGCGGCGGGGAGAAATGTTGCATTACAGCACGATGACATCACCTTCTGAGCTGTTTTGAAAGCGACGACCCTCCATCTGTGCTGACTTAAGCTTTGCAATACCCAAATGAGGAACTTTTTGGCTATGGCTAATCTCATCCATATTATTTTTACACGTTCCTCATCCTGCAGTTCCTTGAAGCGAAAGACGTCACTTGCGGCACGATACTATCGTTTCCCCTTTCCAGATGCAACGTAAGAGAGCATTACACAACCGCAGAACTGTCGCCCAAATTGTATGCTATTAACTACTCGAATATAGCATACCTTCGACATGACCGAATGGATTGGTACTGTACACGAGACGAGGGTTCATACTTCAAACTGTGTACACTTTCCGATCTAAGTGGCCGCCATGATTGTTAACGCGTGTGTTTTTCATATAATCTCTCTATTGTTGTGACTTAAATAGCACAAGGCCATTTGTTGGGAAAGTGTGTCTAGGTCACTAATGCGGGGAGAAACCAGCAATCTTACAGGTCACTAGACATCCATTGAGCACCCCCGCTGTGTTCCACCTCTGATCACACAGAGATGAATAATTAAACCTACGTGCAAGCAAACAGCCTTGTTCCCGATGCACTATCGGGGCAAAGGCTCTTGGTAGACAAAACAGAAAAATGCACACCCCGTTCGTCAAGGCTACAATCAAAAGAAGAATTCCTCTACCATTCAAACGTCATCTCCACTTTTTCTTTTGCCTCACATATATGGACAGGATTCACACATCATCCTCTCAGAGAGAAGCTGCCGCAATGAGCTCAAGCGAAACCACTAATGGTTTCTTGGTTTTGTTTGTTAGCAACGACGCCTTGGCTCGGTGCTCTAGCTTCCATTTGAGAACAATGGCGTACATGTGATTGCGTGATTATTTTGCAGTGAGTGGAAGTACAGTAAACCTTCACAGATTTGCCATAATCATCTTCTGTTTCTTAAAAATATGAGTGAAGCTTTTATTTTCCCACTCATTTTAAGGCGTAGTAGGCATAAGGAAAAACCCTAATGGGAAAAGCCCTCAACGTAAGATTATTCCTTCTGGGCTAAGCTTAGCTCCTCCCCTCAGTTGAATAGCATTACATCAACATACTTCATTGACACCAATTTCCAGTATAGCCAGCACTTTGGTATCTTGTGACAGTGCTTAACAGAAAGACTATAAAAACAGTGAATATGTGCCGTTAATAGCTCATTTCAGTCGACACGTTCCACAGAAAATAAATTCAACCGGAATTGTCCAATTAGAATGCTCTGACGTCATCTTCTATAATGTTTCCTGGCCCAAGGGTTCGCATGCTCCGTATTTGTAGTTCAATCCACATTTTGCCCTAATTAACACCACAATGTCCATTGCTGAATGTTTAGAGAGAACACCAGGGCAACCACATGGCTTAGGTAACAGGCTACATCATCTTGCATTGATTAATTTTGCATTATTTTGAGCACATAGTATTGCAATTCAAAGCTACAATTGGCTAACAATGTCGCGTGGCAAGCAGGAACACTAGCTAAGCTAGGTCAGGTGCCCCTAAAAGCTAGATTGGGAATCCCCAATTTAAGAGAGTTAAGATGAAGCGTGATCAATTTAAATTCGTCGGTATTCGAAGCTGGCTACGGTGCACTCAAATCGAGAATGCTCGCCTGACAGTTCGATCCAAGCGGTCGTCACTCACCTGCCTGCGCCGCCTGCTTCCACGCAATCTTGCCTGGGCTGTCACTCACGTTAGCTTAGCTGAGCAGACCACCAGCACGCCCACTAACAGTCGAGCTAGTCTGGACCGAGCTGGCGAAAAAGGGACTCCGGTTGAACAATCGTTGAAATGTTTGAATTAAACCAAAGCTTAAAAGCAGCGTGGCTAACGCGCTCAGGTAACAGAATCAACTTTGGACTTTTTTTTTTTTGCTAGGTTAGTGCTTCCGCATAGCCGCCCTTTTATCGTCGATGCCCATCAGCTGGCAAGAGATCTTGTGAATCTGTTCAGCGAATTAGCACAAACCGAGTGATAGATCCAAATACGTTTATGAGATCGCCGTCGCAGTTTGTGGTTTGACACCTAAAAAGACAACATCTGGGTTATCAGCATTGTGTGCCAAAGACAGCTGCAGAATTCAAATCTGACACAAGAGTTGTCCTTATTTGGTAATTGTTGTCAGCATGTTCTTAAAAACCACACACTTCCTTTTCGTCTTACTTAACCCAAAAGGCACTCACCGTGACAATGCGGTTCTTTCCTCCGTCGTTCCTTCCAACTCTTTTCTTTTTGCTCGGTTCCTCTTGTCCCAGTTGCCAGTAGTGCTGCTAACTTCTCCCTTTTCTGACTCTCTCTCGTTGTGACTCAGGCTTCCTCTTTCCAGCTGCTAGACCCTCCCCCTGTGCTTTTCAGACTGGATAAGGAATGACAGCATCCTTTCAAACAAGTTCTGTCTCGTTTGACTTGGGCTCAGGACCTGTGGAGTACAATGTAAACAGCACCTCACTCTCTGGATCACTATGAACTGTCCAGTCAGACTCCTCCCCCTAACCCCCCCTTACTGCTCCCCTTTCTTTCTGGATTCTTGCAGCATTCTTCATTCAATGACATCAACCTCTCTCCTCGCCTCTCCTTGTAAGGTCAGGCAGGAGTGGGGGAATGGAACAGGGCGAGAGAAGGAGGGAGAGATAATGGATCCAAAGAGGCATGATTAGGTACGGATAGTAACTTGTTAGGAACGCTTCCAAAGTTTTCCATATCAAATTGCTCAAATTGACAGAACTGGTGCAGAAAGAAGAAGGTTACTGCGGTTGTTTTTCCGACTACTCCCAACTTTTCTAGGTTTCAGCGTTAGTCAGTTGGCTAAGTGTGCTTGTTTCTAGAGAGTAAAGCTGTTTTATGACCTAGTTTCCTCCTGACAAGGCGATAATGAGTAATTGTCAGTGCTACGTGATCCCGAGTGACCATAAAAACTCTCAACTTGCATAACAACCATAAAACACACTTAGCGACTCACACAGCCATCACCTCGGAGTCTTGTCATTACGTCACGGCAATAAAATGATTTATGAACCCTGAAGACTCAAATGTTTTTGGCTGAAACTCACAGAAACATTTCTAGCTTTGGGATGAGTGATGTCATGAAAGGGGAAATGAGTTGATACTGTTCCATAAGTATTAATAAAAAAAACTTCATGGTAATGTAAGAAAAGAAATCATCATTTCCAATTTCCATCTAACCAATAGATCAATGTGAAAGCAACACAGGAAGCATCAAATCGTGACTGCAAATTTAAGGGAGTGGTTATCATTGGAATTTGATTCCCCCCATTGTCCCGCAAGAAATGTTTCCAGTCGCATTCAACTTCCACCGTGGCTGAAAAATGTGTCAAAGCGTCATGTCGAAGTTTCCTTTAGGGAAATACGTTCTCGCAGGGAATATGAGTTTCCTTTTTGCATAGACACCAAAACGCAAACCCTTTTTTTTTTCAGCCAGCTGCAAGCATCCTCATGATGACTCAAAGTTTGGATGAAGCAGAGAGACGACAACCGTGGGGTCCTGCCAGTCTGGAGGTAAGAAGGGGGGGGGGGGGTTCAGGGGAGGTGGCTACAATCAGAGCCAGACAGCCTGGAATGCCGCCAAAGCTTGGAATGAAAACCCCACCCGGCCCGCTGCTCCTCCCCCATCCCATATCCCAACATTTGTCAGCCTGGCCTCGCCACCGCTGCACTTGCACTTCCCTTCCCATCGTTCTTTCCGCTCCTCCCTCCTCTTCACCACCCCGCCATCATCTTCTACCTGCACCTTTGCTCCCCTTGCCCTAATCCCCTCCTCATATTTTACCAACAGGAGGTTGAAAATCCTCACAGCAGACTTTCCTTAGCGAGAATATCATTCATAAATCTGCTCATCAAACAGAAATTCCGGGCAGGATGAGGACTTTGCCTACCTAACAACATGGAAACATTTTTCCACTGCCAAACTGGCTCCCATTCAAACACACACACATAACTGCACTTCACACTTCCACCAGTTGGTGTCAGGACAGACGCATAACAACGCGCCGCACGTACCCAGACGAAAATGCCTTGAGGGAGTCAATCTCCCCAGATTTCCTCTCTGACAGCAAGTACATCTCGATCAGTTCGAAATGAGATAAAAGGCGGCAGGAAGTGAACCCAATGAGGTACTGACGTGCCCGATGATGAGCTTGATGGACGGCCACGAGCGTAATGGACGGCAAAACAGGCCTCGGACTTGTTAAACGGCCGAGTGGATGATCTGGATGAGGACGTTCGGGACATGAGGGAAGGCTGTGTAATTACCCCCAGGGGTGCACGGAAAACTGTAAATACTAGAGGAGAGTCGGGAACTTGTGGAACCGCTGGAGTGTGCAAAAATAAACACGTGAGAAGACACTCCGACAATAGCCTCGATCACGCAGCGTAATTGCAGCATTAGAACCACAATGGCGGATGAGATGTTAATTTGTCCGTGCCGAGTACACCAAATCCAGACAAATGGGGCGTCGGCGCATATTGTGCCTCCCTTTCCACAGAGTCCCGAATACATTAAGAATATGTTCTTGGAATAGAAACCAAGTCGAGCTGCTCTGCAATGTGCAGACTGGGGTCAATTAGTGGAGCCCGGGTTTTCAAGCAAACACGGTGAAGCAGCAGCTAACTGTGATGCGGCAGTTGCCAACAGAAGTGTAACTAAATGCTTTTCATCCTTTTGCAAATATGTTCTGATGAGGGCAAATCATTTTTCATAAAGGAATTGATCGCACATGCACTTTTTTCAGGACGAAATGACCCCCCCGCACTTCATATGCCCTTTCCCTAAAAAACAAACCGTCCAGCATTCCCCACTAATCCCCCTCTCCTCTCCACTTGGCTCTGCTCGAGCTCTTAAAGCTTTCTCCTCCACTTGTGTTTTTTCTCTCCAGTAGAGCCCAATTCAGCCCCCCTCCCTTCACCCCCCCACCCCCCGCCGCGTCTTACAGAACACACACACTTAACTAACTTTGCGGCTCCTCCTGGGGCTAACGCGTAACACGTGACTCTAATTAACACGTACTGTAACAGTTTGAGTCGTGCGAGCGTGGATGAAAAATAAATTTGACATTTCCAGCGCCGTGTCGAGGACAGCGATTGTGTTTAAAGGAGCTATTTTCTTCTAGAGAGAGCCAACCTTTAGAATGACCCAGATAACGGGCATTTACATTTATCTGCTGGCGTATCTTTGGAGCACCTCAGCCAAAGTGTATGCAATAAATGAGTCAATCCACAAGCAGATGGATGGATAGCAACGGCGACAAGAAAGTGGAGGAGTGAGTCACTCGTGATGAAATCAAACAGGAGCATCTGTAATTTAAATTCAGCGCTGCATCATCGCCGCTGACAGTGAATGTGATGGAAGTCATCTGAGTCACTTTAGTTAGCCGCAGTCTAAACGTGCGTGGGTGAGAGTTGCAGCGTGGCGGGAGGCCCCTCGCTCTTTCTGTGTGCGTGTGTGTGTGACTGGCCAATGCATCACGAGCGAGATTAGCATCAACAACGTTTGACCTTGCGTGGCATTGATGGCGCATGACACAGATCGCAATGTTGTCACATAGGTGTGTCGCATGCTTGCACACGTGGGCGTGGCGAGAATGGAATGGAATATGCCCCTAAGTCAAATGGCTTGTACCTCCAATTCATGTGGAGAAGGGCCGCTGGAGGTAATAATAACCTTCCTCAGAAGCAATCACAAATATCAGGGGAGTATTGTTTTGAGCAGAAACTGACCTCTGCCGCAGCCTGGCCTGATCTCCTCCGCCCGAGCGGGCAACTAACAAAAAGATGTGTCACGTCTATATATAAACCACATCACGGGGATTGGCTGGATTATGTATGATTTATGTTGGGCGAGCTGCACACATCCACCGTAAAGCCTTTTATTGTCACGCCACATCCCCACCAATGCATTTCATTTTTAATGATCTGTCTTATGAGCCTGTTCCAATGAGAAATTTGCAGGTGGGGAAATAATACTCCCAAAACCTTCACTGCACAAAATGATGCGATCACTTTTCAGCAAAAAATAAAATCGGACTTTTGAGCACTTCTCTTCCATTCACCTCACGTTTGGCATATCAAAATGGTGATATGATTAATGATTAACGCATAGGTGTGCCTGAGGCCGCCTGTAATGAAAGGCCACTCTAAAATATGATGTTTTACTCAAATTGGGGATGACTTTGTATTGTACAACTTCATCGGTAGTCTAATTCAATATATTGAGTTCTGAGCCAAGTTACTAAAAAATATTACAAATTGAACCTAACACAGCGCTTATGATTTCACACAGCTCGGGCCCGATTAGATATTAGATGCTTTGAAATGACCCCCCAAAAAATAGTTTTTTTTTTTTATACTAGTAACACATTAGACAAAACACACATAAGACAAAAATAATGAGCTGGAAGGAAATACTATGTCTTCTAAGATAAAATCCAAAGGCAGCAGGTACAATGAAAACAACAGAGGCCCCAGAACTGAACCCTGTGGAACACCATATGACTACACAAAGGTTCTGTCAGCCAAATAGGATCAAAACTGCTCAATGCTGCAACCACTTCACTAGTATTAAAAAAATCAACAATAAATTAATTAATAAATGACTATACCTTGCAATAAATCAGTTATCAGTCATTTGATTCTGCTGCATATTGAAATCAGCAATGGCCCTACACACTTGTTTTTCCTTTTTACCATGTCCACTCTCGTGAAAATCCCACACACACCATCTCAACACCTCTCTCTCGCTCACGTCTCAAGCTTTGCTTTTTTTCCTCCCAGTCCTCTGCCCATCTGTCCGTCTCGTGTTCTTTGCTCTCATTCCTTCTTTGCCACACTCACAATGTGAGTGACCACACGAATGCACCCCCTCCTCTGCACACTTCTCCTTCTCACTGTCCAGACTGTCCAGCTTGTGTCATTCTCAGCACACACCACACACACACATTTGTCATCTCCAAGAGAGAGGGCAAGACGGGGACAAAATGGAATGGGACGGGGGAGGGGGGGCTTGCAAAGACGGAAGTTCTAGATATCATGTTGGCATCGGAGGAGGAGATTGAAGATGTTGTAGGAAAAGCAAGGAATGAGTGTGGGGTGGATCAATACTGCAGGGAGGGAAGGAAAACCCTTCTTTGTGTGTGTGTGTGTGTGTGTGTTTTTTTAGGGTCTTAGGATTTCTGACGGCGTATTCATGAGGAGGGATGGAAACAGCTGCCGTGCATTGTCAGGAGAGAGAGAGAGAGAGAGAGAGCGAGAGGAAGAGGAACCCCCTATTTTAGCTCAATATTACAGCAATGCAGCGATATCCAAAACAATGGCAGCCGGCCACTCTCGGCATTGTGCTATTGATCCTCTCCCCCTCGTGGCAACCTAATACACACGCTGCCGCTCAATCTAATTGTTGTTTTTCTTTACACACGAGCCAGGCAAATATAGTAGTTAAGGATGCGTCGGCAAATGAGAGCAACTTGCCGGTGATATTGACAACGCTTTATTTAGTCGTCAACTGCCTCCAGGCATACTGACTTACTAACCGGATCTAAGACACTGCACCGGAGAGAGAGAGAGAGAGAGAGAGAGAGAGAGAGAGAGAGAGAGAGAGAGAGAGAGAGAGAGAGAGAGAGAGAGAGAGAGAGAGAGAGAGGGAGAGAGAGAGAGGGAGGGAGGACGGATGAGTGGCCGGGCAAGCGCAGGAGAGAAAGAGAGAGCACAGGAGGAGGGAAGAGGGGAAAAAAAACATAGCGAAGAGGAAGAGAGTCGCAGGAGGAAGAGGGAGAATGCACGGCGTCTGGCTAACTCTTCCATGCTTGTATCCAGGGCCTTTGTGAATACACCATGGGATGCATCGGCTCCAGGAGACTGAGTAAGCACCACTTCTCTTGCTCGCTCAATGCGGAAAAAAGTAGGGGGTGGGGGGCAAGGAGAAGGGGGTGGGATGGGGATGGAGATGGGGGTGTCCTGCAGAAGTGACGCTTGGTGTTCCAGAGATGCGAGATGTTTATGCATGCGTGCTGTGTTGTGCTTCTCGCTCTTTGCCGTGTTTAAGAAAGCTGTGCTTGCAGCGGCTCTTCCATACTGTATGCGGGCAAGATGTCACAGACGATATGTGTTCCAACGTGGCTGTATGTGTGCGTGTGTGTGTGTGTACCCCCCCTCACCTCCTCCACCTCTCGGCACCCCTCCTCCCATCCCTTGATTTATGATGCTGTTTGGCAGTATGTATATGTGTGTGAGTAGGAGGCAGAGCGGGATGGAGAAGGCAGAGGCGGGAGCTTATTTATAGGGCGGCATGGCTCCAAGGAAGGAAGATGGGGAGGGCTGGAAAAAAAAAAAAGGCGAAAGTGATAATGCCATTGTCGGAGGCGCTTGCACAGTTTGTTGTTATTTGCGGCGATAATAGGGATGAAGCTGAGATCATCAGACAAGCGGCAGAGGAGGAAGGGAGACGGACGGATGGCCGTGGAGAGAGGGAGGGGCAAATACGTGCGGGCGAGGGGTGGGGGGTGGAATGGATGAGAGGCTTCAGGTGAGAGTCAAAGCACACGGTGGGCACAGACCGCTTAGGGTGGACTCTTGAATGTCACGTCCAACCAACTGTTTGTTGAAATGTTGCAGCGCAACACTCGAGGCGAAAAATAAACACACTTCCTCTGCCGTTAAATATTCATGAGCCACTTAGCGCGAGAAGCTCTTCAACTTATTTACGGCAAAGGAGCAATGTCACCACCAACGCAGCCCAGCCCTTTGCAGGGTCAAGCACGTCCCGAGCAGGTAAAAGGACTTGCGGTGTCTCGCTGAGCTCTTCCCCACCTCCCGCCATCCTCTCGAGGTAAATTCTTGATGAGGGCTGCTTTAAAAATATCCAGCTCGAGCATGTCGAAGAAGAAAAAGCAGAGCGGCCGGGAGGTGGCTGGAAACTCAATGCAGCAGGCTGGCTTCCACCTGATTTAAGCGTGTGGTAGAGCTGAGAAGCAGCACAAGGTCGGTCGGGTTTGACGCGAGAGCCAAGCAAGTCCAATTTGTTAGAAAATAATGGAATTGCGACGAGCTTGCGGCGACGCGAAGGGCGCCGTTGTTCTCGTCCTCACTTTGAACGGCATCAAAAAGACGGCAAATAATACAAGCCAATTTCAATGCCACGTTTTAAGTGACACGAGCTGATAATGGGCTATGATCATGAAAAATGGAATGCAAAGTAAAGTGGAGCCTCCAAGGTCGATGAATCAACAACTCATTTGGGGACGAGGTCAAACTCTAATTTGAATCAATTGTTTCGAGGAAGTAATGGAAATTGGGTGAATTTGTGTCAGGGCCAAACGGTTGCCGTCATGAAAGCTTCACTACCTGCTGACATGACATGCAGATGAGGATTTCTGCTTCTAAAATATGGATTTTTATTAACCACGTTGAACTGACAGGCCAAGGTGGGGAGAGAGTATATCACATCAATTGCATTGACAATTAGCTTACAGTTTGGTTACATGGAAACGGCTAGTTATGTTAGTGTTGTTAGAAAGTCAAAAGTAAGTACTATCTTAATATGACAAAGGCCTTCTTAGATGACTTATTATAAGTATTACCGTTTTTTTCCTTGTATAATGCGCCCCCATGTATAATACGCACCCTAAAAATGGCATGTTGATGCTGGAAAAAAGCCTGTACCCATGTATAATACGCACCCAAATTTTGACTCCTACTTAAGTCCGTAAATGTAAAATTATTTCAGAAAAAAGATCATCTTTGGGAACAACCGGATGTTATTCTGCCGGTCAGTATCACTGCGCATGCGCTAGCAAACTCGATAGCAAAGAAATGTTTCGGATTTGTGTAGGGTACATTGTGACAGCAAACGAGCAGGTGATCGAGCAAGCGTCTGATACGAGAGCATTTTGTTCGTATGGAGCGTGTTTGAAGTGAACAGCAGAGAAGAAAGCGCATCTGTAATGGCGGCCTCCATATCATCTCCCGATAAAAAAAAAAAAAACATGTATAATGCGCACCCCAGATTTTAGGACAATAAATTAGTTAAATGTTGCGCATTATACATGGAAAAAAACGGTATAAATTATAGAAAAGGTTGGAAAACAACTGCTAATGTAGATGATTGGTGACAGCTTTAGCATTATGCGCTAGCTAGCTATACAGCGTCTGTATTTTGAAGGCTAATTGGTGCTGAGTGATACGCTAGCGAACACACTGTTATGTCCTCATAGTAAAGTGTGTTTATACTTCTTTATTGTACTGTATTTATTTTTAACTCGACAACAATAACAACAAGGTAACTTTGTTTTGAGGCTGGAAAGTGTTATTTATATTTCCATACATTACAATGGGCAATATATCAATTTCAGTTTGCAAACGTAGTTTTAGAACGAATTTAAATTTGTGAAAGAACGTTTTAGTGTTGTTCATACAAATGTAACATTTACCATAGCTAAATCCGATTTTAATATAGCTTTTTCCTAGGTTACCGTTGTTCCGCTTTCTCTACTGAACAGTGTCATAAAAGCAAGGATCAAGCAGAATTACTTTCGATGCCTTCATGTGTCAAAGGCGCCTGTTTGCTTTTCTGGATCTCTATTGAAAAACACACAACAATGGAGACAATAGCATCTCCAGCAGGTTGTGTTTGCACCTGATGTGATGCTGATGTAACCCTCTCCCCTTCGGTGCCCGATTCAGCAGCCAGACTAATGTGGAGGCATGCTCGTGTTTATCCTGGGTGAGAATAGCTTCAGTGTGCACTATTGATCGGGCTTCTCCGCTGCAGTCCGACCCGCCGAGTGGAGATCAACAGGAGGCTGCCAGATCGGCTCTGGCTTTTAGCGGGAGTAGCCGCCGTGTGTCCGGATGACCTCCGGTAACTTGGTCGTTAAGTCCGACTGCGCGGCGTAGTCGTTCTTTATGTATCTGTGACTTCCCAATTTCCTCCCCAAATCAGTCCACAAACTGTGAATTGTTACACTAAAGTACAATTAGCTTTGAAGATTGTTATCAGAGCTTACCCATTGGATGTGTAGAACTAGTGATAGTAGTCAGCCACCTTTTGTTTTTTTAAATAGATCCAGTGTGATTTTTTGTTAAAGGACTAACAAAACTGTTCCAACTAGAGAAAATAAGTGTAAAGTAATTCCATCCATTTCTCTACCAATGTTCTTGTTCAGCGTCTCTTGGCTGAGCTGGAGCCGATCCCAGCTGACTTGGGGTGAAAAGCAAGACGACCAGTCTGCCAGTCAATCACGGGGCACATAATGAGTCAGGAAAGCATTCACACTCACATTCATGCGAGTGGGAACTGAAGCGCTGCCAACACGGAAGTCATCCAGCCATCCATCCGTTTTCTATAGCACTCGTCGGCTGAGATGCTGGGTATGGGCACACCCTGGAATTTGTGAGACAAAAAATATCATTTGAAATATGAATAGTGCAAATCAAGGTCTAATTGAGAACAACGCCCCAATGGAAGGTTGGAGCCGAGATTTGAAACTATGAGACAAGTGTGCCCTCTACATCAGTGCGGACCAAATGCTTTTTTTGGGCACCCTCTCCTGATCTAGACGCACCTCGGCTGTCACTGAGCAAGCACAGCGGCGTCCAGGAAAAACATCTGCCAGAAGCTGCTTGTGACCTTCTCCGCACGACCTTCGAGAGAAGTCTAACCTGATGGCTCTCCCACCGCACTGAGGAAAGAACGAACGCTTCTGAGGGCGGTCAAGACAGAGAGACCCCTCTCCTCCGTCTTCACGTCTCGTAAGCTAGAAAGAGGCTGTCACCAATGGCGGCTCCCACTCACCGTGACCCGCTGCGCTCAGACAGGCGCTGCTGGACCACACGGACCAGAACTTGGGAGTGGCGCTCCAATTTCATCATCTGAGAATACATCTTCTATTCTACTCGACATTCTTCCACAAAAGTGAAAGCCTGCATTAGACATTTGTAGAACAGATGAGAAAATCAATAAGACGTCGGCTGGCGCGCTTGTTGATCATCTCTGGATTTCCCTTTTGCACGCTGGCATTTTACTCCCAGATTAATGCATGCCGAATCAAAATGTCATCCGGCTGGAAGTCCCGTAACACCTCACACGGCACGTCACTTGTATTCAGTTGACACAGGCAGCTCCCATCGATAAATCGATCGTCGTAAACTACAGATTTCATTGACTAGGCGAGGCTTTTCGACATCTCGTCAGCCCCGCCGGGTCACGTGACGGTGACGCGGAGGGCATTCATCATCCCTTTCGACGAGCAAAGGCCTTGAGAAGAAGTCGATGGGAGGGGCAAATTCCTTTGGGCCACGTCAGCAAAGAACGGCCTCGGCAAAACAACTGACAGTGAAATCAGTCAACTATTTCTCCAGCGGATCAGCTTTTTGCGCAGGGCGGGCATATGTTGGAGAGCAAAACTACAGAAGCCATTATCAGTAATGGGACTCATCTTGTGCCAGCGCCACGGCGCGGCTCACAATTGATGCGCCGCCGTTGGTATCATCAGCCGTATCTTTGCTCAAGACCACGCATCACAAGCGTTTTCCCGCATCCATTTAGCGGGTCACATGATACCTGCGAGCGCTAGAAACATCAATCATTGCATAAATCAGGGCATTGTTTTGCGCTGCGTATCTAACGGCGCTGGCGCGGCGGGCAAGCTGCTGCAGCAACATGGAAATAATAGCGCGAAAGTGGGACATCTTGATAAGTCACCTTCTTGCGCAGACTATTTTGATTTTGCTATTCAGTACAACACGTAAGCAATGCAGGGGATATCAAATTGAGGGGTTCTGGTACTTTGTATTTACAAATACAGCGAGGCTTGAAATTTATATTTTTTATTTGTAATAAATATTTAGCATGTGATTGAGGCCTAGTCGGTTAAGGAAATAGAGAGAGCGTTACAGTCGGGGAATGAACTTCACGCTTCACGATGTTTAACGCTCTTAACTGTTATACAGTCGTTTCCTGCTGTAGACTATGTGCACACGGTTACAATGAAAAATGTCACCGTTAACGCTGATGATGGATGACATGGTAGCAAAGTTGTACAGGCGGGATGGTGTGCGTCAACGAGGCTGGATTGGCATTTTTCACACCCAAGTGGCACATTTGGGATCGGCGCCAGTGTAGATAGAAAAAGAAAATCCGGGGTGAGGGCCTCTTCCAAATGTGGATAAAGATCAGATACTTATCGGATTTCTGACACTGTTAGTGCGACGTGAACACGGATCAGACGTACTTAGCCGATGCCAGCTAGATGTAGTCAAATAAACATAATTTGAAAAAAATAAATAAATAAAATAAAGATATATATCACCGAGAGGGATTCCCTGCCACTCCCACCGAAAAGAACACAACCGTGACCGTCGAGGGCCACATCCGCCACTCATCCCCGCTGTTAACCGGCAAATCTGGCAGACCGAGGCGGAGGCTGTCTGATTGGCTTCGGTCCAGTTCGGCAATGCCATCAACATATTCAAGGTGAATGAGTCATTGACGCAGCGGTGAGACACGGCGAGGCCTAACGACCCTCACCTGAGGATGGCAACGACAGCACATGTGACGGAGGGTCACCACCGGCGGGTCACGGGAGTTCACGTTAAATGTAAACAGGTCGATAGGTGGGCTCGCACTTGTTATCGTCGGGAGCTTTCATGTCTAAGTGGCAAATGGGAGTCGAGAGGCCCGCACTCGTGTGTGTGTGTGTGGGTGGGTGGGTGGGCACGACGGCAGGCGTTTTTGTAAACAATCTGACTCAACCACAGAGCGAGCTATGAAAATGAAACATAATGCCGTAAAAAAAAGTATCCGCGCGGTGATCTGAGGGGCGGAGTGGGGTGTTGTAACGTTGCGCTGGAGTGTGTTTATGAATTTCTGTGCAATTGCACACGCAGTCGGCATTAGCGTGTGACCGGCGCTAATTGCATCTTTGTTATCTGCAGATGTTCGCCTCACAAGAAAATAAAGACCGCGATATCGGCCCGGCGCATCAGTCGCTGATTTTGCCCTTCCCTGCAGCTTTTCATCCTTTTTACACAATTGGATGTCATTTCCAGATCAGCTTCTAAATGTTCATTCTACATTTAGCGGACCATTAGGACGTTTATATCGGGTTGATGGATGCCGGGGGAACGTGGCTGCGGCAAGATGCGACTTTACAGGTTTTTGGTTACCGCACTAAGTGCAGTGCAGAAGTCGATGACATATTTACCTTCCGGCAGTCACGGCTATCGACGTGTCCCGGGGGCCATTTTCATGCCCCTCGTGTCATTTGGGCATCTCTTACCCCCCCTGCGAGTTAATGACCCGTGCTGTGTTTTTCCATCTCGTCTCCCTCCCCTGCAATTTTGTGTCTTTCCAAAGGAACGTTTTTGTTTTCCCCGCGCCAAACTTCACATCTGCACACCTCCCTGCGAGAGGGCTTCTATCCAAGCCATTACCCCTGTGTGGGATCCAGCTTCGTCGCAGCTGTCTTCATAAACAAGCACCGAGCCACCGGTTCCTCACCGGTGTGGCTTCAGGGTAAGCGCGAAGTCAAGAAAAGACAGATGACAGTCAAGTGCTTCTCACTTGAGCGTGAACCGTCAAGCCGCTCCGGTCCAAGCTGGAGTTGACAGTGCAAGCGCTGCAGATCTTTGGTCATTCATTACGCACGGCTGAGCCTGAGCCGCTCCCTCTTTTTCCTCCCGGTGCTCCTCCAACTCCCCCCTCGCTCTCGCTCCTCATCGGCAGTGCTAAAGCAGCCATCCCCCTCATGACATCCAGCGCTGCATCATTGTGTGTGCGTCGGAGGAGCAGAGGAACGCCGAAGGAGGAAAAGACGGTCACGTGCTTCATTGTTGTTGTTGTTTTTGTTCCTCCTGAAGAAGAAATCCCGCCCGCCTTCTCAAACGCGGAACTCCGCAATGTCTTGCTTTCACCTAACGGTTTGCGGAGCCACACGCGAGCGTGCCATAGCCTTAGAAACCACAGAGATGCTTGCTAATGACTACTGACCCGTCATCTGAGGAGCCTGCAGCCCAAACAAGTCCAACTCATCACAAACAGAGACATCTGAAGCATCACTTGACAAACGCATCGACGGCGTCCTACGTGACGCCCACTCAAGGCACTCCGCTCCATCTGAAGATTTGCTCATCGCACTTAATAGACCGGTCCCGTGCTGCCCATTGGGCCAGAAGACCCGTAGGCTAGAAGAGGTCTTGAGCTACGTTGAGGGAAGAGTGACTGCTAATCCGCTAATTGGACAAACAGGACTGCTGGATAGCGAGCAGAGAAATTGGAAAAAAAAAAAAAAACGTGAGCGAGGGGAACGGCGCGAGATGAATTGTGTCCATTCTGCTGTAGGTCCAATATAGTTTGTGGGTGTGCATATATTATGTTTGAGGGCCATGTTTATGGAATCTGGGACACGCTCCTCTCCCTGCCAGCCAGTCGCAAAAGGTTTTAGTGACATACGCCGGAATTGTCTCACGCCGTACTCCAGAGCGACAAAGATGAGACACGGCTGACTAATCCGGCTCGGGGTCACGCGCAGTTCAGCTCTAATAGTAAAATTTGCAAACGTCTCAGACAGCCTTTTACCAGCGCTCGGGGAAGATCATCAGCGGTTTCTTTGTCGCTTTTTTGCTGAGAGTAATGCTTTCTTTAATAAGGACACCTTGTCCGTGTTATTTTATACCAGATGACACGAGTCGAAGTACGTCATAAATCAGCTACGCGTTTGGTTTCTATATTGGGTGAGGAGTTCGGGAGCCTCCAAGCTGGATTTGGGTTAAGAGGTGGGCTGACGGGGCCGGTCCGCAAAGCAAAGGGCAATAAAGGCGAGTTTGGCTGAGTTGGGGCGGAACGACCTCGTCGACAACGGAGATTGTGTGAATTCCCACGGGCACGCTCCCAAGTCTTCGGAAAGGGTGTTCCCAAAAGTGACTTTTGTTTCCGGAGGTATACATTCGGACAGACAAGAGGCCATGCTGCTGTTTTTCAAATTGTACAATCAATTGAATACAGTTCTCTGCATTTTGTGTTTCTCCTGGTTTGATCAAAAAACCCAAGTTGGAATGCAGAAAGCTTTTTTCATGATGATACCTTCCGGAGAGACTTTCCCAAGCTTCAGATCAGGGGTGTCAAATTAATTTTTTGACACGGGCCGCATCGCAGTCATAGTTTCCTTTGGAGGGCCATGATGATTGTCAACCCAAATAAATGTATGAACATCTCATATTATATACAGTGTAGGCTACACGAACAAACTGCTGAATAACTAGTTTTGAAATCAGAGACTACTAAAAAATTATTCAAAATTCTAAAAAGATGAATGGTAATCAAAATCATCTGTATTTTTTTTTAAAAGTGAAGACAATTTGCAAGTTTAGTTTTGATACAAAGTTGATACGCAATTTGTCTTTGCACTGCATATATTTACACTGCGGGCCAAATTTGGTCCACTGGCCAGAGTTGGACACCCCTGCTTTAGATGAACGTCTGGAACGATAAGCTTACGAAAACCGCCGAGACGAAGCCGTCTCGTGCTGATGGCCTCACATCTGTCAGAATGACACCTGAAATGAAATCGAATGAAACGAGACGCGGCCCGGCCTGTCGGCCGCTATTCATATTCTGGTTCAGTCCTCTCGAGGACGAAACGTCTCCACGACACCGTTGTAAAATCAATCGCCATCGACACGGAGCTACAGAAAATGAAAATTCCCCTTAATGAAGTTAGAGGAGTTATTTTTCTCAACCGGCTTCAGTAAATGTATGTCGTTGGAGAAACGTTATCATTGTCTAGACTAGAGCGTCACTCTTTTTTTGTTGTTGTTAGTTGAGACGGAAGACAGAGCAGAGGTGATGTTTTGGAATCACTGGGTCAGTGGGTCGCAGACATCACTGGCCATCCGCAAAGCCAAAACGCTCTCACTGGCGCTGCTGAGGAATAGCTCATCATTGGCAAACGCCGCGCTGACTACCTCATCGCCTCCGCAACACACACACACACAAACACACACACACACACACGCTGCGCTGACACGGGAGTGCACCCCTCTGAGAGTTGCTGATACAGAGAGAGAGCTGGCACCTAGAGACTGGAGCTGTGTTTAAACCCAATTAGCAGTACACTATCAAATTAAACCAATGTTTTAATTAGGATTTGAGCAGTCTGGAAAACGGCAGGGGGGGTATGGGGGGGGTAATAATAACATTAATTTATCCATCTGAGAAGGTCTTGTAAATGAGTTATTGTTGCTCTCTCACTTTTCTTTTTTTTAATTGACCACAATTTAGAAATTTCTTGGAGCCGATACAACTTCTGGACTTTAAAGTTCATGTTCTCCAAGCTACAGCTACTCATCTTGTGGGCAAATCATTCTTCTGTGGCTTCTGTTTTGTCTTGAATCAGAGGAGCGAATGTACTTAATATATATCCTCTCTCTTCTTCCTCTCTCTCTTCTTCCTCTCTCTCTCTCTCTCCTTTTCTGTGCTCTCAGCAGCAGATGGCGTGCCAGTCCAGAAGGATGGCGAGCAGGTAAGACCTTGTTCACCATGCGCCGCAACTTTCCCCACAGGCGGACGAGCTGGGCAAGCGACGTGGCCGACTTGATGCAGTCGGTTTCACGCCACAGGAGCTTCCTTGCCAAAGCGGCGCCGGTCGCGCTTAGTAAACATGGAACGTTAACGCGCTTCCATATCCACCACTGGAAGAGTGAGCAAACATCTGGCTCAGTAGGCTCATTGCAGTCGGGTTGTCCGATAAGTCAGTCACCATTCCCATGACACCTCCCCCTCCCCATCTTTGTCCTCTGGGACGGGGGCATTGGAGAGGGAGGAAGCCATTTCCCACTAAAACGCTGCCTCACTTTCCAAAGCAAATGAACTGGCAGAGCCATCCCATGATTTATTTATGTGCCATGCCCTTGCAGAGAGAAAAACACCCACACCCATGATCATTTTTAGGAGCCTTTTTTTTTTCCAAAATGGGAGCTAGAAAGTATGAAAGAACAATACACGACACGGAAAAGGAGGAGTAAGAACAAGAAGATTAATGGAATTGCATCAATCAATCGCTGCAAAATATGGAAACACAGTGTCAGTCTTACATAATATTTACGTGAGTCTATATTACGAGGGAGTAACAAGCCAAAGTAAGCCAAAAATTCCTGAAAATATCAGGGGGTGCCAGTGGCCCCATCGCCCCCCCTCTTAGCTCCGCCAGGGGATGTATTTATTTCGATATTACAGAGCGGCATGCAGTTTGAATTATAGTTTATTACCTTTTTTTTTTAAACATTTTTGAAATGAGCTGGGGATGTAATTTGGCTCAGGCTCATAACTTCCTTTCATCGCCGTGTTCATTAATGTACAAAGACCACAAAAATAGCCAAATTGGCTTTTGTGAAGTATTCCAACAGCGACCTTGACCTTGTCACCACTGATTTCTAATGAGTTTGTTCACTTTTGAATCTGAATGGACACACAAGGTAAATGTTGGACCAAAAAAAAAGTTGCCACTTACTTGATTGGCATTTGACTTGAAACGGAGTGCGCTAATCTACTTTTCGGCAGCGGCGAGAGCCACCCGCTTGTCCTGCTCCACTTGGTGTCCATCTGATAAAAGAGAAATCCCGCCTTATCGTCTTTGTCCTCGGTGGCAGCCTACACGCACACACACACACACACACGCACACGCACACACACACACACACACACACACACACACACACACACACACACGCGTTGGTCTCGCTGCAAGCTTCAGTTGTTGGTCTGACAGCTGCATCAGATTCAACTGACATCTTTGTCTGTCTTTTTAATGGATACGACTAAAAAAAAAAAAAAAGCAGTGATGCAAATTCTGGGCAATTTGCAAACTCCGCCCATTTCTGCAGGTGTGAGAACGTTTGTAAGTGAGCAGGTGGCTCGCTCATTCATCCCCTGCTCGTCCAAAGTGAACAAATCTAAACTGATGGCTGTTCAATTCCCACCCTTCTCCCTGTCATTCTGTGATTCCCGGAAAAACCCGTCCGTGTCTTGTATCTCGCCTCGTCGTGTGTACCCCCCCCCCCCCCCCCCTACCACCGCAATCTCTGCTCTCTTCCTCTCCCCGCCATGCATGTCGATGTACGCCCCTCTCTCCTCCTCAGCATGGACGTTCTGAATTTTCATGGGAGGGGATCAATGTAAGTGTGGAGACATTGTCCTTTGTCCCTTTTGTCGCCGTCTTTTGAGGTTGATTCTTCACCCCCCCCCACCTGACTTTCCTCACCTCGGCTTTCAAGTCTTGTTTTACGTGTAGAGCGGGCACAGTAGCAATAAGCGCACGGTAACTTGCAGTTATGATTTTGGGCCGATGTCGATTGATATTAATCCACCATCTCCATCACCTCCCCCTTCCACTCACCTCTCCCTAACACTGTCTTTGTGTGCCCCGTCACACCGACCATACTATTGTTTTCTTTCTCCACCCCCGCCGCCATCCCTCTCTCCTCCCGTCTGCTGCAGCTTTCTATGGAGGACACCACGTCCATCCTGCCGCGCCTCAAGAGGAACTCAAACGCTTACGGCATCGGCGCTCTGGCTAAGTCTTCTCTGTCAGGTGTGTCAGGTGTGTGTCTGTGCTGTGACCGGTAAAGAGACCCCATGTTGGCTCCGTCCCAACGCGGACACTGGAGTCAGCATGGTACCCAAAATGGGTTCCCCAGTTTTGTTTTGTTTTGCTTCACCTCCTCCGTTTCCTGCTCCCACCCCCACACTGTGATTGTCAATGACTCAACGTGAGTCATTGGCGGAATGAAATCAGGCTGAGAAAGACAATAGACATCACTGTGCACTGTGCTGCGTGTTGCTCTGAGAACAGGTGAGTGACAAAGTGAGGTAGAGTGTGATTTGGTGTCTGTGTGTCGTCCTGAATTCAAATCAGTTTGGATGTTTGGACTTGTGCAAAGTGGCGTGCGTGTTCAGTGGAATTTAATCAAGTGCGGTCAAGTGTTTTCTTCAGTGCAGTGTTATTTTTGGTTTCATCCAGTGGCTTTTTTTGAGAAAACTGGTGGGGCACCAACCATGAAGCTGCGTTACTTATGTACAACATCTAAGCCACAAATGTGTTTTCCCATATATTTTGTTGCCAAACCGCTAAAATTAATTTCTAATAAAGCTAGCAGCCACTATAAGTTCGTTTCTCGGTGTGTCTCACATTGGTGTGGCACTTTACTGCGCGGCAGAATTGGTCAAGTATGAAAAAATCTTTGTTGGAATGTCAAATGAAATGCTGAGAAAAACACTATGGAAATTACAAATTTATACTCGTACAATATAAATATATAATAATAATATATATAATAATATAAATTAATACTAGAATTGCAAATTGTCTTCAGTTTTAAATAACTTTTAAATATTTGACCAGTTTTCACTCGTCTGATTTGAAAACAAGTTATTTCTCAGTTTGTTTTGTAGCTTTTACTGTATGTAATATGAGGTGCTCATACATTTATTTGGGTTGACAGTCATAATGGCCCTCCGAAAGAAGCTATGACTACAATGCGGCTCGTGAAAAAAATGAGTTTGACACCCCTGAGCTAGTAAGTCAAACCCAGTCAATTCCAGGGAAACTAATCTCCATTAGTTAAATTCCATTTGTAACTCCATTTCCATTTCAATTAATTTTTAACTGTCATACAGGGGGCAAATGTGGTTACTCCCGTAAAACATGTAAAAACACTTTTAATCTCACAGATGGTGAGTGAGATAACAAGTTGGCGCTGGAGCTTTACTGCTTTGAGTCAGCATCCACTTAGTTTGATATATCTTTTTTAAAACAAACATAAAATCTAGACATTATATGTGTATGGGAATCTGTGGTGACCCCACCAGCTACGAATGCCACGAATCGACACTGGCTCGATGGAGTGGTTTTCTGCAGTGCAGTTGAATTGAGTGCAGTGCAGCCGTTCTACTGTGTGGACGTCCGCAAACATTGTCATCATTTGTTCATCTCATCACAAAGAGCCAGTACAGTGGCACGCGTGGCCATTACGGAAGTCAGCAGCTCGGCGGGCACGTTCTGACTTGATGCCACTCATTCATCTCATCCTTCCCTTACTTCCTTGCTTCCTTCCCTCGGTCTGCTAAATCCAGGATGGCTCAGTCTCATTTCACGTCATCTCCATGACCTTTGTCATTCAGCTATTCTCATAATCCATGATCATGAGCACCCTCATTTAACCGCAGCCTGGCTTCGACTGAACCGTAAGCTTACAGAACTCAATTTGAATATTTAAGATGGTTTACAATATTAAATTAACTTCCAGCAAATATAAACAGTTTACACACCCCTGTTCAAATTTTTAAAAAAAAATCTTATTTTCCCACGTGTTTTGGAAGATTAAAAATGAATCAAAATGTCCAAAACAATAGTGAACACGCGATTGAATGAATGCATGTGTGGCATGTGTCAATCAAAAGAAAGCATTGGATTCTTATTAGTTGAGATTGTTTCGGCGTACATAATGAATTGTCTGGTGAGCGCGTGTAATAACATCATATCAATCACACTCAAAGACGTAACTAGCTGCTCAATACCATCAAACGGAAAAAGCAATAAATCAGTCCAAGCCTGCCGGCTTCACATATTGTGACAGGCCATCAAAACATCCGCCACCAAAGCGTCAGACACACTCCAGAATAACGCTTCTCTCCTTTGTCCGCCCTTCCCCCTCTTTTCTATTTGCCCACATGCCACTTCTCCATTTTGTGTCCCTCAACCCTCTCTCATCTATCACCCGCTCCGCCCCGACTCAGGCGTGTCGCGCACCATGAAGGAAAGAGTGACCAAACCCACGGCCATGGCCCAGGGCCGGGTCGCCCACATGATTGAGTGGCAAAACTGGGGCATGGCCACGGTGGGCGTGGGGGGCATCCCCCAGTCCCGCATCACCACCCAGGAGCGGGAAAAGGAGCGACGGCTGGAGAACGACGCCTACAGCGACCTGAGCGACGGCGAGAAGGAGGCCCGCTTTGCTGCAGGTTGGGAAACACGCTGGCCAGAGCAAAGTCTTTCCTGACAAGTAGGGCTGAACCCGTTTGAAAAAGAATCCAATCTGTATTGCAATTCAATTATTCATTTTTACGGGGTTCTTTTTCCTTGTATGTAATGAACAAGCGAGAAATTGTTCTGATTTTAAAATAACAAAAAACAATTAATTATCAAATTAATTGCTCATTTAAAAAAAAAAAAAAATTGGGGGGACTTTAAAAATTAATTTTTGGACTTTAAAATGGTCCAAATCATCATAACTTCACCTTCTCATCAGTAAATATTTCTGTAGTCCTGCATGAAAGCACAATGATTGTTTTTGTGTTGTATCAAATTAAAAGAATTACATTTACTTAAGTGACCAACATTTTGGTGGACCAAAGCAATAACCTAATCATAATTTGCTTATTCCCTTTTTGCACTAAATAATGTCCACTTTTTTAATAAAAGGATGGTAATTAAAATGTGCTTTATTTGATTGATCAATTAATTGACAAATAATTTTCAGATTAATTGACCATTGGAATAATCCCACGAAGTAAAAAACTGCATCCTACTACACTGCAATGTCGATTTGAGTTTCATCAAGTGTTCAGCCTTACCGTCAAGCGCTCCTCTCGTCTTCTTCGTGTCATTTCTTCAGCCAATTAAACTTGTCTTTTGCTGTCTTGACTTCAGGCATCCTACAGCAATTCGCCATCTCCGAGGCGACCCTCATGGCCTGGTCGTCGATGGATGGCGAGAGCCCTCGCTCGGGATCAAACCAGGGCAGCGTGGCGCATCTGAGCGAGGTCAACCAGGAGAGTATCACCAGTCGAGGTAAAACGTTTGGCAAAGTGTGGACCCCGCAAATTGCAATCCCGAATCTGCATAAGCAGCACATTTAGATGGTTTAGCCACAGTCGACGTTAATGAGTTGTGCTTTACAACCCAAAGCTTCGTGATGCTTCATTTGCATGAAATCATCCCAAGATTCTTAAAGCTCAGAATTGTGGCTCTTTTTTCCTCTGGGGTCCAATTTAAATCTGCCTCTTAAGAGAAAGCAGAACAGTGCGGAATATCATTCCAATTACCGATTAATTGCTCTTTCCTCCAGACCAGATCTTGCATCACTCCTCAGCCGAGGTGTGGCCTCACACTTACGTCTCCCAGGGACACTACTGCCTCTCCTCCTCGGACGCTTGGGAGCCCATCAACAATGACCCGTCCGGCGTGGCGTCTCCCCCCGCCGGCTCCTACCTCGTGGGGAGCGAGGGTTACGACGGGCAGACGGCCCCTCACTTCCTGTCGCAGCAGCAGCAACAACAGCAGCAGCAACAGCAGCAGCAGCAATTTAACCTCCAGCAGCAAAACCAACTGCAGCAGCTGCAGCAGATCCAACAGATGCAGCACTACCAGCAGCAGCAGCTCTTGCAGTATCAGCAACAACAGGTGAGCGCAAAAAAAGGACTCACAGCTCTTTCTCCGTAACGTTCTGATCTCCACGCTCTGCTTTGCTAGTCACTGGAACATCGGCTGCACAGCGCCAACCACTCCTTGCAAGCCACCCCAAACAGCACCATCCACAGCCTGATCCACCAAGTGCACCCGCCCCTGGTGGATCTGTGGAACACGGGCCAGATGGAAGCCTATCAGGTGGAGGCTGGAGGCTACATGGGTACGGCGGCTGCGGTGGAACCGGGCCTCTGCGTTCCTGGCGGAGAGGAGGTGGTGGGGAATGAACACTCGCCGCTGCTGGAGCAGCAGGAGGAAGAGGAGGATGTCAAGGTGAGCTCACATTATATTTACAATCCATACATATACATACACTGGTGGAGCTAGATGGGGGGGCTTGTGTGGGGGGCACTGCCCCCCCTGAAATCTTTTCCGATCTTTTTTCTTTCAACATTCCCACCCGTTTCCCGTAAGGAACAAATCATGAATCTTTATCAGTGTTTTCAGAAGAATTTTGTAAAAGCAATTTTGTTTGTTTTGCGGACTTCCTGAGATATCCTTGGTCCTCCACTGCCACCCAAAGAAAAACAACCCAGTGCATCCATCCATCCTGTACTTCATCTATATACCGTATCTACCAATCAGTCTTATCTATCCAGGATGGAGAAATGACACTGTGTATGGAGCCAGAGTTGTCCACATTGACTCCGCCCACACATCCGGGGGACGCCTCGGGCGGCAGCAGTCCGGGACTTCTGCCAGCCTCGCCAGTGAGTGAGCAAAGGGCCTCCGACGCCGCCACGCCGGCCGGTCTCGCTCACACGCTACAGGAAGAAGAGGAGGAGGAGGAAGAGGAGGAGAACGAGAACACCGGGCAGCAGGAAGAGGGGGGAGCCGCTTCCATGGCAACCAACTGACTTCCTGGCTGTCACATGATTCCTCCATACAAACTGACCGGGAGTCAGCCGTAATAATACAATATCTATCTATTATCCTGTTGCTTTTCAGGTATAAAAAAAAAAAAATAATCCGGGCAGGATGAATTGTTTTGGAAATTGTGGACTCGTGCTGATAAGGATGCAACCTGATGCAACAAACTTTGTAAGCCTTACATCCCAAAGGTAAACACATGTCGAAAGGATGAGGAGCTACACGGACATTATCATCAGGGAACAGGGGGGAGGGACAAGTGTTGTGTGTGTGTGTGTTGGGGGGGGGGGGGCTGTGCGGCCAATACATGCATGTGACCCCATCATCCTATAACAAAAACATATTCCAAGATTATAAAAGGAATAATTTTATAAAAATGCGTGATGGGCTGAGTGAGAAAAAAAAAATGTTTCAATGTATGATATTAACAGATTTCCATCAGTGGAGGAGGGGAGAGGAGGAGTGGGGGGCGTCTTTGTTTACATGTTAGAATATTGTGTTCACCTTTCTTACATATTAATGAGTTACGGCAACACCCCCCCACCCCCACCCCGCCAGATGATGAACACAATTTCCATGACGCCGATCCCGCTGACACACACCCGAGCGATAACACTGCACAGATTAAGGATTGTACTGTAAAGATAAGTGTGCTTCCTACTCTGTCTCACTGTATGCATGTTCCTGTGGAGTACCTGAACTATACGACACTGTATAGACTTTGCACTGAACCATCGTCGGGGGCGGGACGGAGGATTGGCGGCGAATGATGGAGGGGAGAAAAAATAAGACAGAACTCTCTCTTTTCTTCATTTGCACCGATGCAATCCAACCCATCAGAGGTTGCCTTCTGGACTGTCGACGTTGGCCGAGGGCCACTCTTCAAAGCTTTCAGCAACCAATACCCGGCTGAGCCTCACCTAATGAAGATGATGATGATTTGAATGTACTGGCCTGGATCAGAATGCTTTTAGGGATTTGTGTGTTGAGATGGAATTTACTGCTGGCTCATCCGCAGCACCACAATGAAATTTGGTCAGGTCCAGAAGTATGTGGACCGTGCGGGGTTTTTTTTGGGGGGGGGGGGGGGATTTCGCATTTTTTACATCACCACAAAGAAATAAAACGAGATGTCATTCAAGTGTAGACTTTCAGCTTCCGCTTAATGTCATTGTGATATTTCATTGTTCCAAATCACAATCTGACTTTCCTGGGCACGACCGAGAGCAGCGGTTTGCACCTTGGACATGATTATCATTCAGGCAGGCATTTCTTGATGGTACATTTTGAGAACGATACGCCTCGCTTCCCCAGACCTCTGCTGATGTTGCGAAAAGCCGCCTGAGAACAGGCAAAGGAACAGAATATTCTTCCATGGCCAAGTTGGATCTCAAGCTTGTTTTTATAACTTCCTGAAGACAAAAGTAAAGATTTGAATCCCGTCAAATTGAGAAAGATTTTTTTTGGACAGTAATCCTTTGGTGTCATTCATCCTCTTCCGTAAAAGCTGAAAGTCTACAGTTCCGTCCTATCTTAATTGTTTCATTACAGCTATGTACAAAAGCCAAACATCCTAAAACTGCTTCTGGACCTAAAAAACACAAATATCCAAATTGTAACCAGCAATAGGCGGACACAAGGCCGGTCAGCCAGTGCCAGCTCCTGTTATATAGATGTAAATAATTTAGATAACACCTTAGACTAGCAAATTATTATTATTTTCTTTCTTTCACCATTCCGTCTTAACTTTCGGTTGGGATTTCACCACAATTTTGACCCGCATTCATCCTTTCTGCGGCGGTTCCATGAAAAACAAGCTTGTGTCGGTCTAGCTAGCGCCTACGAAGGACGCGCGCTGCCCAATCAGCCAATCAGGGAATAGAGGAGGCGGAGCTAAAGGCGTCTTCCTTGCTCACGTGTTGATTACTGTGAGGCGGTTCCTTGTGTGCGGACACATTTGCATTTCTTTGTATGATTTGGAATCTTGTCTTGTGAGGAACAGAGGGGCGGGCGGCGTTCAAGAAACTTTCTGTCTTTTCTCTGTCGGGGAGAATCTTCTCCTCATGTTGTTGATTGTGTGAGAAACTTTGAAGATACAGTATATATACTGTATATACACACACATGCATATATATATATATCGATAAAACAAAACAGCAATTTACTGACTTGAATGAATTGATGTATTGATGGCTTCTTTATGCAATGTGGGAACAACGTTTATTTTTCTACTCAAAATCCCTAAAGCTAGAATATGTGTCATGGTTGTAAAGTTGTGCGCGCTAAAAAAAAAAAAAATGCTGGGTCGAAAGTAACCCGCATTGGGTGAAGCAGCTAACGCAGCGCTGGGTCCAAAAGGGACAGAGCCGATGCTGGGTTCTTTATAGCCGAGGTATTGGGTTGTTGGCAACCCATGACTCAAAAATAACTAACCCAACCTGAGGTAAAAGTAACCGAATCTGCCCAAAATCCAAACTGACCCAGCGGTTGAGTTAGCAAAATGAGCCGGTATTTTTTTAGTGTGCGCTGAGAAAAAAATAAGAAGAGTTGGGTTTCGGCATGGGTTCTGGTAAGAATGTCTTTACACAATGGCACATATTCTTTTATTTATTGAGCTATTAGGGAGGACTAGCTTGTACAGAATCAACGGTTCGATGTGACCCTTGTATGTTTTGTCGAGGGTCTCATGATTAGATGCTGCGTTCGTTCGATACGGGCTCACCTCAAAGAGGCAACATGCTTGGGTGAAGTGTGGGGAGCAGTGAATTCCTGCTTTTTATTTTCTTGATCCAAATCTCAATGAATGAATAAATATGAAGCCACATTGATTTGTGTGGACGTAAAGGATTTAAGGACCATGTCTCTCTCTCTCCCGCTTATTTTCTATTTGTATTGTGTTGTCAAAGCCGAGAAAAAAAAACACCCCTAGATTAAAACAACTGAAAACTAGCTCGGAACATTTTGAACCAAAGAATATTAAAGGCAACCAGCAGCATCAAAAACCGCAATGACTTTGTGAAATGACGCTTGTGTAGAAAAATTGGCACTCACGCGTTCTTGCTTCTGGGCTCCATTTCGTTATTGTCTTTATGCTTTTGTTTGTTTGCCATCCTCCTCCTCCTCGTCACTCCTGCACGGGCGGACCTCCTCACATCACTCCGACTCCTTCTCTCGTCTCCTCCTGTGGAGCAAATAAACAGACAAAGCAAAACGTCTCGTGCATATGTGCATTTGTCTCTCGTCAGCCAGCTCTGCTTTTCTTCAAATTGGGATGTTGATGATGATACTATGGCCCATTGTGCTACTGGCATTAGCTAACATTAGCATGCGTGTTTATTTTGGCCAATTCTGAACATTTCTCGTCAAAACCCAACGATGACAAATTGAATCGTTCAACCAGTGACAAGCGGTTAACATCGCCAATAATCATCAACCTTATTGACAATTTTTTTTAAGTGGATAAGCGTCAATATTGAGTAGACTGTTAAAGTGTGAATGAATAGTTAAAAAAGAAATTCTTCATAATTTCCGCCATTTATTATTTTTAAAAATGACAGACCTTTACGGGTGATTTTACAGCGATTATATAATCATAAATTGTACAATTAAATTAACCTTCATCAGTAAACAGTAAATCCTCCTTGAGGTCAAAGTTATTAAGAAGTCTATCTCAACATATTTCATGGTCGTCATTAAGCACTGCCAGTCTTTCAAGGAGCTTCTTGGTGAGTATACGAAATCGACGTCGTGTAGGACAGATTGTCAAAAGAGTTTGTGAAAGACACAGGAAGGCACCTGAAATTTGAAGAATGGGGGGGGAAAAAAGTAGAAAAAGTTGGCCCGCTGAGAGCGCAAAGTTTGTGACCTGACTCCTTCCTAGATGGGCTCGTCTGACTCCTCGCTCTCCTGCTCCTTGTGCAAGGAGGACAGCGTGAGGACGGGCCCGCCGGGTGAGCCCGGCGAGTCGGTGGGCGAGGAGGTAGACGGGGACGCCGGCTCGCGCGTGCTGCCCGAGTCGCCTCCGCTGGGCGAGGACGGGGCGTTGCGGGTGGGCATCCCTCGGGGATTGTCCTCCCTCGCCGGCTCCCCGTCCCTCCTGCTGCCTTCACCCCAAAGGTTCCGGTCCCACGTGGGTGAGGCAGGGTTGGAGGAAGGAGACTGGTGCTTGCTTTTTCTGCTGGCGTCCCGGAAGCTGGCCAACGGTGGGCGGAGCCTCACGCCGCTCCGAGTCGAGCCCTCGATGGCTTTCTGTAACTGGGAGCACAGAAGAAGACACTCAATTCTCATTAAATCACTGAGAGTAAAAAACACAGCTAAGTAAACAGAAAAAAAAGAAACAAATAAACGCCTTACCTCTTTGAGTGCAACCACACCCACCAGCTTGCCAATACTGGTGACGTAGGCGTGACTCAGACCCAGCAGAGAGAACAGAGTGTGGGTCTGAGTAATAGCAGAAAGGAGGAAGAGGAGGAGGGGGGGGGCGTCGTCCAGTCAGCATTAAACGTATTGGAATGTGACAGCATTCTGCTTGCGTGGCTGCTCTTTAGCACGTCCCTTACACTTACGATGGATTTGAAAACAGGTCAAATGGCAAATGTTGCGATACATAATGTATACTATAGGTTGCGTGCGTGAAATTCTTCTCCCAGATTTGAACTTTGACCTGCGCTGTCGCTTACCTTGTGCAAAGACGTTCTTTCCACCAACTGGAAAGGGGAGGGGTCGATGCGAATCTGCTCCATATCCATTGGCTTGTCCATCTGGGCCTCCTCCCAGGCTTTGATCTGCGCAATGACAGGGCCGCAATGATCGATCGTACGCTAACCTGACTGATTATCTGATGATGCTGAGCGGCGGCGACGCTGCTGTACCTCCTCTGGTGACATGGTGTCAGCTAATGTAGGGGGAGCTGTTTCCTGAATGGATGAATAAAATGCTGAATGTTGAGCAAGCTGCCATCTTGGACATTATCAGTCCCTCACATCATATGTGCAAAACGGCAAGAAGGCGACGTACCTGTACGTCGGTCTGTCCGGTCGACGACGACGACGAGGAGAAGAGTCTCTGGAAGGTCTTTCGGACAGAAGGCGTTTTGCGCTTGTCTGAAGTGAAAATGTTAAACAATGGATTCTAAACCATTATTCAATTATGAAAGTAGTTGTCAATTAATTTGATAATTGATTATTTAATTCCAAAACACGTTGGGATTACGGGAGGAAACGGCCTTTGCTTCTTTACCTGTGCTTGTGTGATTGCTGGAAGGCTCCTGAGTTTTAGGCGATGGGACGGGCCCATTGCATTCGTCCATCACCGGCGCAGTCTGATATGAAAACACGCATTTACGTCCATCTGCATTGCAGAGCGCCGTTGCTGTAGCACGCCACATTCATCATCCTCACCTTGTCCACGCCGTCGTTAGCGCCTTCCTCGTCCACGAAGCTAAACGACTCCCAGCTGAGTTTGGAAAATTGGCCCGGTGAACTCTGAGCTGTCTCAAAGACCCGCCTGGCTGGCGAGAGCCACCAGTCGATGGCGGCTTGGAGCTCCATCCTCTCGATGGAGCCCAGAAGAATCATGGATTCTATGCAGGCAAATAAAGGAAAGGTGAGGCCTCGTGTGCATGGATGGCATTGTCGTCTGAAGTTTTTAGCTCTTCTAACCTTTGGTGTCAACGAGGGGGATGGTTTTTAGCGCCGTCGTATCCAGCAGATCATTCAGTTCCCGATAGGTGGTGTGAGACGACAAGAACTTGACCTTGCGCACCATGATGTCCTCCACGAAGATGTTGTACTTGCTAAAGAAATACGCCGGACATCACTGAAGGTGACCGTCCTTTCGGGATCATGACATCCAGGTTCCCGCTTTACCTGATGTGCCCGAGGGCCAGCTCAGGCAAGTACGGCAGCTTCTTCACCTGGATGATGGAGTCGTAGAGCGAAGGCTGCAGACCCTGGGCCACCATATTGGCCAGGATGACTGCCACCATCATGGGCAGGATGTGGGAGATCTGACCCGTCAGCTCGAAGCAGATCACCGCCGTGGAAACTGTGTGAGTCACCGCTCCCGTCATGGCGGCCGCGCCTGGGAAGGGAAAAGAGGACAGTTTGGTGTCACGCATCTGTGAACCGATAACTCATCGATTATCAAATTAATCGGATTGCGAAAGGCCTGCGACTGACCGATGACGGCGTAGCCTCCCGGCAGGATTCGATACACAATCCCGTCAAACAGGATTCCATTTGGGAAGAGAGTGGCCATGATCTCCCCTACCAGGCGACCAAAAGCAGCTCCTACAGCAGCGAGATAAGACGCGCTGTTGAAGTAGCTGCTCAAGGTCAGCACCCGGCGATGTTCGCATAACTACAAAAAAAATCCTCTTACCTAATATGAACACTGGCATGAAGGCACCCGAGGGGATGGGCATGGTGGTGGAAACCGCTGACATCCAAAACTGCAAACGAGAGCGCCTGCATTTTATTGCGCAAGTGTACCTAATGCTGTGTCCTGTTCGCGTGTGTGCGGCTGCTCACCTTCATGACGAGAAAGAGGAGGAGGATGACGAAGACGCTGACCTGAGGGTGAAGCCACACGGCCGAGCGGCCCAGGCCGGGCGGAGGGGCGGCTGTTGAGATTTTGGTCCAGGTGAAGTTGTCGAACAAGGAGTTGATGCACTCTCTGGGCATGAGCTGCCACGGACACGGAAGAGCGCAAGATGACGCTTGCTTGTAAAACTCCAAAAGTCATCTCACAGAAAGGTTGAAGTCAATCAAAATGCAGAAGAGCGCTGACTTTTCAAAGTGTCCAAACTTGTGCTTGCGAAATTCAGCGAAGCAAATACGCACGAAAAATAAACACAAATGTTGATATGAACGTAAAAGAGCCACATGAAACCAGCCAAAGAGCCGCGGGTTGGCCACCGCTGGTATACAGGATGCTAAAACTACACAATGAAAGCTGGAGAAAACAGTCATCCCGCCATGAGACAAGCTGTATCTAATACATCCTCACCTCGCCAGCCATAAACTGTCCGAATCCAGGAGGGAACGTGAAGGTGGCGATGATCAACGTGACTGCGCCTGGATAGATCAACCGACTGGACAGAAGGACATAAAAACAATAACGTTGGATTAAAACGGAAAAACACACACACAGTTCTACCCGCCTCCCAAATGGCGGCGATGAGTGCTTCCAGATTGTCAGGCCGCAGGGGAGCAGACATTGAGCAAATACCTTGCCAAAAGGTTATTAAAGCTCTCCTGCTTTGCGCCACCATGACACCGATGAGCTCAAAGAGGAGAGCCGCACTAAATAATGTCGGCAGATGTTCAAGTGTGTGTGTGTGTGTGTACTCACTGCTTCGTCAGAAAGCGCGTGAGCGCCGTGGGTCTTCTCATGAAGAGAACCACCTGTCGGTTCAAGTAGACAAAGAAGGCCCCCAGAAAGCCGCACGAGATTCTGAAAGCCAAGAGACGAATCGCTCAGATAGGTTTTCATTTCATTGCACAGGCCGACGCATTACCCGATGATTGCGAACGCCGGCAGCTCCTGGAGGTCAAAGGGGAAATCCTTGCGGAAGTTGGTTTTGAAGAGAGCAGTGATTGTGACTGTCGGAGGAGAAACAAACACACATAGGAGGAAATAATTCAATCGCATACGGTCTGGGCTACTAATTCATTACATAACCAAATCAGATCGCTCAGATTTCATTCCTCATCTGCTCACCAGCCCTCAAGGTCACATTTTTCATGTTATCTGGGAATGGCTTTAATGTGATATAATAATTCACATAGTAGTTGTCAGGTCCTATATTTCAACTGGATTTAGTATTCCCATGCAATTTGGACTTTTGACATTAAGCTCTATGAGAATCCGTTGAGAAATTAAGTCAAATATCCTCCCAAAATAAAACGGCTTGGATGTGAATAGAAGCATTTTACTGACATTTTTGTAGTTAAATATTCACAAAAAATACATTTGCAAATCATTTAATTTGTTAAATAAATAATTTACAGGAAAAAAAAAATCTGAGTTTTCATGGCTTAATTAGCACATTCATTATTTGTGACACAAGTGTAGACTGTGTGTGTGTGTCCTGGCTCTTCTCTCCGTCTTGTGCTCACCTGCGCCTCCTCATATCCGATGACCTCATGTATTTAACCTCGTGTCTTGTTCTGTCTCTGCGCCAGTTTGTTTCGGAATTATTTCTTATTCATGCCTCAGATCCAATTTAGTTGAGTCATGCATTTGGGTCCTACCTCACATCATGTTCATAACACGTTCCGCTTTGATTTCACACGTATCCAATTCGTGATCCAAAACATACCACAACGTCTAATACCTAGATGCTGAAAAGATGGAAATCTACACTCCAGCTGACACTTGATGGTTTGATCTCATCATGTTGGTGGTGTAAGAAGGCAACTCATTGATTGTCCAATTACTTTTGCAATTCCAATTACTTTTGGGCGACGGTGCAAACACACTGCGGTACGGACTTTGCTGTCACAAGAGGCTACTTTCTATAAAAAGTAGCCAGCGCTGCAGTATTTCCAGTGTGTGTTTGAGAGTGTGTGAAGTGTGTCTCACCAGCATCTTTGTTCCACACAGAGAGCACCCTGAATATGAAGGCGCTGAATGTGGCGGCAAAATATCCCCGCCAGTAATTCCTCACTGCAAAGTAGGTAGACGTGACCTCAATACTGAACAACACCCCTGGTGGTGGAGGAGGAGAGGAAAAGGAACGAAAGGAGGGATGGAGGAGAGAAGAGCGAGAAGGATTAGAGGGAAAACATGAGGGAAGAATTGGTCAACGAGGGAGACGATGTGAAGGGTGTAGAGAAATGAGTTCAAATATGCTGAGGGAGACAAAAAACACTTGGAGTTGAGGGTATGATCATACTCAACAGAAGGGCCACTAAAAAACACAAGTGCACTCTTATTAAGTATAGACACCAGGCACGTGTTAGTGACTTGACTTAAAGTTAATACTGTGGTGCCTTGAGATACAAGTGACCCGACTTGCGAGTTGTTGTTGTTAGTGAATAAGTTTCCAAACTGAGGCTTGAAGCTTGCTTTTGAAATTTACTCTAAAACTAAACATGAAATAAGGAAAGAACCACATGGCTTTGTCTTGTGGAAGTACGCTTAGCTTAATGCTAACACACAATGCAAAACGCCGTTGACATGTATTGTTAGCATCCATAGTCGTTGTTTTACTAGAAACAAATACTTGAACAGAAACGGATGAATAACACATATGGTCAGATAATATAACAATACTCATAGGCCTATATATACATATATATTTATCATCTATGAAAAATGACTAATATTACAGCAGCTTGGTAGGTATCTTACGGTGGTAGTAGAAGAAGAATTTCTTGTCCTCTATATTTGCGTGAACCTATTATACTGACTCCTGGTGGCCAAATAGGACACGTCTTTTTTTAATGTTCTCTATTTTTTAAACCTGTGATTTAATTATAAAAACAAAAATGATTTATTTATGTATTTAAAAAACAGCAGCAAAAAGAGCTTCGAAAGCCATGCTGTGGCGGACGGAGGGGGGGTAGTGAGGGGTGCAAAGTTGTACAGTACCTCCTAGTGGAGTGCCGAAACAGCATCCCACCCCGACAGCACAGCCAACAGTCAGAATATCTGTGTAACCGTAAGGGTTCTACTGACACAGACAACAGGAGGGTGGGGAGGAGGGAAAAGGGGTTCGTTGGGGGGGGGGGGGGGGGGGGGTGATTGGTTGATGGGACAGAGAGACAAAACAGGTGAAGGCAGAGAGGAGAGGATGGGAGGGCAGATGGGGTGATGTGACAGTGGGGAAGCAAAATTGGATAAAGTGAATAAATAATGTTCAATGGATTTTTGCAAGAGGTGGTAATAAAGGTGTGAGGAAACATCACAACTCAGCTGGAGGGCATCATAAAAGCGAGGAAGCGCATGCATTCGGAAAAAATGGATGCTTCAGTATTTGGTCAAAAGTTTCAGGACGCGTCATCTAAACGTTAATTCTGATGTCTTAGGTCCATTTTGAGGTCATCCTTTGGGGACTTGCCTCCCACTGGAGCAGCAAAACAAGTGGCCACCCCCACAGCACAAGCACACACCAACAGGTCCCGGTTATGGGTGCCATTCTAGGGTTCAAAGGTCAGTAGGAAGTGGGGAAGCACGAGGAGGGGGTAAAGCAGTTGGGATGAATGAATGAGAGAGCAAAAGGGGCGGGGACAAATAGGTCAGGAAAGGTCAACATGATTACACATTAGCATCACGCTATTAATACGATGAGACGCAAAGAGACAAGGTGTTTTTTATTGGGGGGGGGGGCAAAACAAAAGCATCAAATGCACGGTGAGTACCGTGGATGGGAGAAAAAAACACTTTTCCCATTTTCTTTTCAAATTATAGTGATGGGCTGATTATTAATAGATCATCCACTGAATTGGAAAATATCAAGTCAAGATTCATTGGCGTTGTCTCAAATGTTTTTTTCAGGGTCACCAAAATGGGAAGAGTTTAACAACATTTAGGATGGAACGGGGGAAACGGCACTTTTGCCTGAGGCTTCATCTTACCTCATAGACGCCAGAGAAGATGGACATGAAGCGACTCAGCACTGCAGCACAGATACTGGCGATGTGGACGAATGGACCCTGAGGGAGGAGGCAGATGACAGACACATACAAAACACTGACGATGGCGTGTAAAACATCCGTGTCTGAAATGGGTCGCGTGGTATCGAGACACATCAATCAGGGCCTAATTGCCGGGCTGAGATAGCCTTCGCCGCAACTATGGATGGGGGGGGACTAATGCACTCCTTGGAGGACTTGAATAATCAGCGAGGGGAGGCAGGGCAGGACAATAAGACAGCTGATGATTTATTATCTTCTGAACTCATGGTAAAAGTAGATAGAGTGGGAGAGGAATGAGGGGAGAGTAAAAAGTGACGATGGCGGCGATGCTGGATAGTAAACGAGGATGAAAAGCTTGTTTACTCACAGATGACAAAATTACTCCCGCTCAGTACTGATTCAAGTACTTGACTAAAAGTAAAATAGCACAACAAGTGAAAATTTACTGCACATGAAATATTGACCTGCTTTAATTTCAGTGTTGAAACTGAGAAGAAAAAAAATCAAAAATTATTCCCATAGTTTAGCTAACATTGTGAAGTAACCAACAAAAAAAATGCTAAATCGGATAAATTACACACTACTTGTTTATGTGTGTGGTTTATACCACCACAACACATTGGCCAGCTTTTGTACAGGAGTCAACGATTCAACTTTACTACTACCGTCAACTAGCCGCTAATTGCTAATTGCTTTTAAAGGAGTCTTTCATTTTCATTCATTTGAATTGTCTTCTATTTTTTAACATTTCCTCACAAAGAACCAGTAAAAAGACAACAACAAAAAAAGCCTCAAACAAAATGTTGACCGAATTTCTTTTTTTTAGAGGAAGCTCACTGGCAATTTCACATTTTCCACCTCTTTGCAATCCTAATTCAAGTACAGTAAGTCAAAATGGGAGCTAGTAAGTACAACACCGCTTTACCTCTTTGCCCACTGGCATCCCACTGCCCAAACCCGCCGTCAAGCCGATGACTTTAGCCACAAAGGCCTTCAGGGTCAGATACTCCTTAAGAACTACGCCCCTCAGGATGGTTTTAAGCTCCGGGATTCCGGAACCTGAAGCCGAGAGGGGATGTAAACAAGGCGGTGAGAGGGGTTGATGGTTGATGTGGGGTCAGCGGGTGGGGCGGAGCTTACCGATGGCCTGCGGGGAAACCAGGTGACAGAAGAGGGAGGCGAACATGACGAGGATCATGGGGTAGCTAATCCAGGCGAGGTACTGGAGCGCCACATTGCCCTTCAGCTCCCCATGCATCCACTTGTAGGCTGCAGGAGCGAATAAATCATTCAAATGTAAACCTGTAAATCTGACCCTTCCCCCTGCCGACCCCGCTACCTTGCAGGCTCTTGGCGCTGGCGTAGTCCATACTCCAGCTGACCAGCGCCATGGTCAGGCCAAGGAGGACCAGGAAAATCCAGTCTTCCCCTATCTTGTTCACGATGTAGCGCTGCACACGAACCAAGCAATCTGGAGCGGATATGAATGATTCCATTTATCGGCGAAGCTCGTTTGTGACACTCAGTTGTTGCAACAATCGCTGCGAGTAATCATGAGGAAGATGAAGAAGTCAAAGACTTCATTAAAAGATAAAACCGACTATACATGGCACGTACGATCTATTTAGGTACATTTTCCTCTTTCCACATTTATAATATAGTTATGGACATGTCAATTATTCAGTTAATTAATCAGTAAAACTATTTGTTTGCATAGTATAAAAAATATGCCTGAGAATCTTGTCATATTGTCTGTCTACATGTGTTGCTGGAACTTTTGTGTTCCTTCTGTTTTCCCATTAATGCGGTTTTCTCTTGTGTCTTAGTATTAGGCTAGGCGACCTTGACATTTGGAGTAGGGGCGTGGCTTCTTGGTGGAGGAGCTGTGACTGAGGTGGGACTCCAAGATGACGGGATGCTGATGCCGTCGTCCTGCCCCTTTGCCCCCCACCGCGTTGTTCTCTTCTGCCTGTCTTTGCCATTGTCGCTCTGTCAGCAAACGGGCTGCCTCCCGCCGGGCAAAGTTTCCCAGCTGCTCCCTATACTCCCCGTAGAGCTGCGAGCAAAAAATGTGGCAATTTTTTTTAATACTGACTGACAACGGGGCGCTCTAAAAGGGCCACATGTTTAATGACAAGGAATATCCGATACCACTCTTTTTTTCAGACCGATACCAGTCCGAGTATTCCCTCTTTGAGTACTCCCTAGATGCCCGCGAGCACCATATTGGTGACCCCTGTAAGGGATACACACCAACCTGAATACCCTGCAGACAGAAATAGAAAAAACGGGCATAGAGATCGGAAAAACCCCTCCCCGAGCGAAGGCCGGCTCTGGACGCTGGCCACACGAGGAGATCCTGGATAGGGAGAACATGCCACATCTTCCCCTTCCGCTCTTTACACCTTCAAGCCCGGGTCACATGCGAGCATGCACACACACGACATGACGCCAAGCGATCCGGCCTGATCGCTTTGCAAGCGCAGAAGCTGTGAAATCCAGCACATCCGGGCACAGGTGCACCTCGTGCAACACAAACCCGCAGATTGCTCGCATCCCGTCGCCGCCGTTGCCGCGCAAGACGCTAAATCATACGGGCTTCACATTATGCTCTCGTGTTCACACTGGAAAGGAGAGCTGGCCAGGAGGCCCCAAAGAGGACCAAAGCTCATCTAACCGCCTATAAATCGACACCCCAGTTGCACTATAACGTAAAATCGGTAGGATCGAAACGACACCCCAAACCACATGGCACCAGATATTATGACGCGATAGGAACTCGAGTCACACGATTGGACTCAAGTCAACCTTTTTAACGACTCTGTCTGTGATTTATGCATTCTCTGAACTGCTTATCCTCACCGGAGCATTAGTGAGATGCTAGCTAGCAGGTGCAAGACTCTAACAGATTGCCCATATTGTTGCAAAAGTGGTGGAGAAAGTCGCTGTCAAGTGAAAATAAATCTCCGGTGAATTGGACATGCCACAGAGAAGAGGCGTTTCAACAACACTGCCAAAGTCCATTCAAAAATATTCTCAGGGTTATGAAATGAAGCTTGAAAAATGTGACCAATCAAGTTGTTCTCTCCGTTGTCAAACAATCAAATATCTGAACGGCGAGCTAAAAAGATGGATGCTAGCGTGACCCTGCTTCCTCTCTTTTCGTAACGGAAAACATGTTAATTACCATCCCACAAATTCATTTCATTTGTCGTATTGATTTTGTTAATCAACTGCCCATTACCAGCGTTGCTTTAACTACATGTCCTTTCATTAAACCACTTTTAAAAAGCTAATAAATTGGCTGAACAAAACGCTCATGCTGTCATGTCCTGGCTTACTTTTTGTATTCTATCTACCAATCTTTAAAGGTATTATCTATCCATGTAAAATATTGACATAAATAAAACCAAAGGATATTGTCACTATAATTATAATTTTCTTTCTGTTTTATATTGTAAGTAATTAGGAAATACAGTATCTATAGCTGCATGCTAGTTTAGTTAAAAACATTTTACAGTTCGACATTTAAAACACATTGATTACTTCATGAGCCGATACTTGTGAAACAATACTTCACATTTATTTGAATTAGATTAACATCAAATGTGAAGATGTACGTAAATATTCAGTCAATAATTCAGAATTTAGATCAAATAAGGAAATCCCACTGGATGAGAATATATTGTGGAGCTCAAATTAAAACTACTTAAAACTTAATTATCAGATTATTACTATGAAATATTTTTTAAAATCACAACACGCGCCTTTCATAATCATTCCCGGTGACCAAATCCGAAGTGCGCCAGCATCAAAATATGCACACACGCCATTATCAGCCCAATTAAAAATGAATGAAAAACAATTAAAAAAAAAAATAATCAAAAGGCTCCACCAGATGGTTACCTCATCACTTGACTCGGGCATGACTTGGCGGCGTCCGCGTCGTGCGCCTTGTTCTGTCACCTGTCCGGCACAACAGACGCCCTGGGCCGAGCATTAAGGGCCGCACCACCGATCCATCAACATCAGCCATCAAAGAGGCCGCCGCTAACCGGGGAGACCTGCGCACTGTTCACAGAAGCAGCAGAGACGTGCTGTTGTGACCTCTGACCTCTGAGCGGGGTTTTAATTCAATAAAGGAAATGGAATTACGTAACTGTAGAAAAAATGGTTCTCGTTTTTTTTCCTTTTTTTTTTACAAGAGCAGATTGCCCGCTACCTCCTAGCATATTTACTCAGCGAGAACAAATGTGGGAAAGACATTGAAAGCTCCATTTGTATCTTTGCTGTCTCCATCTGTCAACCTTTGCGTTTACACTGATACAGTCATGTGACCTCGGGTGTCACCTGGAGCGCCACAAGGTGACCCTTGCGCAACTTTCACACGCTTCTGCAGTTGGGAGCTGGCGAATACACGCGCAAATTTGTTCATTATCACGCTGCCCTTTATTCCTTGAATAAACTCCATAAAAGTAGTCAGCTTTAATGAACAACTCATTAACCTTTTTTTTTTTCCTTTCTTTTTTCCCACCACACTGCAAAAAGTCTCCTGGGACGACGAGAAAGAGGGAAACGATCCTGCATGTCGTTGCTCTGCTGGGAATACAAAACTGGAGTTTGATCTAATAAAAGAATCATTCAGATGCAAACACCATATACATGCAAATGCGTCTCTCTCTCTCTCTCTCTCGCTCTCTCTCGCTCTCTCTCGCTCTCTCTCGCGCTCTCTCTCTCTCTCTCTATATATATATTTATGTTTTATGTATTTGTTTTTGCTCAATCTATGTGCACCATGTGGAACAGAGTTAAAATCTAATGAATGCAGTGGTTGAAGGTCAGCGTGACCCTGAGAGTTAATTCAAAGTGTAATTGCACATTCCGGGGCTCTCTCATAAGAGTGGGCGCCGCATATTCATAAATTTGCGCGTTTGTGTTTATGAGCTCACGACACGGCACGCCGATTGTGTGCTGAGGCCTTACAACAATATAACCCTGCCCCACAGCACAAGGTTAATGATCAAATTTGACCCACCCGCTGGCAGATAGATCAGGAGATTATCCCGGCACTGTACGCGTGCACACACACACACACGCGCACGCCTTCCACGAGTTACCATATGCACGCCCTAATTAACAGCACAATAACAACACCATGCCTCGTCCTCGTCATGTTCTAATTAATGAGTGTCGACAAAAAAAAGAGAAATGTGTCGGATTTTCTATGCGTTACGCAGTCGTTGTTCATTTCTTTGTGAAAATACCGACGTATAATCTCATACGCCTTACCGGCAACTCATCTGTGTTCGGCGCCGTCTCAAGAGTGTTGGTCCTCTGTCGCATGTTTCCCAGCGCTCCTCTGCAACTCACTTTTTGGACTCTCTCTAACATAGTGCAATTCCCCGTCCTCACATCGCCGCCTTAAATCTGCCCTTCCTCATCTTTGCCATGGCGGCCTGTCGCCTGGCCGTATGCGCCAGACCAGGTACAAGCACAGCACTCACACAGAAACACACGCATGAAAAGACACACCGAGGTTAACGCGGAGACTTGAAGCTTGACAATAAAGTGTCAGCAGCTCTTAATTCAGAGTCCTGCACGGCGGTCCGATCCAGCAGATTCCGACCGAGTCGTGCGGCGCTCGGCTAATGGCAGCGTGCCGGCCGCGCACAAGCTCAAAGTATGACAATAATACTTGCTGACGGAGTGGAGACATGTTGACATTGTGCGGTATGGAGGGAGGCGGGTAGATGTGCACAGTAACTTGTCATTTCTGAGGCCCCTTCTAAGAAAGATGACAGTAGAGGTCATCATCAAGTGTTTTCCGATGAAAGATGTGCTAATGAATGTGATCCACATCAATTTTGCTCAGACCATAATCCGGATTAATTTAATGATTGCAACGAGGTGGATTCAGTTGAGTTGGTACCAGGTACCAAACAGATGGGGCGAGCTTGCATTTCACTTTGCTCTCTCACTCTTCCACCCAAAACGTTCCCCCTGGCACCCTTCCGGGTCCCCATCCATCCGAGCCCCCTCCCCTGAGGTGAAACCTTACTCGTGGGTAAATTTAGCACACGGTGTGACCCAATGTTCAGTGACACACTTCCCCGATGTTCTCGCTTGTTCGGCGCTCATCCCTCCCGCGAGGCCCGTCGTACTGAAAGATGGAGCTTGTTAGCCTTTCGTCCAAAACAATGACAAGTAATGTGACGTCGCGTCATTTCATTTTGACGCCCAAGCAACGGAGGGAGTGAGAAAGAGGGTGTCAAGTGGCCCGAGTATCACGTGAAGTTTTAATGGCTTAATCGCTCGCATGGCTGCGAAACATTTGGCAGGTGAACATTATCCCTTTGCTAGCATGTACCATTTGAGACTTACGAGATCTATTTCACTACCGATGACAGCCTCGCCGCGTGCGAGCCGTCCCCTCGGAGAACCCTTGTTTTTATGACGGCTACAAAGTTTTTGTCCTCGTTGAGGTCCTCAACGCCTCTTGACAGAAAGCAATTTGCAATGCAAAAATTTCATTGCAAGTCTTATTTGAAAAATATTACGATGCTAAATTGGGCACCTCCGCAAAACTTGCCGACATGTAGCGCTGAATGACATGAGTACGTTACTTAGTATTTTCAGATTTTTTTGGATAATATTTATAAATATAATCAAAGCGACAGTTGTTTTGAAGTCGAGCTTAGCTTTTCAGCAACAGGAACAGAAACATTATTTTTTCTTCTGTCACGACGAGCACCAAGTTACCAAAACTTATTTCTACTTTTGTACAGTCTGAACTTATTTATTTTGACTTAATTACAAGAGTTGAATCAGTACTTCTATTAGTACAATAATCTTTTTACCCACAAGATTCTGTACTTATATCCACACTTAGATAAGTAGGGTGTTTATATTTTAGTTTAGTGCTATTTTAATTTTTTTTACACTTTTTTTCACTCATTTATGCTAACACAGTCATTAGCATCTAAAATACACATATCAAGTGCTTATACAACTACGTAGAAAACAGATTTTATTGCACTGTATTTAATGAAAACTGCCCGGGAGTATGATTTACTTTCAGGGTTAAATGATATTAACACTTTTCGATTTCAGTCACTGGGGAAATACAAGTAGTCGTTGCATTCTTCCGGATCAGCATCCGCCTGTAGCACCTCTGCATATAAACCCTCAAATCCTTCAAGCCTCTGATTTCCTCTCGCAGGCAAACGTTGTATCATAGCAGCCGTGCTTGCGTAAATATTTCTACGATGGTTTCTACAATTTCAACGTGGTACCAAATGCCTGTCACTGCTAAACCAGGAAATACCATCCTTATATAAATCTTTAAATAAAAAAAAAAAAAGCAAAACCCGAGGATATTGTGACATGACTTCGCCTCCGAATACGCCTCGTAACCTGTCTGCTCAGGTTTCCCGCATTTTGGTACTTATATGCCCCGACACGGGAAAAGAGCCGGCAGCTTGCGGAGACGCGTGTGTGGCAGAAGACGAGGAACTTAAGGACATTCACTTAAGGATCTGCAATGCAAAGAGGGCCCAGATAAGAGCTTAGGGGGACGCCATAAATTCAAACGACGGTTTGCGTTCATCACCTTCAGGGAAGCATTTCATAACACTGTCAATGAGACGGCCCAAAAAATGAAATACATGCATGAAAAAATAAAACAGCCGGACAAGGAATGTTTTTGCACCAAGGAAGTGTGAAGGATAAAATGGAAGAGATGGAGGGGGAAAGGGGTGCAACAGGTGGGAGATGCGTCTGTGGCAGAGATGCAAGAGCTGGAGGAGCGCCAGAGAAGAACAGGCAAGCATGAAGGTAGAAGATGTGCAAAGACCTACCAAGGTCTGTTGGTATCTCAGAGCCTTCCTTTGCGATGCATCTGTAGCCATTGACACGCAGTCAGTGATCCAAAAATAACCTCGCCGGACGCCCCAGCATTTCCACTGGCATGGCCCACCAACTTGCAACGAGCTCCACGCACTCCGACACACACACAGCGTTCAAGTTAAAGGCACACGCAATCCACCACCATCCGTTTCACTCCCCATTTAGAAAAACACACACACTTCCAAGGCAAAGGGGGACGCTGGTGGTCTTGGTGGTGGTCTTCAGGTGGTCCAGAGGTCGTGGGTGGGTGGGGGGGGGGATATCCAGCGCGGGCGACGGAAACGACAGGCTGAGAGAAATCAGACTGGCGGACAAAGCAGAGCAAAGCCATCTGATGAGGCAGCGAAGGACACTTTCCTTTATTAGAACTGCAGACACCTAATAACACACACACACACACTAGTTGCACCCGCCCCGCCAGCCGGCCATTAGAGGTGTATGCCGGATGGACATAGTTCGTTTGGAGGGGGGGGTTGAGGGGGTTTCGGGGTATAGTGGAGTGGGGGGGTTAATGGAAGGGCACCCCTTCTCTCCCATAGGGCTGCCCCTGCAACGTGAGCAGGAAGGCACACGACACCCCTATGACAGCTCACGTCTTATCAGCCTATGATGCGAGGACAATCCCCGTAACGCTTAAATGCCACGTCAATAAATCATATGGAAGTTTGGACAGTGCAAAGCGGAAAAGCTAACGGGTGCTTGTTGTTTTGAGGGTCACCACAAGGAGTTGTTACAGGATTTATTTGGCGCGGTTTTTACATGATGCTCTTCCTGAGGAAAAATATTTTCGGGACCGAGAATTGAACTCACACCGTCTTGACAGAATACAGTGAACCCTTTAGATTCTAAAAAGGTCACATACTGGGACACTATTTCCAAATGTGATTTGTTTTTTACTCAATTTATTGCCAACCCGAGTCAGGTCACGTGACTCGAGTCCCCCACCTCAAATGAGTTTGACCCTGGAAGGGATGCACGATAATTGACTTGGTATTATTTCCAATGGGCAAATTGTTCCAAAATACCAACACCACAAAGGTCGGCCAGCTTCCCAGAATGGATCACGTTTGACCTTGGAGGTTGCTTTGCGGGCTGCTGAGACAACATCCTTGAACATGTGTGTGCGTGTTGTGGGCCACCATCATGACAACAACAAAGGCACAGACACATGCAGATCCAGATCCCCCTTAACCCTGTCCCGCTTTGTGGTCCGCACGCCGGCGCATATCAGCCTAATCTCACAGCTCCACGGCAGGCCACAGGAAAACGTATTACTCGGACCGCTGCTCGCAGTGCGTGCACACGCATGCGACTGTGTGTGTGCGTCAAAGGGGAATGACTCCGGACAGCTGGTCTGGGCCTCCATCTGATACACTCTGAATATTATCACTGAGTGGCGGGAATGACATACGTCGTCCGGGGGCATGGAGAGACCTGAGCGCAGCGGGATAGCGGGTGGGCTAGTTACACTACACCTGAGTGCGGCGAGGACACGCCGTAACGCAACAACACCCACAAACACAGCAACAAGGCGGATCATATGCAGAGGAGGGCATGTGAGTGGCGTGTCAGAAAAGTTCCGGGACTGGTGTCAGAAAGGTCATGTTTCAAATCCAAACGACAAGTTTTCTCATTTAGAGTAAACCCCCTGGAGTCTAATGCCATTAGCGCCATTCTCCATCTCATTCTCCCTGGATCCTCCGTAGCATGGTTGTCACAGGCATCAACTCAACTCATTCACAGCCAATCAATTTGCTAAAGGCCTCTAACAATGTTGACATTGCTGTGGATTTGAGTTCAGCACAGCTTTTGAGTGGAAGAGTCGAGGGTGACTCTCGCCTTGCCACGTCAATTACAAGGGACAGAAATGGACTAGTTTTAGCACGTAAAAGCTAGCAAGCTAACTGCTAACACGTTTTGGTCAAAACCACAAGGGCTATTCCTGCTTATGTCTAAGAATTGTGGGAAATGTAGCCCTCCTAGCTAATGAGACCGGGGCAAGGAAAACACGAGCTTCCAAAACCTGCCGGGTCCGTGCAAAAAAGTTGGAGAGTGCATGTATTGAAGCATTTAGCATTAGCTTAGAAGACCTGTCCCGGAACTTTTCTGACTTGCCTTGTTCACAGTAGTGGAAAAAAAACTAAAAGAAACAAAGTTGTTGATAAACATTAGCTTGTTTATTGTCAGGAAGACTTGGCAGTCATTAGCGATGACAGAAATAAACCCCCCTCCCATCCCAGCACAAGAGTTTGGCAGCAAATCACATCCTCTCTCTGCACGGTGACCTCTTCGTCATTCTTTTACTATCGTTACAACGCAACATCCAAGAAGATCACGCAAGTACTTTCAAAGCCTCTTTGGTGACAAATCAATACTGCTTCGTAGTATCTTTCTCCACAACACTGTAACCAAACGCACGTTGCCTCGTTGTGGCTTTTCTGGGAAACATCAATGAACATCCAGCATTGACAAATGCTGGATGTCTGAGTCAAGGGGGGAGCGCTTCAATACACTGTGATAATAACCAGCTTTTTTTTTTATCTGCATATTTCCTGAAACTTTTTGGAAGACACGAGATGTACATTGGTCACTGGGATGACATAACAGAAAATATAAACGCTAAAAGGTTGAGTAGGGGTGTCGCTAAATGCGTGTCACCTCCCTCAGAGGGGAGCGTGATTAGGTGTCAGCGTTAGCGTAAAGTTCAAAGTTCACACTGAAGGTGGGAGGCTACGGTTAAAAGAGAAATATTTACAACACAAACATCTTCAAGTAAAAGCCATGGATTCAACTGAATAAAAGGTGACATGTGAATAGGAAACATTTTGGAATGGTGGAGACCCTTTTTGGTGAGGAGGAAGGGGGAAAAAAAAAGAAAAATGCTGCACCAACTTCGTTGCTCAATGCTGCCCTCTGCCTTTCACTACTGTACACTGCAACATGACAACCGACGCTGAAGCTGAACAAATACATTAAAATGCGAGGGGGTTAATTTACAAAATCCTTAAAAAATACATTTGTACAAAACAAAACAAAAATAGATCTGTGTAGAAAATACCATTTTACAATAATACCCAGAAGAGGGATGAACACACTCGACACAGAATTGTGAACGCTGTGAGATGTCAAACATGCAGACTTTTGCTGAGGGAGCATTAACACAGAAATTGCGAATGAGTAAATGTTTGGAAGCCTGTGTGTGTGTGTGTGTGTGTGTGTGTGTGTGTGTCAGCTGGAATGCAAAAGTGTGTGACAGTAATACGCTTGGAATGAGGGGACGTGTGAACACACTAGTGTGCGTGTGTGTGTAAGTGCATTATAAAGAATGGGGCTGGTATTTGGGAAAAAGGAAGAGGTCTTTGCACAGCGAGCTGGTGAACTCGGACATCTCTTTGCAGCGATGGTGGGGCCTGCCGGGGGCGTAACCCTCGCGCTCTTTGATCCGCCCGTTGACCTGCGGACCCCAATAGCGAATGATCGACTTTGCGATGACATATCGAAGTTACAAGATGGCAGCGACGGCTTGCGATGGAAGCAGAAATGTACCTGCACCAGGATGTCAGCCATGTGTGTGTCTCTGGCGTGGAGGCGGAGGGCAGAGTTGAGCTCCTGGATGAACCAGGATCCTCGCTTGGTGTTGCGCATGGCCGCCGTGCCTTTAAAAGAGCAAAGCAAACACGAGCGGCTTCATAACGCTAGACCACGATGAGAAGGCAACTGCGACGCAGCGGCAAACAAAGTCGTAGCGTGTGTTTGTGCTTAATGTTTTGTCGGGTACATGCGCCGACGGTAAAGAGAGAAAGGTGTCTGAAAAGATTGTGAAGCAAAGGGAATCCCAGCAGAGAGACAACAAATAACAGCTGTAATGTTGCGGAATGTGTTTACAGGAAGGTGTCAACACGAGTGAGACAAGCGGGCCCAGAGGAACCGCTGAGCCGCAACCGAGCGCATTCCAGAACGCTTATTGATTAGTTTGTCTTCAGAAAGAGTTTCTACAGACGCCCGACTGATTTAATTGGCTAACAGTAGCTCTTTCAAAATCTGCTAAAGTCAGAGGATTTTTTTTTTTTTTAAATAAATGTTTTATTTTTTTGTTTACACATTAACATATTAGAACTAAAGACAATAGTGACATTCAAACACACCCCCTGAAAATATATTGGAAAAGTCCGATAGTCGATTGACTTGCAGATTAATATAAAAAAATAATGACGAGAATTATTCATATTTTTTTTAAAAAAGCTAATATTAGCCAATTCAATCAGTTGGTTGACTAATCCGTCAAGCCCTACTTGTGGTCAATATTTTCCCCCAGAATTTAAATCTAATTAAGGGGCATCGAAATGTAAAGGATTGCCTGTATTTTTAATTAAACGAGTAGATGAATTAATGGACTAAGGGATGTGCCACAGCAAAAAAGGTGCTCAGGGCAAGTGAAGTTCCCAGCTAAGGCCACAAAGGAATATCCAAAAAAGGGACAAACTTACAAATGGTCTGACCTTTGAGAGAGGCATAGCCGCATATCATGTCAGAGCGCTGGGGCAGTTTAATCCTGGGCAGTTCTAAGTCCCCTCCCTGTCTGGCACCGGCGCCCCTGGGACCTTCTCGCCCGGCGTCCCGCTGTTCACAGCTGGGTGAGCTGCTCCTTCCTGGCCCATCCACCTGCTCCACTCCGCAGTCCAGCTCCTCTATGAGACGGCAATGACTTGTATTAAGACACTTGTCATTTCAGTGAGAGATGTTTTTTTTTTTTTTTTCCCATCTGACTGCAGATGAAGGGGACGAGCACACCTAATGGTATTTTGGCAGCACACCTGCGGTGTCGGGCGAGTACAAAGAGGGCCACGCTGTACTAATTGCGGAGACTCCCGAGGGGTCGGCAGATTTGCGCTAGGCGTCATTAGCCTTGTCGCGGCATCGGGGCTGAGCCTAATTGACCGCACAGTCGAAGATGATTAACTTCACCGTGCAATGTTATTTGTTTTTTTACAACAAAGTGGTTCTTTTTGCTCAGTTGTTTGTTTGTAACTTCTGGCTACAATATATATATATATATTTTTTTTAATCATCATGGTAAACTTTGACATATTGTACATTTAGAAATGGGCACCATGTTAATTTGAAATTAATAAGACTAAGTATTGACCTTCTGTTTTAATTTTTTTAGCAAATCACACTGTGAGTGGTGAGCTATTTTTCAAAGAGCCATGGGCTACTTATGTTGTCCTTGGGACTATCTACAACATGCTGGCACAATTTTTTTTATCTTTATAGAAAATACCTTATTGAAGCCTCGACTTTTTAAAACCACCTTTAAAGCGGTTATCGTCCGGAGCTTAATGCCAACAGATGATTAAAAGAATAAAACATCAAATGAAATCAATAAGACACCGACTATCATAGTTAAGTGATGAATAAAACACAGAGTTGGCAATTCTTTCCGCGCGCTCCAAGAACGACAAGTAACAGTGTTTTTTAAGAAACGATTTACACAATTTCAATTGCGTACGCATAGACGGAAGTCGCAACGTGACACCAAATGTCAGACTGAACCGATTCAGAATGTTAATGTGGAAGATCTCAATTATGCTACTCATCTCATCAAGCCCTATTTGATCTTTTTAGGACTTGCCAACATGTTCTGCATGTCGCCTTCCTTACCTCCTCTGCAGGCCTGGATGAAAAACATCTTTGGTTTGTTCTGCAGCAGTGGGCAGCGCACGTTGTCAAAGGCCTCAAACACCCACTGAAGCTAAATATGAACATGTGACATAATGTGGGTGGCAGGTTAGATGTCAACATCAAGTTTTCCCTCAGTGTTGTTCAGGATGACAGCACACCTGCAGGAGCTGGCCGTCTGTGCCGTACACGGCACCTTCTACGCCGTGGGAGAGGAGACAAACCACGCTGCTGTTCACCGAGCGGTGCTCCGGACGCCGACGGAAGCTCTCGATGCAGGTTCTCATTTCCTGGGGAAAATAAAGAGGGCAAAATGTTCAATTTGGGGTGCGGTGGAGGGTGAAGCAGCGCGGGCGAGACGGTGTCACCTCAGCCGTCAGGTCTCTGCGGAGCGTCACCGCGTAGTCCAGATCTGTGAAAAGCTTGCTGAGCACATCGTAGTCCACCTCACCGCCCTTCCTGGGTTCCAGGTCGGGTGGGTCAAACGTCATATTGCTGATCACCAGGGCTAAACCACGTGGGGATGAGGTCATTGCATAGGACTGCAACACAGGGGGGAGGGACATTCATATTACACAACTATTACCTCAAAATGTTTTTCTAAATCAGAGAAACTGATTATTTTACAGGACATTTAAAAAAAAAATTCAGAACATCATTGACAAGACCAGTTGTGGACTCTGGCATGTACAGTATGGGCAGATTTTTTTTCTACAAAATATGATGTAAAATGGTTTATCTACTTTGGAATGCATGGTGTGTCAAGCGTTGACGTTATTATGGGCAATTAGCACCCCCTTGTGGAGCATCAAGAAAAGCCAGAAGGCGACACTAAATAATTTCACTAGCTCAGCCCTAACATAAAAGAAAGCAAGCACAATTGGAAACTAAAGTTTTCTAATTCATTTATGCACTGCTTGATTCGTGTTTTATTTATTTTCTATTTGTTAATCTTAATTATCCTTTTGCTGACTCGCCAGGACCACGACTGGACATGCCAGAGTATTATAACAGTATCTATGATTCATTCAATTTAGATATATCGGCTTTTTTTTTTTTTTAAACTGAGCCACATCGACAGCCTGCGTCCTTGCCTTACCCTGGGGCATTGTGAGAGGTAGAGGTCATGTGTGCAAGGGCGGACGGGAGTGGTGATGGGACTATCTGCATCCAAGCTGTACTCCATAAATTCTGAAAACAATGCACAAAATGTTGCACTTCAATACAAATAATATATATTATTTAATAGAATAATACTTAACATAATATAAAAAACATTCGACCCATCTTGTCAAGTTAAATAATTGTAAACAAAGTTTTGGATTGTATAAGAGTAAGCAAAAAATGTCTTATGTTGTTGCATCGCACCGGCAGCTTTAAGGTGACAAAGTCGCTACTACAAGCCTGCACATGAGTCACTCACAAGGTGTGGCACCCGCACTCCCTTTCAGTAATATGATACCTAAAAAATTAACCCGCTGAGGAGAAGAATATCCCGAGTAGTCCCAGAAGTTTTATTTAATCACTCGTATCCGGAATCTTGACAAGTGTGTCGACAAAAAAAGAAAAATATTGACACGAGAAACATTAGTGATGCGTCACATCTCACCGTGCGTCCTGGCTCGTTTTGCTACGGTTTCTTCCTGAGTGGCAAGTGGAAGAGAGGAGTCGCTATATCTCTGAAAGGAAGACAGAATGAGTTCAATGCACCCAAGTCAACTGTAGACTGCCTTCATTTGGCAAGCGGAGTCAATTGTCGCCTCCACCGACCACACAATGGAGTAAGAAAACTATTGCCTGAATTTGCTCTTTTTTTAATTTTATATTAGCTGATTTTGTGGCCAAAGTGACAAAATTATTACTTTGGTCTCTCTTGGTGGAATTTTGGTGTGACATGGGTTCATGAGTGTGTACATGCTAGATGCATGCTGTTGGTGCTTTATGATCCTCTTTGTTGCCGCCCTCTTCTGGCTTCAACCTGAGATTACAAGCACCTTGTGGTCCTTATCGCCTGAAAATAGCAGGGCTTCACTGTAGCCTGCATTGCAGCTTTATTGAAATAAATAATCTAAGTAAACATTTATAATTGCTCACTTTACTTAATGATGACTTAATCTAGCAACGTAAATGGAGCAAATGTCCCAGCAAAGGCACAGTTGTGCAGCTATCTCTCGTGCAAAGGCTGGCGAGTGACTCAATTACGTGCCGGCCACTTAATCATTCACAAGAGTATCAAGAGTGAAGCTCAGGTGGCTCACCTCTCTCCTCCTCTCTGATGTCTGCATTAGCTGCCATCCTGCCCGTCCTTCACGCTCCTCATCAGGCTGGAAACCCTGTGCGCATACAAGTCACTTAGATGATTAGCATTGACGGATTGCCCGATTTAACGCTCACTCACTTGCGCCTCTTTGCCATCCTTCTCCTGCGATTGCGTGAGCAGCTCGCACAGGTGTCGCTGCTCGGTTTCTCGGAGCGCCGAGCAGAAGCTGCTGAAGGCACGCGGCCCTCGCTTGGGAAGGAGCAACAGCAGACGCAAGCTTCGTTTCTGGGACGTTTGCTCGGCCTAAGGAAAATGTCCATTGGAGACATGAGAGTAAAACGGGCTCCTCCCTTCTGTATGCACAGTAGCCGTTTTTTTAGGGCACCAGTGTTTACTTTGCATATTAAGTGACGCAGGATTCATTCAAATCCACTGATGCCTCTTTTGAAAGGTTTACTACTTCCGTCACAGTGAAAGGATCTAATAAAAACACAAACATACCAGGATGCCCTCAGCCATACTGTCGGTGAGGATGTTGTCCTGAAGCAGAAACTGAATGAGAAGCTCATCCACCACCAGCTGCCTGCAGAGAGAAGCACTCCGCAGAGCTACCCGGTCCCTCTCCAGCATGCCACACTCCCGCATTTTGCTAGAATATACACACACGTTGCAATGTTATGTTTTTTTTTTTTTTTTATTAGGAGGACTATCTCTTGTTGGTGTTCCGCGCTTTCGATTAAGCATGCCAATAGTGAACAAGTTCAAAACACTTGGAATCAGCTTGGTGTGGCAAAACACAAACCAAACACGGAATGCAAACTAGGATCATTTGAAATTCGAATTGCAGCAGATATGCGTGAAAGGAAGCCACGCGCGCTGACAGATGGCCACTGGATGGCTATCTCAGCGTTCGAAAGTGGCGGAACGCGGTGCTAGCTAGCCGAACTTTGTTGAGTGAAACAAGCCGCGTTTCTCCTACCTTCGAGCGTTCTTCCGCCGATGCAGCACAGTATCAAACCTTCAAGGAGGGGGGCGAGTAAATGTGGTCGTTTTTCCCTTTTGTCACGCCAGAAAACGACGGCCCCCAACGACCGCCCAACTTCCGCGGGTAACGTTAGCTGCAATGCGACGGGGCGGGGCCAGAAACTTATTGTTTATTATTTGGACCAATGAAAGCGCGAAAAGCTTGAGCGACAGATTCTTAGGCCACTCAGCCGTTTTCTTGACGTCACACAACCCTTGTCCTGGCGGGATATTGAACGCGGTCGTTGTTTCAGGCGAAAAACGAACAGTGTCAAGGAATCTCAAAATACAAATTTTCAACTGTCATTGGTTATATTTCTTATTTAAAAAATGTCGTCGCTTTAGCAGTTAAAGTTGATTTTTCTTGGTAGATTTACTGGCTACAATTCAATTAGGCCTTGAGGATATTTGCAATGAGATCCAGTTCAAGACTGCTCGGAAACAACAGCTTCATAACTTTAGTTTTCATTGCAGTGGAGCTGCACTAAGTCATACTAAATTGACAGCACAACAACATACTTTGACTAAATGGTCTTCATTAACAACTATGATTCCCTAGCTGCATGTGAAGACAAGTGTAAATAAAAACGCTTATTGATCCAGGAGAGTTGACATCTTGTGTTACTTGACCCTGTAACAGCATTGATGTGTGTTACATTGGCCTCGATGCTTGTTAGTGGTTGTCATGGTGGGAATGGGTGAGTGGTAATCATTTCTGCATTTCTAATCAAGGAAAGCCACAATTTGCACCTTTTTCATCACAAATCTAGTCTCAGCTTGCCTAATTCAATGTTGGTGTCAGAAAACGAGGCCTTGTCTCTCCCGCCTGTATTGTTGCAGCCCAACACTACATTTTTATAGCTAACAAATTGATCTACACTCAAAAGGAAATCCACAAAAGGATCCGCATCCACCTCTAAGATGGCGGCTGCAGGCATGCCCAGAGTTGCGTGACATGACATCAGGTAAAAATGATCAGTTGTTCCTTATTGTGTTGTGCAGGTGTGCTATCTTTCCACCGTGCGTCTCACTGGCTGCACCTCTGCTCGGAGAGCGGCTTCACCCTCCCCTGCTGTCTATCTCCTCACTCTCACTGCGTGCTGTCAATAATTGATGGTCTTTAGTGACTCTCAAAGGGTAACAGGTCCGGCAGAAAATGTCTCATGTGTCATTTCTTCATTTATTCACAAGTCGGTCTTGAAGCTCGGAGAAAGCGCCGACTATTTACTAGCCGTGCTTGTGTTTTGCTTGCACCTGCGCGTGACTGAGCGCAAACGGGTTCATGCGGCATGAGTGACAGCAGCACAGAAGGAGGTGAAGGGAAGCTTTAAATAAGTGGGTGGCGGGGGGTCATGGAGGGGGAGTGACAGAATTATTGAGTGAATTAATTCAGCCTTGGCCAGCCCTGATAAACTGGTAAACTGCAAACTTGCAGTACAGTACAAACATGGAGGAAGGGAAGAGAGAAGGCACATTCTTCCCCAGAAGGAGAAGTTTCACTTTTGGCACTTATGGAAGGTGAGTGTTTCAAATTGGACTGCATTTCACCTGTGATGAAGCTCGTCTTACTTTCCGGTTCCCAGCATGGACATATCCAAGGACGAAGCAGGCTAAGGCTTTCTTAATTCCTCATTTATTGAAGCACTTTTGAGCAAAGTTTACGAGGGAGGAGAATGAGGGTTTTGCTTGTGTGGCTGTCTGCACCTGTTGCTGCAGAGCGGAAGCCGGCGAGAGCACGACGACGGACATCTTGGATGACGGCAAGCCTGTCCTCTCGGCTAGCGGCAGCCAGAAGGAAACGGAGTTGTTTGAAATCATTGCAAAGCTCCAGGTGAGTTCTTGAGATGTGGCGTCAAATTCAAAGGAGGATTTTGTCATCAGTGTTTCTTTGGTGTTTCAGGGCAGCAGGCTCGATGAGCAGCGATGTGAATTCCCGCTGCCGCTTAAGGTTCGTCCACTTAGTCAGAGAAAAAAAAAACGTTTTGTGTTGATTTGTTTTCCTAATCAAGCAACTCGTCATGGTCTATTTTAGTCTCGGCTTTTGACGACAGGCGGAGAGCTGCCAATCATCCTCCCTTCGAAGCTGGGGCGCTACTGGGTCGACCCGCCTTTGGAGAGACTCGCAGATGTCAGCCCCACCTCCTCCCATCACGGCCTCCCAGCAGACGACTACGAACTCAAGGAAAGGGACGGCGAGGCCAAAATCTACCGCCACTTTTTCCGCTCGCGGGTCAGTAGCTCGCTGTCATTCATAATTCCAATTGAACTTTTGAACTGTGACGTATTGTTGCCTGCAGTGCATGTACAAAAAAAAGTCTACACACCCGTGTTCAAATTGTAGCTTTGAGCAATATAGAAAAAAGGAGTTATATAACCTATACATTTCAATTGATTTTATTTCATCTTTTCCAGAGGTAGAGTTAACCAATAACATTCAACCTACAAGGAGTCAAAGTTGCGCAAGACTGCGACCATTAAAAGAAAACCCCGATAAAGTTTAGATGTTCTAGTGGGCTTTTCATGACATTTTTGTGCTAACACTGACTGCCATTTTGAACTGTTCATTATTCCCTCCACCTTGACTAAGGCCACATTTCCATCTAAAGAAAAATAACTCCATACGGTCCCATACGTCAATGACCGAATGGTGATTTTATGCAAAAAAGGGTGTGTAGACTTTTTATAGCCACTGTTTACCCTCATTCACCTTCCTACAACATCAACGAGAACAAAAAGAACTCAGAGTTAACCGGACAAATTTAATTCACAGATTCCATTCATAAAATGCTAACCTTCTGAGTTGGATTTTTTTTTTCTTGCATTTGCCAGTATCACCATTCCTTCACGGCGGTGGATCCGACCTTAGGGCCGCTGGTGTTGTCTGTGTGTTTGGAGGAAGAGGAAAATCGCCTGCGAGTCATACTGAGGTGAAAGCAGCTTTTCCATCGCTTCTGTTTACCTTTACTTTAAACGCGATTGTGCGTCTTGTCTCGCAGGATGAAAGAATGTTCTCTGCACGGAGTTTTCTCTCTGTCGCTTTTCCCTGGTATTCCATCATCTGTCGAACTGGCAAAGGTACACGGATTAGTTTGCAGTACCAGCAGAAGACATTTTATGGTCAAAATACATTTAAACGTAATTTGGGTTCTACAAATTGAGCTCGGGAAATAGAATAAGATTCTATAATAATAATAAAAAATAAGAATAATATAATAATACAAAATAAATAATTATTTCTAGATGCTGTGCGACAGAGTGACCGTCTCAAAGTTTGACGCGGTCAGCTACCTCAAGGTAATTCTTCAACATGACCGGAAAAGTCACTTGATTTTGATGAAACGTATGGATTTCTTTCTCACTCATCCTCAAGGCTCCGGTACTAATAAAAGCGTTCGATGAGCACAGGGTGTCGTCCAATTTCAAGTTTGGTGTTTTGTACCAGAAGGAGAATCAGGTAAGAATGGAATTTTTGTTTTGGGCTTCCACAAAAATGTTAAAGAACTGAACTTTCACCAGTTCACCGAGGAGGACATCCTCGGTAACGATGAAGAAAGCGAAGGCTTTACCGAGTTCCTGTCGATTTTGGGGGACACGGTTCAACTCCAAGGCTTCACTGGGTAAACCGTGATTGGCCGAAGGTCGCTCACGGTGCAACATTTCATCCCATTGTCCTGTGTTCAGCTTCAGAGGAGGTCTGGATGTTTGTCACGGCCAGACGGGGAGCGAGGCGGTCTTTACTTCCTTCCACGGCAGAGAAGTCATGTTTCATGTGGCGACAAAACTGCCCTTCACTGAAGGCGACCCACAGCAGGTTGGCTCCTGCGCCAAACGAGAGAGTTTGTGGCAAAATGGCGGCACGTAACGACTGTACTCGAGTATTTTACTGATTTTTTACCTTCTCCAAAAAAATATGTCACCTCAGCTGCAAAGGAAGAGACACATTGGTAACGACATTGTGGCGATGGTCTACCAGGAGGGTCCGACTACTTTCTTAGCTGACATGATTAAGTCGCACTTCCTGCACTGTTTCATCGTGGTCCGGAGGGTCCAAAGCGGGAAGACGGATGATGCTGGCCAAACTGCATATCAGGTGCTGTCTCTTTTTTTTTTGGCTTTCATATTGTGTTGTGGCTACCGAGTCTATTAACAGCACTTGTCACAGTTATCCGTCACTGCTAGGGATGACGTTCCTCCATTCGGTCCAGTGCTTCCAGATCCTCCAGTCTTCACAGATGTAAAAATCCAAACATCAATATATTTAATTTGTTTCTTAATGTTGAGATGCTCAAAAGGTTTTTGTCTTAAGCACTCCCTACTGAGAGAATTCCTCCTCACCAAGCTCATCAATGCGGAAATTTCCTGCTGTAAAGCCGAACAGTTCAGCAGACTGGAGGTAGGTGCTCATCCCGCCTCAAAGTCACGAGCTCCATTTGGTGGTAATATCATTACCCCCCCCCCCCCAAATAAATAAAGCAACGCACACGCTCAGCACTTCTGGAGAATCTGCAGGCAGAACTCTCCACTCGTTCACAATGCATGCTGGGAGACCCATCAGCCTCTTCTGTCCCCTCTGCTGAGAGTGTCAGGGGGGTGTCCGAAGGCAGTGGGGGGTTCATTGAGAACTTTAAGGTCAGCATTCAATGACAGTTCTTGTTCTATTAGTCGATCTCACATGAAAGCATTTCTTGCATTCAATTTTTTTCCCCTAAGAGGGCCATCCGAGTGCGGAGCCATTCCTTCGAGACCCTCGGGGTGCCCAGGAAAATCAGTGGCATCTCACCACAGGTCCAAGCGAGTCCTCAAGAGGAGACGTAGTACATTCCAGATTTTAGACATTTATGCACTTCCATGTTGACCTTATTATCTGTGTGGAGGACTCCTGTAAAGGTAGTAAATTAAAATTGCTGCTCACGTAATTATCATGCTGCAATAGCAGTCATATATGTAATACAAATTATATTTTAGTGACATGTATGGTAAATAAAAGCCTGAAAATGTTTAAGGTTTGGATTATTTTCTACTTTTTCCTTTTTTTTAACTGAGAAAGAAAATAGTAGTAATTTAAGATGACTATTAAGTTATTCCAGTACAGATGTGTTTTTTACTTTTTATTTTTACAGTCATTGAAAAAAAACAACGATTAACTTTAACCAGATTAAACCAGATTTGTTTATGTTCAGCGTGCCGCTGGAGCCCATTCCCATAGGGGGCAGTACATACGTTCGAGCCGAATGTATTTACAGTAAAAGAAGAATTTACCTAATTAATAATTCAATATAAACAACTTGCGAACAATCAACGCTGTGCAAATCTTGCCTAAGTTTGCTACAGAATCAAATTTGACTTGTTTTGGCTCCGTGACGCCGGTTCAAGAGGCGTTTTGGATAACGTTCAACATTGCTTGTGGCCGCTTCGAACTTTGACACACTGTGCAGGTTGTGAACAATACTTTCTTTCCTGCTCGAGTGCACACGTCGAAAATGACCTCCAAGAAAGTGATCGAGTTGTTCTACGATGTGGTGTCTCCCTACTCCTGGTTGGCCTTCGAGGTTTGTCTATTATTGATTTGATTCGTGGTATAAATGGCGATACTATTACGAGCTGGTGTCCATGTCAACGCCGATTTAAAGCGATTCGTTTACAGGTCATGTGCCGCTACAGAACTGTGTGGAATATTGATCTCAAACTCAGACCTGCGTTTCTGGGTGGTGTCATGCAAGGCGCTGGTAAGCTTGTGAACTAAAGTGCAAACACTGTGATACCAAAGTATTTGTACTGTTGTTACTTCCCACTTTATTGAGTTGACGTCTCACCGTGATAGGCAACAAGCCCCCTGGAATGGTTCCGAACAAATTTTTGTATATGAACAAGGACTTGGCTCGCCTGGCAGAATATTTCAACGTCCCGCTGCATCCTCCTTCAGACCCTGTGGAAGCCATGTTCAATAAAGGTACACGCCAAGTAAATGGAGCGTCATATCGAAATGAATATAACTACAATTTGCATACTATTGTATATCTTATGTTGAGATGTGATTTTGTTTCCTCGTAGGCTCCTTGAATGCAATGCGCTTTGTGAAAGCAGTGCAGGAGACGGGTGGAGACCAGCAGGTGGAGAAGGTGTCCAGAGAGCTCTGGAGAAGAATCTGGAGCCAGGACAAAGATATCACTCAGCCCACGTCACTAGCTGAGGTAGCACCCCATCTTGAGGAATTAGCACACACAAAGAAAAAGAAAGAGGATGAAAAGATTATTGGCCATCTTTTTTTCAGGCAGCACAGAAAGCTGGCTTGGGCAGGAGTGAAGTGGAAGAGTTGCAGAAGCTTTGCACCACTCAGGAAATTAAAGACAAACTGAAGAGAAGCACTCAGGACGCGCTGGAATATGGGGTCGGTTCATTTGTCTGTCTCCGGTCTAATGTGATTTCATTTATTTATTTATTTTTATCTTGTCAGGCATTTGGCTTCCCCATGATGGTGTGTCACATCAACGGCAAAGCTGAGATGTTCTTTGGTTCGGATAGATTTGAGGTCATGGCCCACTGTCTTGGTAAGAAAGTTTGATTTATCTTTGCCAACGTTTCTTTGTATAGTTAATGCGTTTATATGAAATGTAATACCATTGCTGACCACTAGATGGCAACACATATTTTGAGATGGTGTAGTTCGAATAAAAGAACAAAACAGGCCTGCGAATGTACAATGTGTTTTACTGTTTTTTTTTAGGTGAAAAGTGGCACGGCCCTCAGCCTGTTCGTTTTGAAATGTCATCTGCCAAACTGTGAGACAAAGCTGCTTTCAAAACCACGTCTGTCTATGCACTAATTCATATTGCATAACCTTGTTTGTAAACCAGCGATTCAGGCACTGTGCCTTTTGATCACAATGGAATAGGCCACAAGACCATTTTTAAAATTGTGTGTGCCAAAACCAAACAGTGCACACTGTAGATTGCATTTAAAATAAATTGTTGCTGCTTCAAAAGCCAAAGGTCACTTATTTGTGTTTGAAGAGCGCAAAGACGAGGCTTATCGCTGACGTAACTGTCTCGAGGGCGCCGAGCTCGTCGTACGGGTTCCAGGGACAGCCGCGTCCCCAAGGTTTTTATCCGAAGCCTGCGGCGGGGAGTGGCCAGACCAGTTCTTCACAAAGCCAAAAAAGGTTGGGCCACCACAAGACCGATGCGGGCCTCGGCCTAGGAGGAGATTAATAGAGCAAACAAAGACTGTCACAAGCGTGTTGATTTGCCCCGCGAGGGCAAGGAAGAAGGAAGGAGCAAGGTGCTGGGGAGGAGGGCGGAGTTAAAAACAGACGTCAGAGCGTAGACAAACAGGTGTATGCTGATCCCCTGACAGTCAGACCCAGGAAAACAAGACCATGTAGAAGCGACCCAGGATTTCTCACACAATTGGACCGATGTGGAACTTACTCCATGAAGACTGCAAAAGCAAAATTATTCTGGAGGACTTAGTACACAAGTCAAAGTAAAAGGTAAGACCATGTTATTGCTCCTGTATGTCGATTTGAAATCCTGCTTTATATTATGTGCGGCGAGAAGACGTTAAAGAGAATAACAGCGTTTTCAAGATTAACGTTTAGCGACTGGATGCTTTTTGTGCCACTTGTGGTTTTCCCCTTCGTGGGCGTGTGGAACGCCGGCAGAAATGCAGAGGGACAGGTTCGCCCACGCTGACGTCCAAACGGTTACCTCCACGTCATTGTAGAATTTCCCAGTAGAACGCTTTGAGGTAAATAAGCACCATATTGTTAGGACGCTGTCTGAAAGGAAAACAGCTCGTGTCATCGTATTGCAGCACAATATATTAAAAAATATATACATTATGTAATTTACATTTTATTACATATTCATGTTTGGCTAGTCAATATTTTTAAATGTACAAGCACATGCATAATGTGGTCACAGCAAAGACCTACTCTAATTCATGTCAGTGATAAAGATCTAGGCCAGAGCTGTAAAATATGAATATGATTTCCGTGAATCTGTGTTGAATATACACGCTTGACAATCTAACCACAAATTACTTTGATTTAATTAATTACCTAATTAAAAATGTAATTTATTTAAATTGACACATTTTTAATTACTTTATTTAAATGTAATAATAATTTAATTTGTTTAAATTGACACATTTTAGATTTGCACGCACAGAATTGCTATTTAGTATTAATTGTTCTGCCTGCCGCTGTACATTTGTCATAAATAAATCATTCCTGGACCAATTAAGTGAAACTAGATCATTTCCTGCAGCGCACACACGATGATGTCACGACACACCAATGCGTCACGGCACAGTGGTTGAAAATCACTAATAATCGACCTAAATGTATTATCGCCACAACCACAATACACATTAATTTATTAAAGATGAACATTGTTATCTTCGTAAAGAGTTATGTCAATGTTCCTAATATTGTGACTTGCAATCAGCCCAGCAAGAAATCCAATTTTCCATGTTTATTTCATGTGTTTGACTCGTGTCGCTTGAACAAACAAGACATGGAAAAGCTTGTTCACACTTTATTCATTTTTAGCGCACCAGACTATTGTTAAGGTGCTTTTTGAGGCCTGAACGGCAATAACAACAAAAATCCATCCAACAGCTACAACTGCTTCAGAATGTCGCTGCTCGAGTTCTGATTGGAACCCACCACACCGGTCGGTCCTAAAATCTCCTCAGTCTAATCTTAGTGTCTATAAAGCCTGATTGACCATGGAGCAAACTATTTGCCCTGTGTTATGCAAATAAACTGCCCTTACTTTTTGCAGGCTCACCGCTTTGACAGGATGTCGTCAATATCAAACGCAGACTTCCGCTGCCAACCAGGAGACACAATCTGTGGTGAGCTAAATACTTGACAGCATTTTTAAAAATGTACATTTTTCGTGTCTCAAATAAGTCGCTTTTGGTTTCGTGACTTTTGGGCAGTAATTTGTAACCAGCAACCGCATTCTTTCAGTTATTTTTTTGTAATGTATAATTTATTTTTCCTCTTAACGGTCTTATAGGTTAGACGTCAATTATTGGTGATTAAAATTTTACGGATTTTATATTAACTATAAAAGAGCAGGAGTCAGGTCAAAATGTTCCGGAAAGAGATTAAAATACACTTTGTGATCATCTCACCACTCTTTTTTTTTCTTCCTGGGTCAGAGATTCGTGTGTATGAGAAGGAAGTGATAATCGTGCCCATTCTGCTGCTGGCCATCTTTGTGGTCACGCTGGTCTTCATCCTCCTGCTGCGCTTCTGTCCGGAGAAGGTCGAGCGCATCCGTCTCAGCACCACCAGGCCCACCTTCAGGCGGGATCTGCACGGCATCGATGGTACCGCTGCTTATTTTTCACGGCATCGTGACTGGACTGTGCTGATTCTTTTGGTCTTCACGCAGCTCCACCCGGCATCAATGTTCTGGAGCACGAAAGCATCGCTTTGGACATGCCCAACACGTACTCCACCTTTCAGCCGCCCAGCATGTACGCCTCCAAAAAGCTCTCCCTGTCCGTGGATATGCCTCCGCTGTCGTCGGGCGCCCAAGCCTACAAGCCGGCGTCGGAAGTCGTGATCCAGCCCAGGGAGCTGCCGCGCCAGAGGCTGCCCGAGTCCTTCAACTTGGTCAACCCGCTGCCGGGTTGCTTCCCCTTGCGCTCCAACTCCTCCGTGTCCCTCTACAGGGCCCGCATGGAGAACAGGAACGTGGTCCTACGAGTTCTTAAAGGTGGGGGACCCCTTTGAACCTTCTATGCCCTCACTAGTATGAGATTTGCGTGAAGCTTACTTACATGGACCTGTGTGAACTTCCTGTCCGGCGGCAGACTCGGCCGATGCCACCGAGAGGCACAACTTCCTGGGCTTTGCGTCCTTCCTGGCCCAGCTGGGGCCGCACCCGTTCTTACCCGAGCTGTTGGGCGTGGTCTCCTTGCGGGCCCCGCTGGTGACAGCGGTGGAGGAGTTGGAGAACCGGGACCTGCTCAGCTTCCTGTGGCGGTGCAGACGGGTCAGTCGAACGGCGGAATTTAGCGCTGTCAACGTAAAAGTAAACGTTGCATTTGTCTCACGCAGGAAGACGTGAATCCTCCGTGTGAGATGACAGAGAGGCGAATATTTACCATGGCCCAACATGTGCTCTCAGCGCTGGTTTGTAAACATTATTTGAGGGTCCAATCAAATTGGTGTAATTATTAATCGTGTTTTATGAATCTGTGTTGACCTTTCAATCTAAACTTAGCCGGGTGATGATAATGAATTCACAAAACGTTTTCTCTCCAGACGTACCTCCACAGCAAAGATCTCCTGCACGGGAACATCCGAGCCCGCAGCGTCCTGGTCAGCCAGGCGCACACGGCCAAGCTGTGGGGGCTTCACGGGGTCTTCACACGCAAGAACCAAGCATCCACGCAAAAGGATGACCCCAGCATGAAGAAATGGCAGGCGCCGGAGATTTTAGCCAGAAGAACTGTCGGGCCCAGCAGTGACTTGTGAGTGCGCCAGCTGGTTGTTTGCCCTTTGACCTCTTCCATCCACCCTGACTTTTTTTTCTCTCTAGATGGTCTTTTGGCATCTTACTGTATGAAATGGCAACACTGGGTAAGTCGGGCTCAAAATTTGATCATCTAATATTTTACAGTATTTATCCAAATTGTTTGCCTGTGTAGGAGAAGCTCCGTTTGCCGAGATCCCCGTTAATGAGCTCCTCCAGTTCCACCAGCGGGGCAAAAGTCTGAAGAAGCATCCCAACTGCTCCAACGCCCTGTAAGGAATCCGGCGCTCGCTCCAAAAGTCAAATGTAGGTTCTCAACTTTATAATTTCTCCACAGCTACGCCATCATTAAGGCTTGCTGCCAGTGGAAAGAAGCGGATCGCCCCTCGTTAGCCGACGTGACCCGCAAACTGGTGTCAGGGGAGAAGAGCGCCCCGGATAAAGTCCTCAAGGGGGCGCTGGCGGTCAACCTGGAGCGCTACCTGCAAGAGGCCGGCTACGGGGAGGCCAACAGCTACACCATCTTCTGATTAGAACAAAAAGGCAGTCCACTTTTTTTTTTTTTTTTTACCTGTGCACTTTTCCCACAACCAACTGTTACATATTTCGCTTTGCACATGAAAAGAAACAAAACTTGTATACTCAAGATTTTTTATTAAGCTTTCTCTATGAAATGTTTTATTTTAAGGTTTAGGCAAAAGGAAATACAGACTTTCATACAGATGTAAACTTGAAAGGCATCCGGTCAGAGTGGATGCTGTGGAATGACGGTTTGTCTGATTTGTTTACCAACTTATCAAGTAACAGATGCCATCCATGTTTGTTTTTTGTACGCTCCTACATCGAACGACCGTGAACTGAATGACGGATAAAATGTGAATAAATAATCGTGGGTCTGCTTATTGCAAAGTGAAGGAATACAAAACGCTAACTCACATCGGCCCGTATTCAGGTTGCAACGAGTGGCCAAAGTTCCAGGACTGGTATCGCTTGAATTATATTTGAATAGATTTTCTCTCTCGAGCGTCAGGGAACACAAACGGTGGCGCAGCACATTAAGACTTACAGGCATATAGTTCTTATTCTCTGCAAAGAACAATTAATGAAGGAAGGAGCACAATGGCATTTTCTTTTATTTCAATGAGAAGATTTGAAATGTTTTGCGTTACTTGCATGTCTTGTGACGCCAGTCCTGGAACTTTGACACGGCACGTTTAGTTGTTTATAGCTCCTAAAACTTGTCATGAAAAATTCTTTTTGAGTAAAAATTGTAAAAGATACAAAACTAAACTTTAAGACACCGTTTTGAACGACTCCCTGCTTGTCGGACAGGAACTTGTAACAAAAAAAATTTGAAGCACCATTTTCAAGAAGGCAACGTGTCTCATGTGAAGGTAACCTTGCTACCACTTAACCAAATCCAAGTTCTCACTATGGGGTTAGTGCACTTAATATGGTTAATGTCGTCACTCATTCTCCAGCCAAAAAAGCCAAATGTGTTTTGGCACATTCAAGGTCCAGAATGTAAACTGTCAATCATTGTGTGGTGCCGAAAATCCAAATAAGACAGCTCACTCGCGCAGGCTGTTGATAGAGGCACAGATCTTGAGGGCGGGTCCCAACTTGATGTTCATGGTGGAGATGAGATGGTCCTCTCGGAGAAGCAGTAGCGCCTGCCCATCGATTTCCTGCGACAAGAAGTGAGCGGCCAGCTCCTCGCAGCCTAGACACGCAAGGATTTTTTTTTTTTTTTTTTTAAACACGAGTCTTGCTTCGTAAAATGTCAAAATGAGTGTTCCAACCTTGAAGCGACGAGATGAACCTGCAGACTTCCTCTACGCTCCACTGGGCCGGAGTGGCCGACAGGAAGCCGGCCGTCTCCATGGGGAGGCTCCCGGGAGCCGAGGCGGTGTCCGACTGGGGAGCATTATCCTGCTCGGCTCTGGAGCACGAGCGCGAGTGAGAGGAGCTGGGAGAAAGAGACGGCATGTCCTCTTCCTCCTCGTCCCCGTCGCTGGACGCGTCCTCCGAGCGGCTGGAGTCGGAGCGGCACTAAAACACCCGGACGAGTCAACGGGACGTCTCCAATGAACCCGAAATGCCCGTTTTTGAATTCTTTGTTACCTTAACGTTTAGATGCTGGCTGGACAACTTGCTGCTGTTTGAGCTGCTGCGGCGAGGGGGCCCGCGGCGCCTGGTCGCATTCTCAGTCGTGGCCAGAGGGGGCGCCGGCGTCGCGTCATCGCTTCGTCCCCTGCTCGACTTGTAGCGTTTTCGGAAGCTTATGTTGTACCTGTTCACAACAAAGACACATTGAGTTGTAGTCAGACCCAAGAGAAGATAACTAATCCCGTGCTCTAAAACTCATCTTCATTAAAGTCTGGTGTGAACAACAAAAACTTGGCCAAGGTTCAAATTGTGGCGCCATCATAGAGCAATCCAACCTGCATTTTACTCAGTGGAGGCGTACCTCTTTGCGCAGGTGTTGGAACAGAACCTCTTGGTTCCTCGGAACTGGTTGGCTGGCGCCAGGCTCGAGCAGTACTCACACTTCAATACTAAAAGAAAAGGGGGAAAGGTACGGCATTGAGGGAACCTTATTCACACAGGTGAATTCACACAACCTTATTGTGTGTGTGTTAGCGTTAAGTCACTTACAAGGTGGGCCGTTTTCGGCGCGGGCGCCCAGTGCAAAGTCCCGATCTTTGAGGAGCCCTGCGACCTTCCAAATTAAACAAACAAAAAACACTGTTCAAGATATGCCAACTTAACAAGGCTTCAATATTTATCACCCGCATCATCAACAAGTGTTGCGGAATATTTTGCTGTTTATGCAGCACAAATGATTATTTTGGAACCATTAGTCCAGGCAAGTAATGAGGGGAGAGGGTGGGCGGAGCCATTTCCAAGGCGAGCGGCCTGAGAGGGAGTTTATGTAGTGAGGCTGAAATTGTTTGGCACGTCATTAAATTCAGTTACAGTCTTCATCAAGTGAAATATTATTTGTCTGAAATGTCAATAAAACTAATGGAGACGGCTGCCCGCGTGGTGGTTTTTTGAAAACGACAATGTCATTAAGAAAGGCGCTGACGATAAAGTCTTACGGGGAAAGGCTCGGCTCCCTCCTGGATGACGAAGCCCTCGATGAGGTGGGTGAGGACTTGCGGCTTGACCACGGCCTGGGGGAGCGGCGCCCGCTCTTTGTCGCCGTGGACGCCCCTCGACAGCGGGAGAGGCAGGCTGGGCGCCAACAGGAAGGAGGCTGCGGAAGGGGGAGCTGCTGAGGATGGAAGGAAAGAATTGGAGTAAAGTTGAATTTGGTTATTAGTGATACACGTATAGATTTTATATACTCAGCATTATCCTGACAAAAATCCATATCGGTCAAGCCCGAGTTTACGTACCAGATTCCTTTGTGGGTGCTGGAGTTAAAGCAGGAGTGGCGTCCTTATTGGGAGCAGATTCTGAAGATACCGTCGTCGTCTCGTTGGGTGCTTCGCAGTCTGACTTTCTCTTCAGAGAGCCATTGATGGACTTGTTCTATCAGAAAAAGTTTATTTACAGCCGTCGCTCAAGCTCGCTTAAGGAACAGATTCCGAATGAGCTTACCACAGGTGCGGAAGTGTTGTGCGAGACGGTGTTCAGGTTCTCCTGGGCTGCCACGTTTCGCACCTGCGCAAGGGCCACAGCCTGCACGCCGCCCGCCATACACTGCCGGGCCCCCACCAGCTGCACGGGAATGTGCGGGTGGTTGTGGGCCGCTTGGCTGTTGCCGGGCGGCGCCGGGAGAATTGGGAGCGGCTGGCGGGGGGAAACCTGCATGGGTAAGCGGTGTCCGTGCACCGTCTTGGGCTGGATGGGTACGGGACCTTTGTCTGCGGCGGCCTGCTGGAGGGGCTGCACCACCAGCGTCTGCGTGTTGACGTTGGCTTTGGGCGCCACCGAGCTGATGGAGTAGCCGTGGGTGGAGGTGGGCACACTGGAGGTAGGCACCAGGATGACGGGAGCGGCCGAGGGTGACAGGAGGAGCTGGGAAAGGGGGAGCGCTGGGGAGGCGGAGGGCGCCACCGAGGCCGCGGGAGCGGCCATCGCCGGCTGGATGGAACCTTTGACGGCGATCGCGTTGCCCGACGATTTGGCCGCTTGCTGCTGCTGACTGAGCGGAAAGGCGCCCGGCTCTTTTCTGTCGGGGACCTCCGACTTGATGGCGATTGCTCTGGGAGTGGACACACAGTGCAGGGCCAAATTCTGCACCTGGGAGACAAAACAAAGTTTCCTTTTGGTTCCTGCAAGCTTAGTCTACAGTACTGAAAGCCAGCACTGTTAATAAAACAATAAGTTGACTTGACTTGAGTGTGATGTTGCTCCAACCTGATCACTTTCTGGGTGAGCGTTGGCTGAGGTAGGAGCTTCGGTCTGCTGCTGCTGTTGCTGCTGGGTCTGGGCCACTGTTGCCACGGTAGCTGTTGCTGTGCCCCCGGGCATGAAGATGAGCTGTGAGGCCAGAGGAGCCCTGAGGGAACGGTTCACCTGCAGGACAGAGTCTCGTTGTTACATTGAGCCAGGCAGCACAACTTATCCGCGTTGTATCGACTCACCCGAAGATACATCTGCCCCTGTCCTGGCGTGTTTCCCCCCAACAACACTGACTGGTTGAGGGCAGTTGTTGTCGCGGAGGTGGCTGTCCCGTGGGGACGGGGAGTTACGCCGGCTCCCCCTGCTGATGTGGTGCTGAGATTCACCTGGGGGTAAAAACATTCATTCTGATTCAGATGTCGAGTTCGCAGATCAATGCAAACAAGTGGTGATAAGAAAGTGTACAGTGGTGGCCGCCTGGGAGATGCTGCTACTCGGCGTGTTAGACTGGCGGCTCGCGGCGAGTGTAGCCTGGTTGGAAAAAAAAAAAACATGAAAAAATCCCTAAAACAAGCACAGGATATTTTAACCAGAATTTCCACTAATAGTATTTTTTTTACTGTTGAGGAAGAAGTGGTACACCAAAAATAAGGAAACATTGGATTGCCTTGCTAATGTGGAGGAATTGTGTACTTCTGATTCCTGCCTACCTGTTGCACAGCGGCCAGGTTATGCAGTTGAGCGTTGTTGATCTGCTGCTGTAGCATGAGTTGCTGGAAGTACTGCGCCGCGTTCGGCTGTCTCTGCAAGGCTTGGAGAGCCTAAAAACGAGAATGTCGTTAGATACAGAATGCAATCGTGGATTTCGCGCCGTATGCAAAGGAGCTCGAACCTGCACAGCCTGTCGCTCGTAGAGGGACATGTGGGCTATCTGCGGTGGGCGGGAGGTTCTGCTTGTTTGAGGGTTTCCATTGGTGGTACTGCTGGTGCCGGTGGTAGTGGTGGTGGTGTTGCTGTTGTTTGTGCTAGTGCCGGTGTTTTGGTCCTCACTTGCATCCATTTTGGCTACTAGAAATAGTGAGCAGTGTCAATAAAATCGAATCAATGGACACACCAGACAAAAGGTTGCAACTGATCCAGGGTGCTGATGCTGCGGTGCGTCCACACAACTGGCAGGAACTAACTTTTTTTTTTCATGCAGATGCTTATCACGAAACAGTGTTCTTTAAAAAGCAGAAGACTGAGCCGACCGAAGCGCACTGAAGGACCTGACCACCAACAACGTGATTTTCGATTTCCGAAAGAAGTCAACCTGGGAGTGTAAAACACGATAAAAATAAAAAGCATTATTGGGCTTGGTCCGTCCAGCTAAAAGGCTACCACGCTCGGGCGAACAATAGATTTGGCTAAGTATGACCCTTAAAATGCTGAGTATAAATTTAAATGAGCAGAAAAATACGGACGTTTATGGGATCAAGCGACGGCCATGGTGAAAGTTGATGATTCGCTTCCTAGGGGCTAACTAGCCGCGCTAGCATTTACAGCTACATTGCGAGCAAACATGCAAGAAGTCATCATGAGCGTGTGCAATCTCGAAAAGGCGTGCTTGTGTCTTTACCTCTTTTCTTGGTCAAATTTCACTCCTATTTGCAGGGATTTGTAATCCCGACGGTTTCGATTTGAAACCCAGACGCGAAAAGCCTTTTATTGGCTTTTTGGTTCTAAAAAGATAAACCGCCCCCCAACAGGTCGATTCTTCATCTTCTTCCTCGCTGGAATGTTTGGAGCTGTGTGAATGATTTAAGCAATGCTGCCATCTACTGGACGGTTTACCTTTAGCATTTACTTTGTCGAGGGCGTTCGGACCATGATATTCAGTCAATAAGAAGGAAAATTAAGGAAAATTCCTCCGATAAAGTTGTTGCTTTAAAAAGAATGAGCATGAAATGTTCTTTTTTATTATTTAAACAGCACTGCATACAGAAAACGTCCACATATATTTGAATCCCAAAAAGTACAAACTATTATGGCGTAAACAAACATTTTTTTGGATTGATCCAGGACTCCCACAGATTAGTCACTAAATAATATTAAACAACGCTGAAATTGATGCAAACCAAGCAGTGACATCATGGGATGTTTTCTCGTTTCAATTTTTAATGAAATTAAATGAATGTAGAAAACAAAACAAGTCATTCTCATTTATTTCATTGGATGTCCCTTGACATCATATGGAGTTAAATAACGTTTTCTATCAACTTTGGTCTTTTGCAGTAAAAGTGTATGTATTTTATCAAAATATACTCACACGTACTATGTGTATTATTTTCATACATCTGCGTACATTTGCCTTTAGAGAGATGTAAAGGGAACTGATTTGGATTAATTAGTAGCTGTTTTATTTATTTATTAAATATGTAGGTCATATTCTAACTGTAACAGTTTGTGACCAAGAGAATTGAAACCATTTAATTCAGCGGTGTTAAAGCCCAAGCCCCGTCCGTCATAGCTAAATATGAACATTCACATTATGTAACCCGTCCTAAACTAAAGTTTAAAGGAGCAGCAGACTTTCATGGCCCACAGTAGATAGTTTTAACATTCTCTGACATAAGCATGGGGGGAAAAAAATGCTAATTATATTGTATCAGGCTAAGCAGGTAGAAACTTAGGTTTCTTCAGATTTCTTGAGACGAAGCCTCATCGTAAACCTGGACGAATCCCTCGTTTGCTTACCATCCAGCGAGGTAACAAACGTGCACTCAAAGCGGACCGAGAACGGAGTTTCATCAAAGCTCTCAGTAAAGTCACACAGTGAAAAGCTATTGACTGGCCACCGGGTTACATCGGTAACAAGTGGTCATCCCTTTCTTCTGGCTCCTCGTCCAGGGGCTCAGTGGACACCCCCGTGTAAGTCGGAGGCTCCTCTCGATCTCGTGAGCGGCACACAAAGTCGCAACCGTCCTGTTGAGAGGATCGTGTGTGCAGAACGTTAGTAAACTCTGGAGAAAAATCATGCCTGGGTGATGTGAAATTTTTGATTACGTTAAATTGAAAATAGGAATAACGCGTGCGAGCATCTTTAGCATTCACACAACTCGAAGTTGGAGTTGATGCGACAACGTTGACGGCGACTCGGGACTTACTGCCGAGAGATTGCCGACCTCTCTCCAGAAAGCATAGTTGGGAAACTGCTCCATGCCTTTAGCCCCCACGATGAGCCGCTGGTAGAGGAACCCTCCAATCAGGTATACGGCCACAAGACAGACCACGCTGGAAGATGAATTGAGAATGAGAAATGGTGTACTCAGAGTGGATAGGAAAAATCTACACACCATGTGTTCAAATGCCAGGAGACGTTTTGTCCTTTTACCCATATGCAAATTATTTTTTTTCCCAGTTAAAATAGAGATAATGTCTTTGCACAAGTGTGCACACCCTCATAACTGACAGGTGGCTTTGTTCAGAGTATTTTTTTAGTAGGTTGAGTGTATTACATCCCGTCCTGCGATGTACTCACACAATGAGTATGATGGAGCCGGTGCTGAGTTTGTACTCAAGAGGCGGACACACGGCACTGGTCTCAAGCTTGAACTGGTAGAAGCAGTTCTGCACCCGTTCCCTGTTCTCTTGCACAATCTCCAGCTGGCCCTGAAAATAGATGTTGGTAAAATACCTTAAAAAAAAAAAATCTTTATACCTTGTTTCTGCGGCTTTTGTGTGACACAGATATGATTGCCTAGCCCGTCTCTGGCGTTTTGTTTGCAATGACTATATGGTAATGACGATGAATGCATTTGTAAGACACCTTCTTTCCCAGCACAGGAATGGCCTTCCATTTTTTTGTCTGTGTTCTAAATCCACCTACTCACCACTTCAAAATTCCGGTTGCAGAAAATCATCAGGATGGCTTTTCGCTGTTCCTGAGAACAGTGGGTATCGTAATTTTCTCCGTTGCCGTAGAGGAGCCACACATAGTCGCCTACAAGGAAGAAGTCCAAAAAAAAAGGAAATTTAGGAACTACAATGAGAGAGGACAAATGACAGAATCATGCTGAAAGAATCGAATGGACGCTTAATATGTCAATATGTGCCCATATAAAACGGTGGGGACGTTGCGTATTTGGTTTGAACAGCAACTCACTTCCTCCGATGACTTCTGTTGCGTTGTACATGCCAATCACGGTGATTTTCTTCTCAGTTTTCGGTCCTTCCACTTGAATGACGCCGGCTCCGGGAACCCCGCCTGCATCGGCGCACAACCGGAAAACATACGAGTACTTGGCCTCTCCAATCTTGGCCTCCGCTGAAAAGCTATCGTGAGGGAGATTTACATTAGTGAACGTTTGCATTGCTCGTGGGCGTCGGAGCTTGACTTACTTCCTGTGACCGAGCGACTCTATTCGCTGGAGGACTTTGCGTTCCGACTCGGACTCAAATGTAAGTTTACAGTTTTTGGTGGTGCTGTCAGCGTACGCTCCACTTCCTTGCAGGACCAGCTGGACCACCAGTGTCCACACCAAGAGACACCTTCCGATGGGATGCGTCAAACTCTGAAAAAATACAAAATTAAGTGTCCATCACCCCCTCTGGTGGTAATCAAAAGAATCACAGCCTAAGTACATTTCAGTTGTATTTCCCTTTTAAGTACATAAGAATATGACCCATAGTAAGACACTACTAGAGGAAAGAATGCAAATAAAATACTAATTCTACTTCTACTTTTGAATTATGAAATCTAATTCAAACAGATTTAGGACTTCTCATTTTTTTCAAGGGAGCAGTTTTTCCGGTCAGTATTACATCAAATTTATTTACCTAGCATTGCAATAATATTTTAGGTCGTTTTTTTAATACGAATAAAACATTTTTACTGTGATTGTAGCGTGCATGTACATAGTATCTATGTAACGGAAACGTCTGAAAATCTACATGAGCAAAATACAGTATTGATTCAAAGTACTAATGGACTCAAAAACAACGTGGCATTTAACGGCTTCAAAGATATGGTGATGACGTTTCGTGTTAATGGATAATGAAGTCTACCGATGAGCAAAGATCCTCCTTGTGACCATTTAACGATCCAAGCAAAGAACTTATTGTACTGGTGCGTGTATGTTTCATCAGTAAATAAACACTTGAACTGCAATCGTAACAGTAGTAACAGCTTCTAAACGTAGGATGCTTTTTGCTAAGCTTAATAAATATGGATCAAGGGGAAAGTGTGAGCAGTATCTCGCTAACGTACCTGCATTTCTGCTTTTAGCTGCAGTTTGGCGTCCAATCAAGTAGCCAACGTCGCAGCGTTCACGCCACTTCCTGGTTGACTTTAATGGACACGTTGCTTCACATGTGTCCTCAAGTCAAATTATGACATCATCACATAAGTTTATAAACGTCTTGGCTGCTTTAGTAGGATGATTATCTCTTTAAAGGAAATGCTTTTAACGCCAGCCGACCTGCAAACGTGATGTAAGCAGAACAGTTACCAAAGTGCGGAAGTGAAACTAAACATGCCATCACGTGACACAAGCCACCTATGACAAGCGCCAGATTCCTGCGCGCTAAGTCAGCTGACCGGAAAAGCCACCGTGTAAACGATAAATACGGCAAAATGCTGCTGGGAAATTGTTACTGTGGGGAAATAGTTGAATCATAAAAATTATTTATATCTAACATGGTTCTCACAAGATGTGACGAAAATGCTTACACTATAGATACACTATGGATATATGTGTAAAAAAAACTGAGAAAGAGGAACTGACGCAACACTTTCAAGTAAATTTATTAAAAAAATATATTTTATTTATCGTAAATATGCAATACCAGTTTTGCCTGGCACAATGGAAAAAGCTCTGCGGAGAAAACAATTTCCCTCTAATTAATATGCATACAGTATAGTGGGAGTGTACGTCACAAGCTTACTGGCATGATGACTGTTTTAGTGTTTAACTCTAGAATTTTTTTTTTTCAAAGACTAGTTTTCGGTTTCTAAAACTACTCTAGTGAATCAAAATTGATAATGGTTAAAACATTACATTACATTTCATTACATTACAAACATGCCATTTTGTGGGTGTGTGTTCCATCAGCGCACAGGGCGTGTGATGCGTCAGTGCAGTAGTGTTGGAGTAGTAGTGCCTGTAGTTTGTGCATGCTGCATGCTGCCTCTGCTTGCCACTTTTCTGCTTTCAGCTACCGCCACCGGCTAGCCCTCTGTTTCCGGGGGTGAAAAGAGGAGCCGAGTGTGTAAGTCTCCTCAGCCGGTACACAGCCTCTCCATTGCCAAGACTTGCACACGCCTCCTCGTGGCCACACACGGTAACTGGCACCTTGCGGTCCCAGGCTAAGTTGTGCAGGATCTCGGAGCAGCAGTGGGCCCCAGAGATGTGGCATGTAGGCCCACCGGTGTGTGGACACGCCCTACTGCCCATCAACCACTGTCCCGGCTGTGGGTAAACAGCTCCAGCTATGGGTAAATAGTGAAGACCTCAACGGTGGACCAGGCGGAGGATGATGGCTGACCTGAGGGGTGGCGTCACAACGGCTGGGAAGGCGGATGAAGGCTGCAGCAGAAAAGGGTCACCAGTCGTCTTGGTCTCCTTGCCACTGGACTCTGACCCCGATCTGTCAAGGACAGTGTGGTGACTGTCTGTGCACCAGTCTCCCCACTTTAAACAAAGTCACGCACAGGCGTCTTTTTCAGGGAATCCACCTTACATCCCGGATTAAAGTCCTGTGGCGACCAGTAAGTGGCAACGGGGGCAGGATTGTGAAGTCTGGAAGCCCCTAGTCACAAGCTGGCACATCAGGCGGTGGATGTTAGATGATCGTTGGGCTCCTGGACCGAGGCAGATAGAGCTCTTCGGTAGCTGCATCCACGACTGAGCAGCCCTTTTTAGGATCCACTCTGCTCACCCCTGATGGGGAAGGGGCTAGAAAAGGTGCCCTAAACATAGCCTGCCTCAAACCTCCCGACTGGATTACCGCGTTCAGAGGGATCACCAATATGCGGTCGAAACCACAAAAACATGAATTTTGGAGCATGGAATGTGCGCACACTAATGGACAGTGTAACCAGTGATAGGCCGGAGAGGAGAACCGCCATCATTGCCAGGGAACTGAGAAGATGCCGGATTGACATAGCTGCTCTTTCAGAAACCCGGCGGGCAGAGGAAGGTCATCTGAAGGAGGAAAAGGGTGGATACACTTTCTTTTGGAAAGGAAAGGCCACAGATGAGCCTAGGATCCATGGGGTTGGTTTTGCCATCAAGAACCAACTGATCAGTCAGCTCTCTGAACTCCCTGTGGGAATCAGTGAGCGCCTGATGACCCTCCGTCTGGTGCTGGTCAACAACCAGACGGCAACAGTTCTTAGTGCTTATGCACCTACCCTTGCTTCCGATGAGGACAAAAAAGAGGCCTTCTATGCCTGTCTGGATGATGTATTGTCAAAAATCCCCAAAGAGGACAAGATTATTATACTGGGAGATTTCAATGCCAGAGTGGGCCGGGACCACCACCTCTGGAAGGGCACCATTGGAAAGGAAGGCATTGGAAACATCAACTCCAACGGGGTTTTGCTTCTTAGCAAATGTGCTCAATATGACCTTACCATCACAAATACCATCTTTCGCCAGAAGAACAAACTCAAGGGTTCATGGAGACACCCTCGCTCTAAACAATGGCATCTTATTGACTATGTCATTGTCAGAGCCAGGGATCAGCGCGACGTGACCATCACAAAAGCCATGATGGATTCAGAGGCCTGCTGGACAGATCACCGCCTGATACGATCCACGATGTCCATCAGACTCAAGAGGAAGAGGAGACTCCAAAAGAAGCTGAGCCGGCAGAGACTAAACCTCGAGGCCCTGAACAACACTGCCACCCTGCAGCTGTTTCAGGCCTCTCTTGGAGAAAGCCTCATTCAGGAATACCCTGAGGACATCGAAAAACACTGGAGCCTGCTCAAGTCTTCCATCCTCGACACCTGCCGTGCCACTCTCGGGTACAAGGCCAGAAAGCATCAGGACTGGTTTGATGAGAACGACACAGAGATAGAACAGCTCATCTCCAAGAAAAGGGAAACCTTTCGTGTCTGGCAAAATGACATCACCTGCACAGCAAAGAGACAGGCCCACTCCAAAGCCAAGGCTGACGTCCAGAGCCGGGTGAGACAGATTAAAAACTCCTGGTGGACAGAAAGGGCACTGGAAATCCAGAGTTTGGCAGACTCTGGTGACACCAGAGGCTTTTTCAGCGCTACTAAGGCTGTCTACGGCCCAAGCCATCGCGGCCAAAACCCCCTACGCTCTAAAGACGGGCAGGAGCTGTTGAAGGACAATGAGTCCATAAACAACCGGTGGAGAGAGCACTTTCAGGAACTCCTCAACCGTGACAGCACAACTCAGTCAGATTTCCTCAGTCACATCCCTCAGAGTCCCATCAGGGAAGACATGGGTGAACCTCCCACTTTAGTAGAGGTCCAAGATGCCATCAGGAGCCTGAAGAACAACAAGGCCTCTGGGCCAGATGGGATCCCAGCTGAGGTCCTAAAGGAAGGTGGACTAGAGCTCCAGCGCCACCTCCATTCCCTCTTTCTGAAGGTCTGGGAAAAAGAAGTACTCCCCTCGGAGCACAGGGATGCTCTGATAGTGACCATTTTCAAGAAAGGGGACAAAGCGGATTGCGGAAACTATAGGGGCATCTCGCTCCTTTCAACAGTTGGCAAAGTACTTGCTCGTGTTCTTGCCAATCGCCTACTGCCACTGTCTGAGGAAATTCTCCCAGAATCGCAGTGCGGTTTTCGCCCATCTAGAGGCACTGCAGACATGATTTTTACAGCACGCCAACTCCAGGAGAAATGCCGTGAGCATAAACAGCCTTTGTTCATGGCTTTCATAGACCTTACAAAAGCCTTTGACACGGTGGATCGCCAGGCCCTATGGAGCATCCTCCTGAGGTATGGTTGCCCGGACAAATACGTCAGAATACTGCGTTTATTACATGACGGAATGACAGCCACAGTGCTCAATAACAGCTCCTTGACTGAGCCTTTCACTGTAGAGACAGGGGTCAAACAGGGATGCATTATTGCACCCACCCTGTTCTCTGTCTTCATTGCCGCCATACTCCACCTCATCAACAAAGAACTACCACACGGAATCCCAATATGGTACAGGACTGATGGCAGGCTCTTCAACCTTAACAGGTTCAAAGCCAAAACCAAGATCAGAACCACCACGGTCGTGGAGCTCCAGTATGCAGACGATAATGTCATAGCAGCACACTCTGCAGAAGACCTCCAGGGCATCCTGAACTCCTTTGCTAAGGCATACAGAGCCCTGGGTCTGACCGTGAACATCAAGAAGACCCAGGTGCTACATCAACCCCCACCCAACCAGCCATCTACTCCGCCCATCATAAATGTGGACAACACTGCACTTGATTATGTTCACCATTTCCCCTACCTCGGCTGTTTTCTCTCCTCCAAAGCGGACATTGACTCCGAGGTCAACCATCGCCTGAGCTGTGCCAGTGGAGCGTATGCCAGACTCCGGAAAAGAGTCTTCGAAGACCGAGACCTCCGGGTTGACACCAAGCTCCTGGTTTACAAAGCTGTGGTTCTCCCCACCTTACTTTACGGGGCAGAGTCATGGACAACCTACAGCAGGCACCTAAGAGCTCTTGAACAACACCACCAGAGAACCTTGAGGAAAATACTCCGGATCAAATGGGAGGACAGACGCACAAACATCAGCGTTCTGGAGGAAGCCAGGATACCGAGCATCACCACCTTAATAATGCAGCACCAACTCCGATGGACAGGACATCTCATCCGCATGGCTGACACCCGCCTCCCCAAACAGATGTTATACTCCCAGCTGGAGAGAGGTCCGCGAGCCCCGGGCGGGCAAAAGAAACGTTTTAAGGACAACCTCAAGACCAATCTCAAGAAATTCCAAATAACATCTCGGGACTGGGAGCGCATCGCCTTGAACAGGAACTGCTGGAGGGCAGCGGTGCAAGAAGGTGCAGCACATCACGAAAAGGAACTCCGCCGTGTCGCAGAAACCAAACGACAACTCCGAAAGGAAAGACAAAAACTGGCTCCAGCACGACCACAACCCACCGCCACTTTCCCCTGCCCACACTGCACAAAAATATGTGGATCCCGGATCGGCCTCTACGCCCACCTGCGGACCCACAAGTAGACGACCCTGAAAAGAAGACCGTCATACTCGTTCCGAGTGACTGCCGATGATGATGAGATACACTATGGATATATGTGTAAAAAAAACTGAGAAAGAGGAACTGACGCAACACTTTCAAGTAAATTTATTAAAAAAATATATTTTATTTATCGTAAATATGCAATACCAGTTTTGCCTGGCACAATGGAAAAAGCTCTGCGGAGAAAACAATTTCCCTCTAATTAATATGCATACAGTATAGTGGGAGTGTACGTCACAAGCTTACTGGCATGATGACTGTTTTAGTGTTTAACTCTAGAATTTTTTTTTTTCAAAGACTAGTTTTCGGTTTCTAAAACTACTCTAGTGAATCAAAATTGATAATGGTTAAAACATTACATTACATTTCATTACATTACAAACATGCCATTTTCTTCTCCTTTTAATCAAGTCAGCAGACTGCAGTAGAAAACGTCTTGAAATGACAACATCATCTGATTAACTGATATCTAGTAGCCCTTTTGAGATGATAAGCCTACCTTTTGTATCTTGAAAGTTATTCATTTCCATATGTGAATGGACCATGAACCAATCAAAACCAAAGAGGTTAGTTTGCATAACAGTCGCGTCCCAACCTAAAACATCACCATGTAAGCCCCTTCACTTCAACAGCGACTGACTGCATTTCCTTAGGGGAAGAGGACGAACTAAATATGTTAGTTTCTAAATGCAGCGCTCAGGGCCACAGTTATTCAATTTATGATCCTGACAAATATAGCCTCAACCATTCCAACAAAAATATGTCAACTCTCGTTGCGCATCAGATTCAATCCATCACAATCAAGGTTATTTCCAAGAATGTGTGCAGACCATTAACAAGGAATTCTCCTGTGCAAACAGTAAAATAATGAAATTAAAAACAGACACGTATAAAAATATGACAACAATGATAATAAAAACAATGGAAAACCCAAGATTTCAATCAAATGTATTCAAAACTATTTATGTGCTTCATGAGTTGTGTGCTTGGTATTTGCATCCTTCTAAATGAAACCAAAATGTGTGCACAAACAAAGGCAATGGAATGACGAGTGACTTCATCCAAATTGGAAAAACAAGTCGTTTTGAATCACAAACAACTTTGTTATGAGGTTGTGCTCTCTCCTCTGTGATTTCCTAATCTAATTTTTAATAATTCCAAAATGTGTTTTTGTGTTTGTCATTCTCCTCCCCAATACCACTCTGGGGAATGCAGGCGTTATTTTCCAAGGCCTCGGTTCTCCCCTCCCCCTCCTGCTCCATTACCACCTTACCTGGCTGCGAGGTTGTGTGTGTGTGTGTGTGTTGAGCAGCCACTCCCCCAAGGAGGTGTACTTCCTGTCTTTGGTCAAAGAAGAATGGGGCAGGACAGCGCAGCCAACGACTTGAGTACTTTTCTTCCTGGGAGTTTCATGCTGCGCAGCTAAGAGTAGCGAAAGAAATGGACAAGAGCCTGCAAAAATATTTGTTTGATTTATGAGAAAGCAGTTCAGTGAGATCGGCTTATAGAGTATAACAAGGCACAAGGGGGTTGAAGGAGGAGGGGACAAGATAAGTGTCAATCTGTTGAGACTTGTTTGGGAATTTGAAGAAGGAAGGAGGTGGGGAGAGCCAGAGAGAGGCAGCGAGAAAGTGGAGGAGAGTTCAGGCGTAAACATTTGGCTTTTTTTCCGCCACTCTTAGATAAGCAGCTTCATTTTGGAAATATGCTTGAGATTAAATAAGTCACCTCGGACAAGGTGAAAGCAAAAAATGCAGACTTGTGTGTTGTGCAATCCCCATGCTTGAGAGCTGAGCAGGACCGGGGGGAGACCAGCTCTCCCCACGACTTCACATTCAGGTGAGTGTCTTGTGATTTCCACATATACACCACCGTGAGTCTTTTTCTATTCTGTCGTGACTTGCATGTTAAATGCCGTGCCTAAGTGTAAGCGGCCCCTTGGCTTCCTTTGGTATGCGCCGCTTTGCAGGTTTGTGCTGCATTCTTAGCAAACTGTACCAGGGTGCCACCTTTTCTTCTCTCTCTCTGGGCTGTGTGTTCCTTTCTGCTCTTTGGCAGACATGCATGAAGCTACTATGTATCATTCAGTTCTGTAACAGTGGAGATGTAAAACTGGCTGAAGCAAAACGTGCTGAGACGTCTTTATTTGTACTTCATTATATAAGATGTTACTTTGATTTGAATTCTTTTGTGACTTAACTGTGTGAAATGTCTTTAAGGTTCTCCAAATTATGGTACCATGGGGACCAAAAGGCCAAATTGCACCCTCTTTGATAATTCATCAAATATAAAGACGTGTGACCGCAGCCTTCAGCCAGGCGGAAGAGTCTCCAGGGATCCAAGTCCAAGGCAAGCCATGACTGCCCAGGCAGAGTGGGAAAGCGGCCGAGACGAAGAGGGACGGCGGGATCGGGAAGTTGAGAAAATGAAATACAAGCCCAGGTACAGAGATACAGAACCCCGTGAAAGATACTACGAGCGAGACCGAGGTCCAAAGACCAGGCCGAGGGAGGCTGGCGAAGAAAGGAGGCGAGACGATGAAAGGAAAAATGGGAGGCCGCTGTCAAATGTCGAGAGCGTCATTGGGCGGGAGATGGAATGGAGCATGGGGAAAGGTGACACATTTCCCAGGATGAGAAGAAGTCGTGAACGGGATGAAGGACGCGAGCAGAGGCGCCAAAGAGACAAGCCGAGAAGGACCGAGGCGGACGACTGGGAGCGCGAAAGAGATCGAACTCATCAGAGGGAGCGAGAAAGAGGCGAATGGCGAAACTATGAAAAATCCCGGCAACGATATCAAGAGTCCAACCCTCCTCCCAGAGAAAAAAGGAAAGACATTGAGTCAAGAAGAAGGGAAAACGTGGGAGGCAAGGAGGCCAGGATGCCCTCACCGCACAGTCGGAGAGACAGGGGGATGTATCACGACAGCGAGAGGGCCTACAAGACAGCCAGAGGGAGGGGCACGAGGAGCGAGGGAGACAGCGATGACCGAGACAGAAGGCGGCAAAAAACGAGGGACAGCAGAGAGCGGGAGGAGTTGACATATCAACACAGCAGAAGTGAGGGGGACAGCAAGGGCAGCTCAGCAAGGGAGCCGGACAGACACCGGCACAGAGACCGAGTTGAGAGGGGGGAGGAGAGGGACAGACATAGGGATGACGGTGGGAGAGTAGCGTGGGAGGGGGGGGGACAGTCCAGAGACAGGAGAGAGAAGGAGCACTACAGGGCGCACGGTCCGAGGAAGGAAAGGCAAAGACAGGAAAGAGAGGCTGACCCTAGGGGCGATGACACAACCCTCAGGGAGGCGGCCTCGAGGGCGCCGCCGAAATCTCAGAGTAGTGGCGAGTGGAGCAGCAATATGGACAATGACACGCGACGCAGGCGAGGCAGAGAAGAAGAGGGGGAGTCGGGGAAGGACAGCCAGCGGGACGACAGGAGGAGTGCAAAGAGAGAAGAGCAAAGGAGAAGTGAGATAGGCAAAAATGAGATGGAGCAGAAACGGCTGTGGTTAGAACCAGTGAGGGGCAGGAACAGCAAACAGTCGTCTCTGGAGGACGACTTTGCAGACAGAGAGAAGCCCGGCGAGTGGAACGAGGGGAGGGAGGCACAGACAGGACGAGTTGATAGTCGGAGACGGGAGGGGGTCAGCGTAGACGGGGAAGAGGAGGTCCCAGGGGAGTTAGATGGCGGCCATGGAGGTATGGGGCTAAGCTGGCAGAGGGATGAAGAGAGAGAGAGCAACAGCGAGGAGAGCGAAAGGGGAAGTGAGACAGGGTGGAGGCTAGATAGTGAGCGAATACACTCAGGAGAGGACGGCTTTGTGACAGTGTCGAGCGGCGGTGACGACGAGGACGAGCGAGAGGAGTTTCTGGACTGTCAGGACTTTTGGGGGGGCGGGGTTTCGAGAGACACTCCTCCGACTCTCGGACGTGAGCCGCAGACGAGGGAGGAAAATGCTAATGAGGAAGAACCGGCTGGGAGGGAAAAGAAGCCCAAATACGTCTTCTGCGTGATCGGGCAAACGTTAGAACGAGCGAAGACTGACAGGATGTCACCGTCAGTTGCTGAGCAGGAGGAAGAAGCCGAAAGACGCAACCTCCTTTCGGAAAGCAGCGATGATGTCAGCTGGCAACCTCCTGATGACCTACGCCCGTCACCGATGAGCAATGATGAGCATGTGATGAACAGCCAACGGGAGGCTGACGGGGACAACAACAGGTGTACAGAGGACAACCAAGAAACGCTTTCTCCGCAAGACATGAAAGCGAGGAAAGCGGAGCACCCGTACGATGAAATTGGGCCTTTTAAAAGGGATTCACAGACTGAAAAACTCCTCATGAAGTGGAGGGAAAAGAGTAAAGAAATTGTAGAGCGGCAAGGACCGTCTCCTCCCCCGAGGAATCCTTACGCCAATGTCTACTCACAGGTGACTTTTGAGCAAATTCTGCCTGCCTTAGAAGGACTCAACGTTGAAGACATGAGCCCAGAAGAGAAAGAAGCCATTCGCATCCGAATGAGCGGCGCGTGGAGCATGTCAGAGGAGCCGAAGCGTCATTCACAAGCCCCTCACCTTAAGTGGGCCAAAAACGTAGTACGGGAGATCCTGGGACACTCAGCCGAGGACCTGACAGAAGACCCCGGCTCGGGAGATCGAGGACTCGCACGGACCGAGACGAGCCGAGCGGACGAGGTTGCGCAAGGGACCGCGGAAATGCACCTCCGGAAACCGAGAGAGGACGAGCCGCAGTCCGAACCCGAGCTGGAGCTGGAGGAGGATGTGGAGGGACTGAGAGGTATGGGGCAAGGCCAGGAAGACATGCATGCTCACCGGCTCTCGGCCATGCATGCTGACACATCCGCGTACACTCGCGCTGACACATTGGTCGACACACAAGGGAAGGAGGATCCAAACTCGGCCGTGGATATAGAATCTGAGGCTCAGCCCGAGTTGCGGTCAGAGAAGGTAGCCGTGAAAATGGCCGAGGAGACAGACAACGAGGTAAAGATGTCAGAGACTGAGAAAGAGGCGAGCAGACAGAAGGAAACGGAGATATATTTGAGCGTGAGCAACACGCTGTATAAGCCGAGCAGCTGCCCCATTCTCAATTATCCGTCTCAATTGGATCTCCTCCAACCCTCCACAGAGGGTAATGATGATGAGGTAGATGATGAAGAGGCAGAAGGCAAAAGGGAGGGGCAGGAGACAGGTTCGCTGCAGGATCAGGACTCATCAAGTGTAGAGTCAGAACCAGATGAGCTTAGCACAGACGGAGCAGACCCGGAAGCGAGGAAACGGGGAGGCGCCGCTCTGACGAGCACCTCCAGTTTCCGGGACTTGGGTTCCGAGGCCCGTTTGAGGAGACGGGGCATCCGTAAGACCACCGAAAGAAGAAACGAGGTGCTTGTAGAGGTGGAAGAGGAGGAAGGTGTTGCCGGCGATCGCAGAACTCGAATATTCACTACAACAGGTAACCAAAGAGGAGGCGGTCCCTGATTCTGATGGTTCTTAGCTCACCAATCAACTGCCTGTTTTCTTAAATGATCCAAAATAGGAGGTGCCACCAAAAAATATAAAAAAATGACTTTGTAGTAGCTGTTCTGATGAAATCAGCCTGTTTTGAAGGGGGTACCTGTCGGTCAGATTCTGTCGCCCATTTAACTCATTCACTGCCATTGACGGCTAAAGATGTCTTAAAAGGGCTGGCAATGAATGGGTTAATATTTTTTGCCAAAGATGTTATATTTCAAATGAGTTTTTTGGGGCACCTTGTAGAATACTTGATTGTGCTCTCTCTATTGTTTTGATCAATGCCTTGAAACCTCACATTTCCAGAATATTGCATCATTGCATGCCATTGTCACAAACCCACATCTGTTGATGAAATCTCACAATTTGACTTCATCGGAAGACTCGTCTTTACTGTCAGTCTTACGCGATTGTGCGGCCCCACGCATCACAGGTAACGTTGTGGTTGGGTGGTGGGCGGAGTCAAGTGCAGGCAGTGAAGGAAACCAAGAGAAGTTGATTGAAGGAGTAGTACTCAGAAGTTGAACAGCTTCAATGTCACCAAAGTCCCTCGGACTAACTCGAGCATTTCATTTTTTAACTTCTTTAAGTCCCTCGGACTAACTCAAGCATTTAATTTTTGTACTTCTTTACCATTTTCACTGTGGTACTTTGATGGGAACGCTGTTGTACAATGTTTTGACAACTGGAAACTTTCTTCTTCCAGACGAGGATGATCGCTGTAAAAGCTGGGGAGAGGTGGACCTGAGGTGAGTCCAAAAAGTCAACTTTAGAAAACACTTTAGTGATGCTCAACACTGAAGCGTAGTTTCAAATCATGTATGTTATAATTATTTTTCTTGTTATAAACAAAACACTGGTGTTGTGTTTCTTCAGGAACGTTTTGGACACAATTGGGAGACGGAAAAGGAATTCAAAATTTTTCAGTGAGTAACTCATTTCCCTCATATGGAACATGCAAAAGTACATAATGACCTAAGTGAATTGCTCTCCATCATGCAAAGATGAAGAAATAGAACTCTACAGTCAGAAAACATTCCACGCTTGTTTTGGGTGTTATTTTCCTAATAAATCTTAATCGAGTGTATTAGTTGGCTGGGCAACGTGCCTTCAGATGTGTATCTGCAGACGGGAAAAGCGTGACGCATTGGCTCATTTCCCTTCAGCTTGTGTGATTCATTCGGGCAGAAACACTAGCTCACAACACCTCCGCCTCTTACCGCACGCAGCTCTGACCAAAATGATACAAATGAAAAGCAAAAAAAAAAGTGTTTGGAGAAGCTAAAACAAAAGTCTGCCTGCTCTTGACTCACAAGTGGAGTGTGTGTTTGTATGTGTGTGTTGAGGCAATGTAGGCTATATGTGTGTGTCCGCGAGCAACAGGCAGGTTTGCGCAAGCTTTCGTATCTACAACCTTGCGGGAAAAAACCTGCTGCTACTAACTTTGCATTCCAGCGAGTACGTGTAAATCAGACACAGACGGACATATCATAGTTCAATTTATTTTGAACCAAATGAAAAGTATTAGGGTACTAAAAATGTAAACATGTCACCCTATTTGATCAAGTTTTGTCTGTTTCTTGTCTTTAACTTCCTGTACTTCATTTTTTTTTTTTCTAACATCCTCTTCTTGCCCTCTTTTTCTCCTCACCACGAAAGATCGCGCTCAACTCTACCAGCAGTACAGCGAAGCGGCTCAGAACTCCGAAATCCTGCGCCAGTCTCGCTCCGATATCCTCTCGGTTGGCGAGGAAAATTCGGCCTCTCCGGCCGCGTCGCCGCCTCCGGCCCGCCGACCTCTCCCGCCGCTACCCCCGGTCCCGCACCCCCACTCCCTGTCCCATGCGGGCTCTGTCACCAGCGTGAAAAGCTTGCCTCTGCCCGAGCCCCACAGGAGCGAGGGCAGGCCCTCGTCGCCGCGCCTCTCCATCTCGCTCACGCAGTCGGCCACGCTGTGGCGAGAGCTGCCGGGAGTCAGGAGTAGCAACGAGCTGGAGGACCTCACGGAAGACAAGAGGCGTCTTCAGGAGGTAAGGCAGCAGGACTGCTCTTTGTTACATGATCACTCTGTTTTGGGGCCTTATTTTATTTCTACAAATGGCTGTTTTGCTTTAAACAAAGCGTAACCAAAACGAATCATTCGCCCTCTGTGATTACCTCATAACTCAAGCTGCTACAAAATAGTCCAAAAATACCAGAGTTTCCCCATCGTTCTTCAAGCAGCGATTGCGCAATCATTCCTTTGAAAAAAAAGTCAGGTCCGCCTTTGCCAGTTAGCTTTTCAACAGAATTGACACTTCCACTTTTTTTTCCAGTCAAGCCAAAAATATGTCATGGAGAACAGGCATAGGGGCATCAGTCACATTGTGTTCCTCTTTTTTTTCATTTCAAGGTGCGATTTGAAGTGGTGACATCTGAGGCGTCCTACTGTCGCAGTCTGGACATCGTGGTGGAGCATTTTGTCAAGTCCAAACAGCTGGGGTCGCTACTGACCACCCAGGATCGCAACTGGCTCTTTTCCCGGCTAGCTGACGTCCGCGCCATCAGTCACAGGTCAGATGGGATGCGGCTTTGAAGCTTTAACAGTGGTGGGCAACGTATGGATCGTGGGTCACATACGACCCGCTCGCTGCTTTAATTCGTCCCCCCGAGCATTTACATTTTTAAGATTCGCAACGGCGCAAATAACCACTTTTGATGTCTCACGTCTTAGTTTCTTGTCAAAGCTGGAGGAGCGGCTGGAGTCTGACATTATGCACTTTACCGTGTGTGACATCATCGCTCGCCACTGCCAGCGCTTCAAGATGGTTTACGTTCCCTACCTCACCAACCAGTCCTATCAGGACGCCACCTACCAGAGACTCATGTAAGAAACGATTCATCCTCTCAACTGCTTCATGTTTTTTTCGACTGCTTCAATTTTTTTTTTTTTTTTTCCAGGAATGAGAATCCAGGCTTTAAGCGCATCGTGGAGAAATTGGAGAGGAGTCCTGTTTGTCAGAGACTCCCCCTTCGTTCCTTCCTCGTCCTTCCATTCCAAAGAATAACACGAATCAAACTGCTGGTCCAGGTGAATTTGTGCTCATTCCTAACAGAACCTCTTTCCCTGTCATCCTATATATTTAAAGTGTTGTAAAAAAAAAAAAAAAAAAAGGAAAAAGAAAAACACATATGTATGCAAAACTGCTCTATGAGCTCGCAACAGTTCAAAATCTAGTATGTGACTTTCGAGGCATATTTCTACCTCTAAATTTGATAAAAAAAAATTAACAAACATTTTATTGTTCCCTTCGCAGAATATCGTGAAGAGAACAACTGCGGGCACCCCGGAAGCGACGCAGGCTATTAAAGCTTTGAGACAGTTAGAAAAGGTCAATTTTCCTTCAGGCTTCCGCTCTGTCTCCCTCTGCTGGTCATTTTCTTTTATGCCGCTTGCCAGGTTATAACCATTACGGTTGTTGTTTTTTTGGTGCCCTCCAGCTGATCCAAGAGAGCAACGACAGCATCTCCCAAATGAAAAGCATCGAGTCGTTGGTGTGTCTCAGCGCCAAGGTGGACTTTGAGTGCAGGGTGCGTCAAACCTTTGGATTTTCTTTGTGGAACTTTAAAGTGGCAATCAATGCTGACAATATGATCTTGCTCGCAGACTCTTCCTCTCATCAGTCAGTCTCGGAGGTTGGTACGAGAGGGACTGGTCACCGAACTGATGGACTTCTCCCTAAAAGACACAGAGAGGAATATTTACATGCACCTCTTCAACGACTACCTGCTGGTTTCACAACATAAAGAGTGAGTCAGTCGACGTTTATTTATTTATTTTGACTCTGATTGGGTTGGCGACTTGCAACAACATCCCGTTCTTCACGCATCTGCCCCATCTTTTTATCTTTGAGTCAAATCACTCTGACGTTCAAATTATTCACGTCAATCAAGATATCTAATTATCACTTTCCCATATCCAGGGGGGGCCGATTTACGGTGATCGACCACGCTCCCGTGGAGGAGCTGCGAGTGGAGAACTGCCGTGTCAAACTTCATTCCCTGCAGAAGAACCTTTTCAGGCTCCACATGTCCGGCAAGTCGCTGCTGCTAAGGACCGACACACAGTAAGAGGCGGTGTAAAGTCACAAAAGGCTGAGGAAATATGCAATCATTTTTTTTTGCCTTTTGTTTCCTTCAGGAGTGATAAGCTACGCTGGATATCCGCCCTTTCACGTCCTCACCCTGAAGTGGATTTTTCTTCAGCTCAAGGTAAATGCCTCCCGCCTTATTGCCTCATTAATCAACCATCCATATTATAAAATCTAACATAATTTTTATTTCCTTTTAGATTTCCCACAGATGCAGTGTATCAGAGCGTTTGTGGCCCAGCAGCCGGATGAGTTGTCGTTAGAAAAAGCTGACATCATACTAGTGCACCAACAAAGCAGCGACCGTAAGACCATCTCAAACTTGTAATCCATTGATTCTTTTTCCTCATGGCTTTCTATGGTTTTCCCCAGATTGGGTCGAGGGCACCAGACTGTCCGATCGGCATCGCGGATGGGTACCGGACTCGCATTTGGAATTGATCGGCAACACCAGGGTCCGACAGCGCAATCTGTCAGATGCCCTCAAGCTCACGACGGCCACGGCCGCGGTATGAGCGGGACTGAAAGCGACAGACTCGTGCATCTGCTTGCCTTACATTTCCTCTTGGGATGATTTGGAGAGTCTGTGTTTCTGAATGTGGATTCCTGCCTTTTAATCAAAGACATTGTGCCTCATTGGAGCAATGCAAGACCACAGTAGATGAGGCCTGGACTTGTGGACTCTATGATTTTTTTTTTTTATCCTCATCACAAACTGTGTGTGGTTATAATATGTGTTTTCAAAAGCAAAAATATTTTCCCAAGAAATGTTTTGAGGAAAATAATACATCTGTATATCTATTCGAGTGGCATAGATGAGTTAAGCGCGCATGTATTAATGCAACGCGAGCTCCTGCATGCAGGAGACCTTGACAGCGCTCAATGTAAAAAAATCGCAACTTCTTAAATGTACAGAACGTTTTAGGGACACAGTGAACATGTTTCAATAAATTCAAATTTCAATCACGCACGTGGGAACGCATTTACTGGAATGTTCATTTTTATATATACACAGCTACAGAAATCAGCAGAGGTGGGCAGTGCATTTGATAGCTGCACCTTCAGCTCTGGCAACAGCAATAATAAATTGTTTTAAACTAATTAGACCTTTAAAAGTATACCGTTTATCTCTCAAATTTCCACCTGCATTGGAATAGTACCAGTGCAAGTTCCTTCACGTTGATCCCAAGGTATGCGGAACACGTCGAGCACGTAAACGTTGGGGGCGTTTTTTTAAGGTTGTCCCGAAAGCACCGATTGGCGGATTGTCACATCACTAGAGATTATTCACCAATGAAATCACAGCAAGTTATTTTGTAGTGCAATTCAAATGGTCTGGCATTACTGTCAGTCAACATTGCTATCCAATGATTGGTCAGAAATATTGTGGGCCGACCGTGTCATATTTGTTGTTTTCGAGGAGCGGAAAACGACGGACGACATCTTTACATTCGGTTGCACTCCCAAAAATGATCAAAAAAGTGATCGGAGCGATAAACATTTTTCTACAGTAGTTAATTATTTGACGCGATAGACAAGCAGGGTTTTTTGGACTTGCTCTGAAATTGAGGATCGTTTTTAAGCTGTCTTGAAGGTACGTAAACCAGAAACGACGACAAGGTATTGCTACATGGTCCTCAAAGCAACGTTAGCACCTGCTTGATTCGTGTTAACATCACTACATTTTAAAAATAGTACCACAATCTAGACAAATAGTGCTGACCGCTCGTCAGCTTCGATTAGGTTGTTTATGGGAATTCGGCTGTCAAATCAACCAAGTTCAACACTGATGTTGTGACGTCACGTGACGTGGCATTGTTGCACAATCGCCATAGTTTTGTTTTTATTTTGCTCCATTTCGACCATGTGGAGGCCAATCTCCATAGTTTTGTTTTTATTTTGCTCTATTTCGACCATTTGACCAAACGTGGAGGCCAGAAACGAGATAAGTAGCTGAACCGCGTGGGGAGGAAAAAGACTATTCCGAGTCCGTTATCGTTGTTTACATTCTTTTGCCCCGCCAACGTCTGAAAATGACGTCATTGCCACCAGATGTCGAGTCAGTACCAGCGCTCCGTACCGCTGGAGGTGAGGAGAGCGGAAGGAGAGCGCGTCCGGGCCAAACATCCTGACAAGATACCGGTCAGCTTGATGACAAACATCTCAATTTGCAGGTTAAAATAAGATGTTTGATTCATTACTCCATTTTTTTCTTAACAGATCATTGTGGAGAGGGCCCAGAGGTCACGAGCTCCTGACCTGGATAAGAAGAAATACTTGGTGCCCTCAGATTTAACAGGTACATTTAACTCCACAGTATTTTGTAAACATGTACTAGAGGAACATAAATACAATGTTTCCCTTGAGGATTCCTTGCTTCACTACACATTGTGCTCCTTCTGCTGATCTCACGTTGTTCGCTGCCGTCTCTCCCTGACAGTGGGCCAGTTGTGTTTCCTCATCCGGCAGCGCGTGTCATTGAGACCAGAGGAGGCGCTCTTCTTCTTTGTCAACAACTCCATGCCCCCCTCCAGCTCGCCTCTGTCTGCAGTCTACGAGGTAAGACCTCAACGGATAATATGAAAATAAATCCTTACCCCTCGTGTACTTCAAAACAATCCTAAAAAAAATTACAAGTGCACGGGTGTTGCGTTGCGTTCCAGGAGCACCACGAAGAAGACTTATTTCTCTACATGACCTACAGCAACGAGAGCGTCTACGGCGCCTGAAGGGGAACGCGTTGCCGACGGGAAAGAGGGGTGACGGGAGCTGCCGTCATTAATATCACTACGCTGGTGTATGAATAATCACGCAGGCTAAAGTTGCAGTTTCATTTACGATTAAATCTTTACTCTTTTTATTATTTACAAGGCTGATGAAAAAAAGTGATGGAAAAAGAAGTTGTCCCATGATCTCAACCGGCGCTCTCGTCCTCTCTTACTCATGTGTATTTAATGAACATAGTTTTGGTTTTGTAAATGATCCAATCATGGATTTTTTTTGTGGCAAATAAATACGAGAAAAGCATGATAATGATCAGTTTATTTTAGCATATCGTGTGACTTAACACTTTTTGCGCAGTGCTTCTTCCTCTACCCTGTCTTTGGTCTTACACTGTATAACCAAGATTTAGAGGAAGGTCAAATGTAGAACTAAAGAGAATCTTAACAAGGGGAAGTAGTCAGTCTTCAACAAACAGCTGAAGATCAGACACATCTGAGAGTTTTCGTCCCCCCCGCTTGCACATTCTCAAGGTGAGAACTTCATCTCTTATCCACTAGTCAATCCCATTCAGTACTTTTCCAGGGAAAGAGAAAGTTTGTCGGAGAGAAAGAAGGAATCATGGAGATGCAGGAGAAAGCCAACAAGATAAAGCAACGCAAAGAAAAGGCAGCGTTGGTGGAAGGTGAATGTGGTGCGAACCTGTACTCGCTTGCCGCGGTACCACCAAGTAAGTCTGAACAAAAAAATACTAAGGACTCACACACACCCTTTGCCTTATTAGTTTCTAATTTTGGTCTTACAAATTCCATGTAGTTTCTGTTTAAAAATATTCTCATTATTTTGCTTTAGCCGGAGAGGAAATAGAACCGAACGACTACACAGGATTGAAAAAGCCATCCGAGGATATCTACGCAGCCATTTCAGAACCAAGTATGCAACTGCTTTTAATGTGTTTGTTAAATACATCCGCACCCAAAAAAAAAAAAAGCTTTAGAGTGCGTGAGAACATTTTAGGGTGTGTCTCCATCACACCATTTCTGGGGATGATGAATGCAATTAGAAGAAACGGATGCAAGATTTCTTTGAAAAAGGCTGCTGGCATTTAAGATAATCGATTCAAAAGCAGAAGTTGTGGCATTTTATTGAGTGGGCAAATTATGACTGACTTTGTACCTTGTAATTAATATCTACATTGTATATATATGTATATATATATATATATATATATACCATTAATTGGAAAACTAATAATTACAAATACCATTCTTCATTCTAATTATTTGCATGTACTTGAAGTTTCCATGTAGCTTTGTTTTTTTTGCAAAACAACTTTGCTTTCAAGCTTGATACAATAAAATCAATTAATTAGAAAACTAATAATTAGAAATACCATTCTTCATTCTAATTATTTGCATTTACTTGAACTTTTCATGTAGCTTTTATTTTTTTAATGCAAAACAGCTTTCCTTTCAAGCTTGATACAATAGAACCAAGTCTACTAGCCACCAAATCAGAAGAGGAAGGAAGGCTGGAAAGGTTTCGCTTTCTTGGAATATGTGAGCAAGATCTCCTACTCATCTTTTTCTCTTTCCCTATCGTCAGCTGACCAGGCCCAAGGTGCCGTGAGGCCTTATCGTCTTGCGTGTTTGATCCTGACTGTGCTGTGCTGTCTGCTGCTGGTGGTTGTGATTGTCTTCTTAGTGAAAAGTGAGGAGAATAATCCAACTCCATTTTGACACATCCTGACACTTTGAGTGAAACGGGCTCCGATCTGTTACGCTTCCTATGTCAGTAGACATTTGACAGTCTGTTCTGCTGCCGGGGCCTTGATGCTAATACGTTCTCCCCTCAACCTTTCGTCCCAATTTCTAGCAAAAACCGATGCCTGCCCTGAGGATCTTGGGACCTGGCGTCCGCCAACGTGCAGGGCGGACATGTGCAGGACTTTCAAGTCGCGAAATCAAGACCAATGTGGGTGGACGTTTGAGCATTCTCAAATCCAGCTCAAGGTCCATCATTGATGATGTACTTTGTGTGTACTCTGCCTTAGGTTACTGCTGCAACCAGTGCCCCTTCGGGTGGTTTAGGCTGGACCAGACTTGTTTCTTCGCGTCCACGTTCAGGCTGAACTGGGAGGAGAGCCAGAAGAATTGCTCCGGAGAAGGAGGATCTCTGGCCGTCATCAGCAGCCAGAAACTCCAGGTGGTTGCCGCGACGATTACCGTGCTCTCCAGGCACTACAAACTGATTTGCACATTGTGGTTTGAATGACGATGTCGGCTTCCGATTCCAGACCTTTCTGACTGAAAGAGCGGAAAATTTGAAATACTGGATCGGTCTGCGGCGCAACGGCAATAGGTGGACCTGGGTGGACAACAGCACGCTGGGAAAGAGGTGAGCTGATGAAAGTCAGTTTGGATCGGCCAGATTATCTTTTTAAAGGGTCATTTATTTGGGAATGTTGGATACCACTTTGTTTTCAGAACGATACCAGTATATGCACTCTTTGAGTACACAGGCCCCAATACCTCCAATTAAATTTTATTGAACACAATGACAAAATTGTTGATAAGATTAAACCCATATAGTCAATTCGTCAGAATTCGGACTTTATTCTCAGAATTCTGACTTTAGAGTGAGAATTCCCACTTTCTGACTTTAACGTACATTTGAGAGTCAAAAACTGTTGCCGTCCTGTCAATTCCTGCCATGTTCAAGTTGACCACGGCTTTAACATGATTCCCAGAACATAACAATGTATGAGAGTCCCTCTAGTGGCATGAAGGTAAATTACATCAACGCAAAACTACACTACAGTGATCCCTCGCTACTTCGCGTTTCGTTTATCGCGGCTTCACTACATGGCGGATTTTTTTTTCCAAATTAAAAAAACATTTAAAAGTCAAAATAAAACTTCTAAATTGAGGAAACATGTGTCTAACCTTTTGGACAATGTAGTATTGCTCCAAATGTTCGTTTACATTCCTTTACAATTCCGTTTTTGCGTGTTAGCACGATCGCGAATGAGCATCTTTCCGCTAACTCGTTAGCCTGCCCAGTACTTCTTGTTGGTGATTGTACTTTGCGGATTTCACTTATCGCGGGTGGTTTTTGGAACCGATTATCCACGATAAACAAAGGATTACTGTATACGTAAGGTAAGATAGCAAGTTTTCAAGCTAGTGCGCAAGATGGATAGATGCATGATAAAAGGTTGATGATTTTCGTTGTGATTTGTAGCTACTGGGTAGACAGTCAGACATCGGGAGATTGTGCGCTACTGAGCAGCAGCGATCCTGCCGAGAAGAACTGGATGAAGATCACCTGCAACTCGCACTCGTACTACATCTGTCAGATCCAGCTCTGAACTGCAGTGAGTCCGTGAACATCATTCCCAGCCTGCCAATGAAACCTTTTAAATGATAGCACTGTCTAAGTTTGTGCGTTTGCATTCATGTGCTAAATTTAGAATCACAACTCCACAGTATTATGTATCGCTATGGATAGATTGATTTTTAATTCACCTTAAATATTAGACATAGCTTTGCATTTAGCTTCAATAGAAATTTGTCACATGAATATGATTGTGTAGCACATTGTTTCCTCCTTGCATATATTCCTGCCATATATTGCTATAAAAATACTTTTCTAGTGTGTAATACAGCAGGAAAAATTGCACTTTTTGACTCTAAAGACTAAAAGATAGAAAGTGACGTCATTTACTGGTTTAGACTAGACAAACTGAATGTCTTGCTCGTCCTCGGGCTCCTCCAGCTCCCCGTTGCCGCCCAAAGCGCTCTGACGAATCAGCTGCCAGCTCATCCGAGATCTCGCGTTTCTCGGTGTAACTTTGACGTTCAGGTCAGCCTTTTCGGTTCCCTCCTGTTCCTGCTTTTCGTCCTCGCGGGCAAATACTTTAATGTATCGCCGCATCTTCTGCATCAATGGGTCGTTCCTGTCCTCAACTCTGCAAAGCGAGTCGTCGATTCGAACGTTTAGCATTAAAAATGAGGAATTTCCGTAATGACGAACGAACGCGGCTTACCGGAGGTACCAGCGCTCGGTCAGGCCGTAGCTGAGCCCGCACACTCCGAGTCGAGGCCAGAGGCAGCGGGGCAGCCTCCTCTCCAGCATCAACGTGGTGGCCACCACCTGCACAACAGTCACCATGACAACACATCACATCCATGTAACAAATTAAAACAAATTAATGTTCTGTGCTGATCTGCACGTTGATCGCAACGCTTACCTGAGTCCTCCAGAGCTCATCTCTCTCCTGGGCCACCCGCCAGTGGGTGTCACTCATCATGGCGATCAGCAGGTTAAGCAAGAGGATGTAGGACACCAGGGAGAAGGCGCAGTGCAGCACGTGGACGATAGGGGGCGTAGTGAAGGTGTGGTCCACTGGCAGGTCAATGAGGCCCACGCTGAGCTCAAACTGGGAGAAGAGCGTGATGGGGAAGGAGCGATATGTGGGGAGGGAGTCCGGATCCTGAGTCATGTACACCATCCACAGGGCTGAGGAGTCAAAACCAGGGTCAAGTGCATTTAGAGTATCTTACAAATGTACATTTGTCAGACTATTTAATCACTTTGTACTTTTTTCCCCCACATTGATACTTGATACTTTGTTTGACACAGATATACTCACAAGTTGAAAAACCAAGAAGTACAATCATGCTCAGCCACATGAACTTGGTCAGGTCTCCAAATATAATCTAGGAGGAAACGAGCCGAAGATCATGACCGCAAAACGTCAACACAGCTGTGCAGTATGACTTGAAAAAGTCACTTGCATGGAGATCTTTTTGGTTGTACCTTCTGGATCATGATGACGTACGGGCCAAGCATTTCAAAGCCGCGTGCGAAGAACATTACGTTGCTCCAGCCCAGCACCAAACACACAGCCATGACCTCGGCCTCGCGCTGCACACCGCACGCTCGGAACACGATCAGCAGCACCACCAGGCATGCGTAGCTGACACTGCAACAACACCAACGACATTTTGAGTGAATTTGAATCCGCTCGGCATTCGTGGCTATTTCACGATCGTACAGGATAACGTGGAAGGGTCCGCCCAATGCCGTTTGACCAAAATAGCGCTTCGCTCCCACCCTCAGGATGTCCGGGATCTGAAAAGGATGGACAGCAAAGGTGTCAATGCGCGTTTGTAATAAACAGCAGGGGAAATAAAAAGTCTACACACTCCTGTTTAAATGCTAGGTGACATAATACCTTTTCAAACATCTGTTCAACTCCATTAAATTTTTAAGAATATCTTTCTGAGAGAGAAAGTAAAAACAAACAACTGAGATAATGTGGTTGCAAAAGTGTGCACACCCTTTAATAACTGGGCATGTGGCTGTTTTTAAATTGAGGAATCACATCCCAACTCATGTTGCAAGCCTGCCATTGGAACGGCGGTGTATAGCCTTTTTATATCCTTCGTAAGGACATACTTCCAGCAATAAGATGGCCAAAGCTCCCAGGACACTGATGATCTCGCCTACCAGTCGCAGCTTGTCCGTGTATGTCACATAACTCTCCTGAGAGATGAAGGGAGAATTACAGTCAATTCAGTCAGGCTAGAAAATAAATGTACTCATGTTCATGCTGTGTATTTTCGGCCGTCAACGCACACGAAGCGTTTTCTGAATTCGGATGGTTTTGTCCAGTTCTGATAACGTGTAGTTCTCAGGAATGTCCTTTAGGGGGCGATATGTGCAACACAATGTGAATATTCCAATGTAGAGCAGGTAGAAAACCATCAGGAGTCTGCAAAAATGACATTCAGGAAAAATAAAATACAAGTGTGAAGCAACACTAAATAAGTTTGCAGTTGGTTACATGTTAAAGTTTACCTGAAGTAATGCTTTCCATACAGGTTCCACTTGAGGCTGACCAGCTGCCTCACAGGGGTCAACTCCAGTATTCTCCTGGCCTGGACACCAAAATGATGAAACATACTATCCAGTCTTCCATTTTGACATGCTAATCACTAATTAAAATTTTTAACCTATAATAATAATGAATATATAATAATGAATATATAATAATGAACACTGCACTGCACCTCTCTCCGTGGGCTTCCCACAATGAGCTCCAGCACTGACATGTTGTCGGCCCATGAGTCAATCTCACTTAGATCGTAGAGGTGAGAGGTCAAAGGTCCCAGACCCCACTGGACCAAACGCCTTTTGTTCACCAGGTGCTGAAAAGCCTGATGAAGAAAGAAGGGGAGTGAAACAATGCACTTCACCTTTATACAAAACAGCACAAGTGGCTAGCGAGACAAAAGGACAGATGGACAGGTAGATAGCTAGCTAGTTAGGAAATTAGCAAGTGAATTACCAAATTAGCTTTCTAGCAAATAAGCTAAATAGAAAGATAATGTAGATGCTAAACTAGCTAATTCTAACCTTTGACAAAATAAGAAGTAGAAAGTACAGATATGTTTTCCAATGTGGAAAAAACGTAAACATTCGACGAAGTTAATTGTAATGTCTTTGGTGACTCACAACGGTGTTTCCTTCTTTGGCCGCCAGTTTGAAAGGCGTAAGTCCTCGAGAATTGGGCACCATGTCAAGCGGTACCGACTGGTCCAGTTCTGCATCACGGGCCATTATTAGGTCAATAGCTTGGCATGCAATCGTCTTGTTGGGCTGCAGGACTAATACGTGAAGCACGGTGTTACCTTTTGAAGGGGGGAAACAAAAGATACGAGACAATCGAGTTGAAGGCGAGAAGCAGCATCGCCTACATAGGTCGTGATGAAGCTCATGATGAAACGAAGTGATCATGCTGAGTTTTTGTTTTCATCTACCGCGATAGTCTTGGACTCTGGTGCTGGCCCCTGCGTCGATGATCATGTTAATGATGTCCTCATTGCCCGCGCATGCAGCAAAACAAAGAATGTGCTCGCCTGAGAACATCGGGACAAGGGCATTGTCAGACTTTTATTTATGAATTATTCTACTTTTACAAAAACTGATGTTTCCTACCGTAGTAAAGAAGTCCTCCGATCCTTTTTCTGAAGTAGAGGCCTGTGACTCTGGGGGTGGCTGCGTCCGCCCCACGACTCACCAGGTGATGGACCAGGTCCAAGTTTTGATTCACCACAGCAATGTGGAGAGGAGTGACACCTGGAAACATATTTGGGGGGTAAAGTGGATAGTCAAGCTGAGGATTCACATATATTACTGTTTTTTTTCGCATTATAAGGCGCACCTAAAAACCTCAAATTTTCTCGAACGCCGACAGTGCGCCTTTATAATCAGGTGCGCCTTATATATGGACCAATATTGAGCCACTACAGCAGGCGTGTCCAAAGTCCGACCCGTGGGCCAAATGTATAGTATATCTTATATATGGACAAAGTTTTAAAATGGGCCATTCATTGAAGGTGCGCCTTATAATTCGGTGCACCTTATATATAGACAAAGTTTTAAAATGGGCCATTCATTGAAGGTATGCCTTATAATCCAGTGCGCCTTGTAGTGCGGAAAATACGGTAAGATAAAATGACTTAGTAAAGAGAAAAAAATTAGGATTATTACAACATTTGTATGGTATCTACAAATATATACAATACAATATCTTGACCTTGGAAGAGGTCGGAGGTCATGGGCTCATTGATGAGTTCCGGGGCGCCGTCCATCAGAGCCACGGCCACGTCCAGGTTGTCGTTCATGGCGGCCACATGGAGCGCCGTCTCGCCCAGAGCGCCTAAAGTACAAACTTGGGGTTAAATGACGGACAGATGGACGGATGGACAGGCGTACCTCTCTCAAAGATGTTGGTGGACGAACAGCCGAGCAGCTTCTTGATGCAGCCGGCGCTGTTCCTCTTTGCCGCGTAGAAGAGAGGAATGTCAGTCATGCTGAAAGACATTTGCACATTACGCCTCGCACATGAGTTTCTCATTGAATATCAAAAAAAAAATAAAAAAGGCTAAAAAATAATCAACATAGATTATTACAATATAGATGATTCTTTTATTGTATTTTGTTGGCAAAAAAAGGTGTAAAAAAATTCTAGTTTTAATAATTTTGCTACTTTCAAACAGGGGTGTGTAGACTTTTAAAATCTGTGGTGATTGACAAACTTATTTATAGGATGAAACAGACTTCTCACCACTTGGTGTGCATCAGAAATGTCTCATCCAGCATCTCGTTCCATCCTTTCTTGTTCTGAAGGCGAAACTTGAGTTGACTCCACCAGTGGTTGAGCTCGCTGGGAGCCGATCTGGCCAACGCAGGAGACATACTCGTCCAAAAGTTGAGGCGCACAAAGTCCCAGAATGTCCAGTGAGCTTCGTTTTATATGACCCCGTCACGAGGGAGGAGTCGCCTGCAAGAGAGCCGCAGGTGAGGCAGCAAGAGAAGCGACACACCGTATCGACCTCGAGTCGGAACTCACTGGAAATGAGCGCTTAGCTAAAGAAGTCCTTCAAAGACATCCAAGAAGTGGTTTTAAGTTTTTAAAAGCTGGTCTGCATTCCGGCAGCCTGCACGGAAACCCGCATGGCCACCATGGCAAATCCTGCAACATCATGATGGGTTTCAAATGCAGCTTTCTGAGAAAAACCAGTTTGGAATTTGCAAGCGTTTCAATCAGATATGATGCAAGGAACAACTCGCCTCAATTTGAAGCCTTAACATTAGTCATTTTTGACAATGACACGTACACATTGACTCATATTCAGCATGAAAACCAATTACTTTGTTTTGAATAGGATGAAATTAAAGGTGAATCGCGACACCATCAATGTTTTGGAAAATTAGATATAAAGAAATACATACATAAATAAATAAACAAGAAATAAATAACAATAAAAAGAATTGCAATAAATAAATAAATAAATAAATAAATAAATAATAAGCACTTCCTAAGAAGACAATACTAGCAATAAGGCTTCCTGTCATACGTGACATAACGTCTCATTGGTGCTCCCAAGTGAGTTTGCGTAAGCAGTCTCGCTATCGCCGCAAATCGCTTGTCAACGTCCTCCTGGTGGTGCCACCATGCCAGTCTTGTCCGACCCATGCTGAGGCCAGCAGATCTCCCGCTGTGATTCGGTTCCAAAAATGCTGACCTCCACAAAGATCAATGAGTCCACCGTGAAGGTCATCCTGGGTTGTCAATGTCAAGGGCTGTCAGTGCGGAAACAAAAAAAAATCCTCTACTGTCATTCAGTCATGGCTGCTATTCATTTGTCTCGAGTAATGAGGGGCGGAACAATCCAATCATCAGTAACAATTCTGATGTTGGTATTGATCGATGTCAGCGTCATGAGTTTCTTTTACTCTCCTGTATGAACTGCTAATATAAACCTTGATCCAATACATTTACATCACAGAATTAGGTTATTAAAATGAAAAAAAAATGACCAGGCTTTATTTTTAAATGTCCACGTATCTATATTTACCACGAATGGTCAATGGGAACGGTGTAAAGCAGATGTATCAGTTGGGAGTACTTACATATATGCAGGCCAAAAAGTGATCTGAATAATAAAAGTGAGAAAATAGAGAATCAGAACTATATATGTGTTGAAAAAAAATGACAGTCATATATGTTAAATAAAATCTTTTCATTTATTTTACAAATGTTTCACAATTGCGGTGAACACTCACTCATACATGTAAACACAGCTATTTACGTGTAAGCTGACACGCACGCGCACACACGTGGTCATTCCCTTCAAGTGTGAGTCCGATCCGATCCGATCACAAGAGCTCTCGGTGTTTTGCAGTCCAAAGAAAACCAAAGTGAAGCGTGAGAGTTCTCTACAGTACGAAACCTCGTGGGGTGCTGTTTACACCAAAAAATGTCTTTTTGCCACAGAAAGTGAGAATAAAAGTGTTACGAACGTGGCTGCAGTCCGACCACGGATATGTCCTGGGGAAAATATGTCTTTCGGGGTTACTAAAATCTTTTTTTCCCCCCTCCTCAAGTTTAAAGCAACTACGCAGAAGAACCTTGAAAGGCAGCAACACTTTCCAGCCTTTGGTAAAATAAAGTCGCACGCACAAAAATACTTTGATCATTGTCTTGCCGCAATTCCTTGCTCAGGGCAACCTCCGCTGATAGATTATCAAAAAATAAAAAATGTCAAATAATAACGCCAACGTTCCGGGTGTGGACGAGGGGTGCCGAAAAGGAGACGCGAAGGAGAGGAAAACAATCAAGTCTGATTTTGTCTGAAACAAGATACCGTTCTCTTCTTCCTCATGGCTGGACTTCATTTCCCATAGTGCACTTTTTCGCTCCTTTCAGTCCCCGGACGTGACTTTGAATGTTGTGTTGAGAGTCAGTGGAAGTACAGTACATGCTGGTTTCCTTCAAGTTTTGGGCCTTCAAGTTTTGGGCCTTCAATCACCGAGGCTTGCAGTCAAACCTCCACCTGGCCTTGAGTCAGATGGGCCTTGAGTTGTTGGGCGGCGTTGAAGATCTTCCTCTGGTGACCCAGCAGATTCACGCCAAGGTTCTGGATGTCTCTGATGGAGACAGCGGAAGAGTCAGGAGAGTTGGACGTAAAGGTTGACGAAATACCCCCCCCCCCGCAAGTTTTTGGCCGGACTCACTCCACGGTGAGGCGGCTGACTCTGTCCAACGTGTCCAAATGCGCCCGAGCGAACTCGTCTTGATATCGCTCCATCCTCAGCGCCCGTAGCCAATCGCTGACTGTGGACACTGATGAGAAGTCTGTGGGGGTGGGGCTTAGCAGTGGCTGCGAGCAGCTTCTACAGATACAAAACAAATCAAAGACCCCGTGTGTGGAGACTCGGCGCATGGTCGGCGATCTTACCGCGTTATGTCCGTCTTGAGGGACACGGGATGCCTAATGAGGCGGTCCATGGAGGACAGGATGGACTCGAAGCTCGGCCTGTCCTCTCGCTCGGCCTGCCAGCATTGAAGCATCAGCGAGTGGAGAGCTGAGGGGCAGCCGGTGGGGGCGGGGAGGCGGAACTGCTCCGCTACAGCCTTCATCACCTGTGTCGAACATTGACAAAAGGACTCACATGGACCCCCGAGCAAAAGTAAAGCTCAAAACCATTCATCTTCCATAAAAGTAAAATTGAAGACTAAAAAGCTCCCTGGTACCCACTTCTTGATTGCTCATGTCCCAGTAGGGCCGCTCTCCGTACGACATGACTTCCCACATGAGGATGCCGAAGCTCCAGACGTCGCTGGCCGAGCTGAACTTGCGATGCTGAAAGGCTTCCAGAGCTGTCCACCTCACAGGGATCTTGCTCCCCTGATGCAGGACAACGGGAGCTGCTTAAGTACTCCACATTTCACTAGAAGGAAGTTCCGATCCCCCGGTACGCACCAGCGAAGCCGTGTACGTCGGCATGTTGTGGTCCATGCCCCTCATGAGTCGGGACAGGCCGAAGTCGGACACTTTGCACACCAGGTTGGAGTTGACCAGCACGTTTCTGGCCGCCAGGTCCCTGTGGACAAAGTTCCTCTCCGACAGGTAACGCATCCCAGCGCCGACACCTCGGAGCATCCCCACCAGCTGGAGGACGCTGAATTGATCCTCGTTCTCCTATAGAGGGCGACGAAAGGTCAATACAAGGTCAAACATAAGTTCTCTTTTTGATCGTCTCACCCTGAGGAAGGAATCCAGGGGTCCGTTCTCCATGAACTCTGTGATTATCCTTGCAGAGGGAACACGGGTAATCACGCCCTCTAACTTGAGCACGTTGGGGTGGTCAAACTGTCCCAAGACCCCCGCCTCACTCAGGAACATGCCCTTCTCTCGGTCGGACGCCCCCAAGCGCAAGGTTTTGACGGCGACCAGCAACTCCCGGCGGCCCGGTGGACGGTAGCGACCTCTGGACACTTCCCCGAACTGGGCTGCAGAGGACAAGAAGCATTGGTCATTATCGCCATCAAACAGTCACTGGCCCATTCCGAGAGAAATGAGACTTACCAGAACCAATCACCTCCTCGATCTTCAGGTGAGTGGACTCAATCTCTCGGGCGAATTCTTTGACGGCCTCGCTGGGGTCCTCGTAAGTGGAGGGGTCCACGTAATATTTCACACCACCTGGAGAAACGGATTCATTCTAAGTCACCACTAGAGGGAGCATGCACGTGCGAGTAAATCACATAGTACTAATGAAAGGTTAATTTAGAACTACAGCCGGGAATTTTTAAAATATTTTTTTCTGCTATTCTTTGGTTTTAAAACTTCTGTCTCGTTTTTGACGAAAACGTATGTCAACTGCAGTCAAAGAGGTAAAAAGAACCTTGAAAGAAAAAATGCATCCTCCCACCTCTGTTACTGATGTACCTCTGGAGCCTATCGCTGTATGGACTCGCCCTCCTTTTACTGACGCACAAAAGCAAACACATTAATTGCACAATATGCGTTTGGTCTGGTTACATTGGTCCACCGACTCACCTGCGAAAGACCACCACCACCACAATGGCCGCCACCACCAGCAGAAACGCTGCCCCTCCCATCACTGAGCCCACTAGCAGAGGAAGCTGATTTTGAACCTGATGTGAATGTTCTTCTATGAAAGAGAAGATGGAAATAATAATAATAATAACAATACATTGCTGAATGGATGCCATGTTAGCCTCCAGGATTCATTTTGAGCCTCACCAAGAGGCAGTGTGGTGAAGTAGACGGTGTTGCTGTAAGGACCGAAGCCGCGCTCGTTGCGAGCTCGGATCTGGAAGGCGTAGATGGAGCCTGCGATGAGCGAGCCGACGGTTAGAGTGTTGGTCTCGCTGTACACGCTGACCGCGCTGTCCACATCCGAGGCCTGTCAAAGCCACCACGGAGTCAACCGTGAGACATCTGCTGGTTCCTGGAATTAGCCCCACCACCCTGGTACGCACACCTTATCAAAGTATCTGAGCTGGTACTCTAAAATGTCGCCATTGGGTCTGTCAGGCTGCGGCCATGACAGGGTGATGGAGTCCGGGGCCCGGCTCAGCTGGTGCATCATGGGAACTGTACTGGGAACTGTGGGATACAATCATTGCCAAATTCAAAGGTGTCATTTCAATTCGTTTGCCAAGACAACATGCAACATAATCTCCCTTCCTCATTCATCTCGATCCTTTTAGTCATCCCACAGAGACTATAATGGGATCTGACGGGATACTGTAACCTCGCACAACCTTTCTGTCTGGACAGCGAGAGCGGAAAGAGGAGGAGGGCAGCGGGGGGCGCTCTTTACGCCAGTACCAAACATAAATACATTAACATCAAAAGCGGGCTTCACTTTCATCTCCTCGTTTTTCATCCCGTCCGTCCCAACTCACCTGACTGGCTCGTGGTAAAATTGATGCTTGTGTAACGAGCCGGGAACGGGCTCAGCGCCGATACCTCATTCATGGCTTGCACCTGGCACAACGAGAACAACACATAGCTCCTTTGAGTATCTGAGCAGGATGTCAACCCCAACCCAGGCTGTAAACCTGACAACTCACCTGTATGAGGTAGGTGACTCTGGTGAGCAGGTTGTTGAGGGTCACGCTGGTTTGCTTGAGGTTGGTCTGGACGGGGCTGAAGGTGACACCTTCTCCGCACCAGGAGCACGACGCCGGGTTGATGACGGTGGGCGAGGGGCAGATGCGACACACCACTCCATACCAGACTTCACTGCGGCCTCCCATATCCACCGGGGGGCGCCACCTTAAAGATACCCCGGCGCCGTCGCCGCTCTCATACTCCCACGACAAGGACACTGGAGCCGAGGGAGGAGCTGCGTAGAGAATAAAAGTGAGTTTGGATCAACAAAACAAGCGAGCAAGGACATTTAAGGAATGTTGGAAAACATGCACTCAATTGTCCATATTGTAATATTTGGATGTGCGTTCGACTGGTTATTTTTGTTGCAGCCCCTCGTCATGGCTAAAGTCGGCCCAGATGGGCCCTAGTTTACCCAAATGAGAACAAACGCTGTCAAAAAAAAGAAGATGGATTTACGACTGACCCGCGTGCGTGTTGACAAATGTGAAGCGAGGAGACCAAACGTCTCAACTAAAGATCTGTAAGAGGGAGCAGATGATGGATGTGGCATCTCGCTGCGGCGTGAGCAAGATAAACGAGCGCGGGACTCCCTCGGAGCGTGACCGACAAAAGCGCACAAAAGGCTCACTTGTGCAGGCTGACGAGTTGGCGTCGCCAGCCGCCCGGTAGAAGCCGCTGCGACATTCACACACACTGGAGCCCTCGTGGCTTGTTCTGCTGTTGGGGGGGCACACCGCGCAGGCAGCGGAACCCGAGGCCGGCTTGAAGTAGCCCACTGAGCAGCCTGCAGGAAGACACAAAAGAAACATCTTTCGGTTAATCAATAATAACAATAATATAATAAATAATTACAACTGTCAATGTTTTTTTTATTTTTAAAGATTGTTCTCATAACATTATGTCTTAAAAAATTTAAATGTCACCATTTCAAAATTTCAATCTTATATGCCTACCACCGATTTTTTAAATATTTCCTGGAACATTTGAAAGATTTTTTGTGAATAATATGAAAAACTAATGACAATAACTATATATTAACAATATAATAATAATAATACATGTTCTTATTACTATTATTACATTTTTACTCCTCCTCCTCCTCAACACATGTGCTGTTTGGTATTTTCCCTCACAGACAAATGCAACCACAGCAAAAATGATTTCGGGGCCGAGCATCCAATTCTTGCGAATTAGTGGTGAAAGGCGAGGGCTGTTATTAGCAGTAAGTTGCGTTCTGCTGCTGAAAGGCTGAAACGCTGGCCGGCGTCACGCCAGGCCACTGGCCGCC